>NC_089791.1:20660887-20778387 GCF_040412425.1 Macrobrachium rosenbergii
TATATATATATATATATATATATATATATATTATATGTATATGTATATATAGATATGCAAGCATAACTTATTCCATCGAATTCACTGTACCTACCGTGAGCAGTATTAGAACCCATACCTATTTGAGGTGGCACTTGGATGACAGCCCACTTACCCAGTAAAATGGGTAAGTCGACGTGTTCCAATTACCAATCTAAAAAAAGACACAGGCTCTAATTCTGGTCAGGGCAGAGATACTCATCATGAAATCCATTTTTATGTGCGAATTATTCCGAAGGTTATTTGTGGCCTGATATTTTACAATAGGAAAATGGCAACTTCAAAACTACTGACCGAATTTGTATTCCTCGTGACCGAGCCAAGGATAATTTCTGTGTCACTGCCGGCATTTCATGTCGACACACAGAGAGAGAGAGAGAGAGAGAGAGAGAGAGAGAGAGAGAGAGAGAGAGAGGGTGTCTGTCTCTTTCCTCTGTATACAGAACTTTCTTACCTTTGTTGTGGAGAATGTCACAAAACGGCATGTTTCACTATTTGTGTGTCTGTGTCCTCCGTGTATGTGATGCATATGTCTGTGAAGGTGACCACGAAGCACAGTCGGCATTCTTATATAAATCTCTTCTGAGGAAACATTAACCAATAACAACTGCAAAATCCTTTCGCCTCCTGTTGTGACGCCGGGTCGTTTTTAATCGATTTCCCAGTAAAATCATATGTATCCTGTTTAACATAGTTTAGGGTATCCATTTTCCTTTGTTGCTCTGAACAGTCCTTACGAAAGTCCAGCAGGGCATCGATAGGATACATGACTTTTGATCTTATCTGAAATTAGTGAAATCCAGGTCATGGCACGCCTACATATTTTTTAATATAGTATAATTACCTTTGAGTGTGAGTGTACGTTCTTCCCAAGGTAATATATATATATATATATATATATATATATATATATATATATATATATATATATATATATGTATATATATATTTAATATCTCCTATACTCTACCAATACTTTTGATGAATAAATCTCTATTTATATAAAAACGGATGTATGTATGTATGTGTGAGTATGTTCAAGCATAACTCTGCAATGCATCAAGCAATTTCAACCAAACTTGGTATACATATGACTTACTATCTGGAAAAGAAAACTGTGGGTGTAAAACATCGCTAGCACCAAAGGGCGCCCAAGTTGGGAAGGGCTTCCCTGAAACGGGGCTGGTTCTGCCTGTAGACTTAGTAACTAAATAAACTTTACCGGTTTATCATACCTCATTTTGGTATATACAGTATATATGACTCACTATCTGGAAAAGAATGCTGTGGGGTAAGACATCACTGGCACCAATGGGGTGGGGGTGGGAAGGGGAGTGACATGTAAAAATAACCAAAACGTCAGATATTAGTGTCTAATCCATAGTTTTCGAGGTCGCTGAGATGAATAGTGACATTCCCGATAACCATTAAGCCCGATAGAAGAAGGTGGGGGGAGGGGGAAAGTTTGAGAAGGGGTGAAAAATAAAATGTAAAAAATGACAGATGTGAGTGTCTAATCCATAGTTTTTGAGGTCAATGAGATGAACGGTGACTCTCCCAATGCCCTTTAAGTCCAAGTTCGGCCCGACAGGAAGAGGGGATGAGAGGGGGTGAAATATAAAATGTCGAAAATACAAGGCAATGTAATTAAAGCAACTATCTTAACAGGAAGGCGGGGGGAGAGAGAGAGAGAGAGAGAGAGAGAGAGAGAGAGAGAGAGAGAGGAGAGAGAGAGAGAGATTAGTGATGTGTTAGGGAGAGGAGAATTACCAAGAGGAGAAGAAGTAGAGGAAGAGAGAGAGATTAGTGGTGTGTTAGGGAGGAGAAAGAGGGAAAGAATTACCAAGAGAGAGAGAGAGAGAGAGAGAGAGAGAGAGAGAGAGAGAGAGAGAGAGAGAGAGGAGTTTATCAGTTTGTAATTCAGAGTTTTCCCAGTCAGCGCCAGATTGGTAAGCTAGTATACACACACACACACACACACACACATATATATATATACAGTATATATATATATATATATATATATATATATATATATATATATATATATATATATATATACATACAGGCAGCTTAAGCTTCAGTCATATGAAAGGCAAAAAGAATATTTAAATTTTCCACTACCAATATTTTGCAGTCACGGGCCATAGAACTAGATCAAGAAGCGTAATCAGGAATTGTAAAACTCATTTCTATGGATCGGCCTATTCAACTGATTATCCTGCCTCATTTATATTTTCACCCACATACAAAATTATGCAACTAGAATGTCTAACCAAATGCTCTATGGCATACGTCTTCTCTCACAAACTTCAGGAAGCTGCCGTTTTATTCAACTACTCATCAGTGACAATAACAACAAACAAAACTATAAAAAGAGTCTTAGATCCAGATCCACACCCGGATCCGTACAGAAATCTGATAAAAAAAAAGGAAGTCAATAAGACAAACAAAATAAAATGTAAAACAATCTGTTGGTATTCATGCGACCTACCTGACAAACAAACAGCCGGAACCAAAACATAACCTTCTGTGCAGAGGTAATGAGATGTGTGTGTGATAAGGAAAGTAGCATATCAGCGTCTTTGTATGGCACCATATTGGTGGACTTTCTAACTGCTCATTCGACGGTCTCATGGAAACTATGGAAAGACAGTTAAATTTTTTAGTTTTTTAATAGAAAGCTATTGTGCCGGCTTTGTCTGTCCGTCCGCCCTCAAATCTTAAAAACTACTGAGGCTAGAGGGCTGCAAATTGGCATGTTGATCATCCACCCTCCAGTCATCAAAAATACCAAATTGCAGCCCTCTAGCCTCAGCAGTTTTGATTTAATTTAGGGTTAAAGTTAGCCATAGTCGTGCTTCTGGCAACGATATGGGATAGGCCACCACCGGACTGTGGTTAAAGTTTCATGGGTCGCGGCCCATACAGCATTATACCGAGACCATCGGAAGATAGTTCTATTTTCTGTAGCCTTGATTATACGGTGTTGCGGCTGTGCAGAAAACTCGATTGCGCCGAAGAAACTTTGGCGCATTTTCTACTTGATTTATTTTAACGACAAAAACAATAACCTCTTGAAACAACTCATGAAAAACCTTGTCATCAATGTCAGCCTGTTTGTTTTAAGCTGACGGTAAATAACCGCCGCTGACATCAATGAATCTTCCTTCTTGCTTCTGATTCGTTGATGTATTGTTGTAGCATGAGCATAAGCAAAAAACAAAGAGAGAGAGAGAGAGAGAGAGAGAGAGAGAGAGAGAGAGAGAGAGAGATTACATGGCAACGTCTTCAGACACCCTGAATATTCTGACTCATTCTGCTGACGTTTCGAGACTCATCGTGATCCAGTGCCACTTCAATCCAGCTATGAAGTTCTATCACCCGTCCAAGTACTGACCAAAGATGTTCTTTCGCGAGATTCGGGAATTATTGTTTACTTCAAGAAATCAGGAGAATTGAGTCCTGCGTTATACCCTTCTGTTTCATGCGGGCTCTGGAACCAGAACTCCAAGAGTGCTACAGTAAGCTATATAGAAATTTTAACGTATTTTTAAGCATCTTAACGTAACCTGAAACATCTTAATTAAACTTCTCATAGTTAGACATTCGTGGGAAGACAAGTGAGTGTTTATTGAATTGAATTGAATATAGAATTTAAGCTAAAGGCCAAGCACTGGGACCTATGAGGTCATTCAGCGCTGAAACGGAAGTCGACAGTAAAAGGTTTGAGAGGTGTAACAAGAGGAAAACCTCGCAGTTGCACTATGAAACAATTGCTAGGAGAGGGTGGAAAGTAAGACTGAAGAAAGAGAATATGAAAGGTGGTACAGTAAAAGGAATGAAAGGAGTTGCAACTAGGGGCCGAGGGCACGCTGCAAAGAACCTTGAGTGATGCCTACAGTGCACAGCATGAGGAGCACTGACGGCACTAACCCCCTACGGGATTTAAGCGAGTGTTTACGGACCCCGAGTTGTGATTATGGCGTTAACAACAACTTTCCTTTTTCTACTTGATTTGTATTCAGCGGCGATATTTGTCCCAAATGTTATGCTTCGCCCCGGAATTATTCATGAGGTCAAACGAAGCCTTAATTATTCTGAGATCAGAAAACTTGAGCAAATATTCCTAAGCTGATTATGAGTCGAATCTATTTGAATTACAAAATAAAGAAGCTACCAATAAGTAAACTTAAAAAAAGCTAGTCAAGACAAACATCAAAAAGGCTGACGTTAAGAGGCAGCTGAGCGAATAATTAAAAGAATAAATACAAGGGTTAATGAAGTGGAATGACACTTATTGTCATTACAAATTCTTGCCAGATCCTAGTTACCATTTGGCAGATCGCTGCGCGTTTCGTGTTACGCAATCTTTCTTTATTTATTACACTACTTTAAAAAGATGTGGAGTGGCTTCGCGTGCATTCTGTAAGATTTGATAACAAAAAACATGAAAAGACTTAAAAGAAAGTTAAATTAGCATTTACTTACCAGGGGTATAATTTCTTCATTTATTAAGAGATGATATGAAGGTCATCTCAGTTACCTCCGCACCGAGTAAGACCTGAAAGAAAACGGAGAAATATTCTCAAAAAGAGAAAGGCTGTACAGTGGAACCTGGAGAAAAGAGAAGAATAGAGATAATGACACGTAACAGAAATAAACAAGTAAAAAATGCGCAAAAGTATCTTCGGCGCGATCGAGTTTTCTGTATGAGCCGCCGCCCATGAAGGTTTCAGCCACGGCCAGGTGGTGGCATGTCCTATAGCGTTGCCAGACGCACGAATATGGCTAAATCTAACCTTAAATAAAACAAAAACTACTGAGGCTAGAGGGCTGCAATTTGGTATTTTTGATGGTTGGAGGGTGGATGATCAACATACCAATTTGCAGCCCTCTAGCCTCAGTAGCTTTTAAGATCTGAGGGCGGACAGAAAAAGTGAGGACAGAAAAGTTCGGACGGACAGACAAAGCCGGCGCAATAGTTTTCTTTTACAAAATACTAAAAAAGAAACCTGACACTGCAAGTGGGCAAGTGAAAATCGGTGGTCTACATTGCCTTTCTACGTCTAATACGATATCAACTGTTCACTCAACTTTTTTTCGGTTTCCAGTGATGTATATGGTCTCTTTCCCAACCTATTAGGTTCCTCTTGGAGAACCTTTCGGTCAAACCCATTCTGGCAGGAGGCGGCCATCCCGGGAACCCAGAAGCCAAGTTTCTACAGAGTGGATCTCTTCCCAGGCTTGGATAGCGATCCTAGGGACTCATGTTTGAGGGTTCTTGTCCAGAGTTTCTCATAGAAGCCTTGGGAATCTTAAGGCCGCCATTAACGTTCAGGTATACGTGCCCAGGTCTCCCTGCACAGTCGGCTCCTGAAAGTTAATGTGAACAACCTGCACAGTTTTTTTCTGCCTGCGCGGTCGACCTGAGCAAATCGCTCATCTCCATCGATATACCTGTGGCGAAACGACCTGCGTATTCGCACCTGGACATTAGTAAGGGGAGGCCACTTTTTTTTGCTCATTTCTCTTCCCGCCTTAGGTGGGAGAGCAGGTCCCAGTCAGAAACATTAATGGCTGCGCTTTATTGAATTTAAAAGTGTTTATATAACTAGATTAATGATGAATCAGATTTATCTGTTTTTCAATAAGAAGCGAATGTCAGATTAATATATGTTTATAATTTTTTAACGTTTCCACAGGAAAAATAATTGTGTATGATGAAAGCTGAAAGTGGCAGCATCATTCTTAAGTAGCTTGAAGATGACGTACTTTTACATTTTTGGAATCTGAAAGAGTTAAATGTATTATCGCACTATACTTCTTGGGTAAACCTACATGCCAGCCAAACATGTTTTATTATAGGCAAGTAGTTGAACATGTGATGCGAGAAGCCTTTTCTCTGTACTTATTGTGGTGTGGTCTTACAGCCCTTTTATATATCAGTAGTGTTCTCTATTACAAGGTAACATGTCATTACAGCGTAGGTCTCTTGACCAGTACTGTTAAGCAGCACTAGTCTAGTCAACCTGTGGACGGGCGACTACGCAGTTACATGAGACCACCAGTAGGGATGTGGGCAGAGTAAAGCTCTACTGAGAATAAACCTATTTCTCTTATTTACCTATTTCTCCGGGGTAATTTCATCAAATGTTATCCTTCAAAAAATGGCATACCATCCTTTGTTTAAGGCCACCTGATTACTAAGGTTTCGGATCTTTCCTAGATAGTGACCCCAACTGGTTTTAACCCGGTATGTATCCACCTTTGCGGCTTGTTTAGAACAAGCCCGTTGGGGATTACTGTAAAAACATACACAAAAGACTGCAAATGTCATAAATATAATGACCCCCAAGAAGTATTATTTCCCCGCAGGGGCGTAGTGCCGTCAGTGTACCTCATGCGGTGCAATGTAGGCATTACTTAAGGTTCCTTGCAGCGTCCCTTCGGCCCCTAGCTGCAACGTCTTTCGTTCCTTTTGCTGTAGCTCCGTTCATATTCTCTTTCTTCCATCTTACTGTCCACCCCCTCCGAACAATTGATTCATAATGCAACTGCGAGGTTTTCCTCCTGTTACATCTTTCAAACTTTTCCACTGTCCATTTCCGTTTCAGCACTGAATGGCCTTAGTTGCCCCAGTGCTTGGCATGTATACCTAAAATCTATAAATAAGTCAATCAATCAACCAAGAAATATTAATCCTAAATAACGGCCCCAGAAAACCCTTGGGGGTCACTATCGAGGAAAGATCCAAGTTTTCCAATGAGAGACAATTCCAAGTCTGTGAGGAGTCGCTTTATTTACCCAAGCGATGCAAATTCCAGTGTCGGAGTTGATGTTGATCTTGATAAACTAAGGTTAAAGTAATATGAGTGAATTGAAGCCAAGGCACCTTGGTAGGTCACGATTTTTGGCATACTGATGAATTTAGTCAATGGGCATCTTGTCAATATAAGGCCAAGGATAATTCAGTGAACTTCGTGAGCAGGCAGTGGTTTACAACCTCATCTCTGGCAATAAAAGTTTACAAAAAGTGTCGCTAATCAAGGATAAAATAAAAAAACTAGTATTAAAGCAAAAATGAGACAGCGAGTCATGTTGGGCTTCTCTCTGCCCTTAGTTCTTACCTGGTCGTCAAGAGCGAATTCTGCGCCATTCAGAGGTGCTTTCAGACCCTTTTTCCGATTACAGGCCTCCATTGACTTATGCCGCGTAATGCTATGGCGGTTATGCAACGCCGAGACGAAATAAACACTTGTTAAGGAATATTTAGGTAGGCAGTTATAGCCTGCAGACCTAAGGGAGTCTACGCCGCAAAATTACTTATGTTGCTTTCGTGGAAGAGCAGTTTGCCCTTCAGGATATGGGTCTATGGAGTACTTTGGGTACAAATCATGAACCCTTAATTATAATTAACGATAATACAGGTTTAGACTAGATGCACTTTACGTGTATAATTGTATGAATTTTACACACACACACACACACACACACACACACACACACACACACACATATATATATATATATATATATATATATATATATATATATATATATATATATATATATATATACATTACCTCCTTTCTTTACATTACAGTCTAGCATGAGCCCAGTGTAACACGTACCAGCACTGTTTATCAGGACGCAAGTCGCTAGCGGAAAGGATATTGCAAATGCTTTTTGTTATTATGAGACTTGAATTACATTTCTTCCTCCCACACACGTTAACGGTAAAGTAACACTTACTATACTGTACAGTAAAACAGAATTTATCTCAATTAAAATAACATCCCAATACGACAAAGTACAACCGTGAACATGAAAAAAAATGCCAATTAACGGAGAGTATTCATTTAATACCTGCCTCTGACACGCACGTTTGCTGTCAGGCGGCATGAAGCATTGATGGCCCGAGGCAGGATTTCTTAATTTGTGGTTGTTGTGAGGATATTTTTTCCAAGGGATACTTCATGGTAACTTCAGTTTCATTTGTGTTTAAGTATCAAAACTCACATTAATTATTCAGCGAGATAATCGATTCACCTTTTAACAAAACCATTATCATTGCCGTTAAGTTGGTGAAACTGTAGTACCATTCTATACAGTATGGGTCTCTCTAATCAAGTAACTCGGGAAGTACCTAGGCTTTACTGGCCTTACGCTAGAACGGGCCCTTTCCCAGTGTTGTCAAGTGTGCAAGGGAGAAAGAGGCCTGACATGAACCTGTGGACTAAACCTTTCAACAGAGATCAAAGCTGAGACCCCTAGCTCAACACTATTATAGTTCGTCTTTTGTTGGAGGTAGTTACGAGTAATCATTCGTCATAGTAATATATCTTGGTCTCTGCGTGAAGCAGAAGCATTGTTGATTGGTTACCTTGTGTTGTTATTTCTTTTCTTGACCACCGTTGTGAGACCTAACCTAATTTACAGGATATGAGGAAATAAACTAAAGAATGTTAATCATATTTTGTTTTGGATGGCATGGTGTTGGAATGAAAGACCGTGATCCCGACACAGTAGCTGTGACAATCCAATTTACCGTGCGCGCGCAGGTAGTACGGTTTAAACTTCACTTCGACCGGAAGGGCTCGTAGGGTAAAGAGTATTACTATGTTGTGTATTAAGTGAATCGAGGTACGAATATCTGACGCTACCAGATCCTACTATTTGAGAGCTGTTGTTTCTCAAGGACTAAGAAACTGCAAAAGATCCCTCGGCTTATGTCGATGAGGTATGTAAACACGATCACGTAATATTTGGTAACCATAATTAAGTCGTTGATTCATTCATACTTTCGCTGTCTGTAAGGCTGTCCTTTCTCAGCTCATTGTGTAAGGATTGTAGGCTATGGATATTATTGCGCAAGAACTTTATCTAGAAAGTATTTTACGTTTCTGCAATGAATGATTTGTTTTGGCGTTTTTCAACTGATACAGCCTATTACTGTAACTTTAGCTTTACACTCCTTGATTACTAAGAGCAGACTTCTTAACTGATATTTTTCGTCGTTAAATAAAACTTTTCGTATAATATCATATTGATTGAAGTTAGCATGAATAGGCATGCGAAGTCGTTTTTTTTTATATGTGCATTTTTTGTCACTGACCACTGACGATTGGTGAAGGCTGTAGTAAATAACTTTTTCATCTTTATCGTTTAAGAACTTTGGTTTCTCTAATTTTCACATAGAGGTATCATAAGAAGTGGAGTTTCCTTGACTAGTTAATGGTCTTTTTGGCATGTGCCAAATAAATGGCTTATATATTTCATGACAGTATAAATAAAAATATCGTGGCAGTGTTCTTCAGGTAATTGGTCTACTGTCGAACGACATTTTTCTTCAAATGTTCTTTTCTTCAAATGTTCTTGTAACTGATTCCAGCTCACTTGCTCTCCTGTTAAAAATTTTTGAGACTAAGAGTGCATTCACGGTTAAGGGTTGTGTCATTTCATAGTTGAGTTCGGTACGATTAGGCCGTATTATTCTCGACCGTGAACCTATTTGGCTGTCACAACTTTAGGCCATACGAAGTTTAGGCCGTAAGACATGGCAGAAGCTCCTTGCGACGTCGTGTTTAGTACTAGTCCCTCGGGGATCAAAACATTATTTATATACACCCATTTTGGCCGTCTGCCAGTTTGGATGTTACGGCCTAAATACTTACGGCCGAAACGACTAGGACCCTCATAGTTCTCCAGAGACATGAGCATGATTATCGGTATTGTCCCTGTAAATGTTACTAAACATGAATAATGTCAGTGAAAAGCATTTAACAACAGTCCGTTGCATTGAGGTTCGTCTAAGCTGGTAAGACGAGGTTAATGTATGTCGGGAAAGGCTGAGTTGGGCATGATTGATAAGGTTATGTCAAAATATCAATATACAGATTATCATAAATGTCTCATCCCCCTTCATTGTAAATAATGCTTATCATAAAACGTGGAGGTAAAATGTAGTAATTACACTTTTTCTAAACGAATTCTACCTGAAGTTGCACAACTGGGGTTTTTCCCATATATATATATATATATATATATATATATATATATATATATATATATATATATATATATATATATATATATATATATATATATATATACTATATATATATATATATATATATATATATATATATATATATATGTATATATGTATATATATATATGTATATACTGTATATATTGACATACTGACGTACATTATATTATGGGTATAAGAGGGTAATTTGGATACACGCGATGTACTCTGGAAAAGGTTCATTGTCCTATGGTATTCGCTCATCGAAACTCCACACCATGGAGGCTACTTCATGCACTGGGCCACGGGATTTCGTTAGGTAGTACTTTATAGCAAATATTAAATGGCCAGCAATATCATTAACGGAAAAACACTTTAAGAATGCATGGAGCACTTATGGTCATACCGGATGATCCCCCACGCCCTATTTACCTGTTCTCATTTTACGTTCAGCATTGGTTTCGAGAATTGCCCTTTCGCTTGCACCCAACACCTCAAAGTTGATTAAAATATATCTTAAAGGGATGAAATTTCAAAGGGATGAAATTTCCATACGTGAAAAAGTACTAAAAGAAAAAAGGCGTACTGCAAGCAGACTCCAGTAACCTCAGTGTTCGTTTTTTTTCGCATTGCATTTGCTTTTCATGTATCTGTCCAAGTCATCTTGGTGTAAGGGACCCCTGTCATGTTAATACCCTAGGGTACGAATTGTCCTCTTGTCTTTTAGTACCTATAAAACAGTTCAAAGTTATCTGGACATGAGGAATATCAGATTTCTAGAAGCTTTTGTGAATGTCCCCAAGCAAAAAAAAAAAAAAAGTGCGAGTACCATTAATGCTATGGTTCGTTCTAGCTTAAAAGCATATCGAAAGGCACCTTATAACAATGGTCCGTACTTTTTCACTTGTCATTATTTTTGTACAACCTTTACAAGATTAGTTTATGGCTAATAAATAACCAGATATCAAAAGTTATTTTTCCAACAAATAACATACATACGACAGATATATATCGAATGATAAAGTATTTCTTCCCTACAACGTAGCGCCACAGGCCATTGTGCATTGTCCTCCGTGGTATGGACATTTTCACAACATATGGGTATATGGAGTACTTAGGGTACTCGAAATGTACCATACAGAAGGTGCCCTAATCTATGGTATATCAACGGATAGAGCCAGACTCTTACCTATGGAGGCAGTTGAGCCGAGTGTACTTTGGTCTTTTGATTTTAGGATAGTCGCTTAAGAATGTAATTATGCCGGTTATTTACGATCAAAAAAATTGTTAAGAACAACTTGATGAGTCCTTGAATATTGGAGTTATTTACGTTGAGACCGATGGAACGGACACTACAGTGTCAATAGGTAGCACAGGCCCAATAAAAAACAAGTAAAAAATGCCCCGAAGAAACTTCAGCGCAGTCGAGTTTTCTGTACAGCTGATAGTGCAGTATGAAAATTTCAGCCACGGCTTATGAAACTCTCAGCCGCGCCTCATGAAACTTTCAGCCACGGCCCGGTTGTGGCCTGTGTTGGTGGCACATATAGTGGTGTCAGACACACGATCATGGCTGACTTTAATCTTAAATAAAATAAAAGCTACTGAGGCTAGAGGGGTGCAATTTGGTATGTTTGATGACTGGAGGATGGATGATCAACATACCAATTTGCAACCCTCTAGCCTCGGGTTTTTAGATCTGAGGGCGGACAGAAAAGGTGCGGACGGACAGGCAAAACCATCTCAACATTTTTCTTTTTCAAGCTAAAATTGGAGAGGCGACACAAAAGAATAGGGTTTAAATCATGTTAGGGAACATGGAAGACAAAAGACGTTTTATCACAAAGATAAGTCAAGGAACATTCTGATATGTTTTGTACTGAACTGCTGTTTTCTCAAGGAGTAAAGGAGTAGTGAGGTAGGTCTTGCGACCTCAGGCTATGCTAATGAGCCAGAACGGATTGAGGATGAAAAATGACGACGGATTAAACACTTCTTAAATGCTAAAACTTGGGTTTAGGAAAAAGTTGCTGAATTGAAGGAAAATGGCTTTGTAAATTCGCGGTCATGTGCACTACATTGTAAAGAGATCATTAATTTACAGTAATATCGTAAACAAAACTAATAGGATAAAACTTCTCCCAAAGAAAGTACTAAGTAAGGTTTGACTTACTTGTATTAAGAATCTTTCAAGGCCAATATATGTATGAGTAATGTGTATATATATATATATATATATATATATATATATATATATATATATATATATATATATATATATATATATATATATATATATATATGTATGTATATATATATATATATTATACATGCATATATATATGTATATATTACATTATATGTATATATATTCTGTCAATGTGACTGTCATGTTTAATATATATATATATATATATATATATATATACATACTGTATATATATATATATATATATATATTGTATATGTATATATATATACTGTATATGTATGTATATATATATATATATATATATATATATATATATATATATATATATATATATATATATTAAACAAAACAGTCACATTGACAGAAACGTGCCAACTGCTGCCGAGTTCCAAAGGAATTTGCGCAATATATGGGTATATGGAGTACTTAGGGTACTTGAGATGTACCCTGCAATATGTTCCCTATCTGTGGTGCATTTTCCATATTTTTTCCTCAGGGACTCGAACGCGCATTTGGCCTCAGGAGATGGACGCAAAATATATAGGAATCAAATTCTGTAATATTCTGTCAAAAGTCTGAACACAACAGCAGTAAAGTGCTGACGAGCTGAGATGGTAGAAATTAGTAAGAACTAACTAAAAATAATTATTATCAGATTCTTGGATACTGATTAGATTTAAAGAAAGCTGTTAATTAAAGCAATAAATTTTTTTATCTTATTTTCATAGTCTAATTAGACTTAAAGCCGGCCGCTAATTGCTAGGTAATTAAGTGAACGCTGAAGAGTACGGAATGCATTGTCGTCTTCGTACCTAAGGCACGTAGATTGGCCGTCTGCCTTAATAACTACGGCTTTTACAAACAACCCATTACCATACGCCGTACTCTATGGTTAGGCTATGGTATGTTGAGTGCTCGGTTAGCGTTTACCTTGAAGACATTGCCTGTTATTAAATCGTTAGGAGATCTACTGAGTAACTCATATTCAGTAAATGAGTAAAACGAGTAAAACAGTTGAGGTTGTATCACCATAATATTCTGAGACTAATCGAGGTTCCAACTTCTACATCTTCGGCCCCGCACGGGGTTAGTGCCGTCAGTGCGCCTCTTGCCATTATTTGAGGTTCTTTGCAGCGTGCCTTCGGCCCCTAGCTGCAACCCCTTTCGTTCCTTTTGCTGTACCTCCTTTCATGTTCTTTCATCTTACTTTCCATCCTCTTCTAACAATTGATTCATAGTGCAACTGGGAGGTTTTCCTCCTGTTACACCTTTCAAACCTTTTACTGTCGATTTCCGTTTCAGCGCTGAATGACCTCATAGGTCCCAATGCTTGGCCCCCGGCCTAAATTCTATAGATTCAGTTCAGTTCAATTCTACATCTTCGGGGTATAGTTGACAACTATTAAATAATAGTTACAGTAAATCAGTGAAACAGTTTGAGGTTTCGTTACAATAATATTCGATGACTAATCGGGTTTTTTAAACTTCAAAATCTTCGAGATATGGGACGACCATTATATAATGGCTAAACTGAAATACAGGTGATCATTTTAGGTGACCTAACTTGTAGGTAAGGAACTGATTCCTTTGGATTTTCTCAAATGTCCAGATTTCTTGGTGGTTATTCACTGGTACCTCCATGATTCATTACTCATGTTGAGCCACGTTTTTGTCACAGATTCAATAAGAAAGGTTAATTATAAGAGTCTGGGAGTATTGAGTAGAAGGGGAGTTACAAAAGAGGAATGTTATTAGGCCTTGCATATTGACAAGTAATGTTTAGGTAGTCATAATTGACTGGTTTAATTTTATTAGTTGGCACTGGAGCGCATAGGTAGTCAGTGTACATGTAAGAAATAACTAGAAACTGATTCAAATAGGAAAATGGTTTTTCCTTTCGTTCAAAGTGTGAGTAGACCAGGATGTTAAATATGACGATGTGCAAGATAAAGGGAAAATTCACATTTTTATATAATATATATATATATATATATATATATATATATATATATATATATATATATATATATATATATATATATATATATATATATATGTGTGTGTGTGTGTGTGTGTGCATGTGTGTATATATATACACACATACATATATATATATATTATAATGCAACAGGTGACAAAAACTGCGCATTGTATTTCATGTAGATAAAAATTGCTTAAGATATGGGTATATACGGTACTTGGGTATCCTGAATGTACCCTAGAAAAGGTGACGTATTCTATGGTATGTTCACTTGCGGGTACACATTTTTGGCCTCTGGGTCATTGCATCATTCTCTTTTCGTACCCAAAACACGTAAATTGCCTTTCTTGGTGTAATAAGCGCAACTTGTTGAGCAAACAGCACATTACCATATACCTTATGGTTATGGTTACGGCTATGGGGGCTGTAGAGTACTCGGTCAGTGGGATTCTTGTGAAGTCACATTATGTTGTGTAAAGTAAGCGTAATTCTTGAGTAGCCTATGCGCTGATAGCATGGATTACCACAACTCTGAAAATAATTGATTGTAGAATATCTCGACAAAACCGCTGACTCTCACTAGGCTTATATGAAGGATTGGACCTTAAATGGAGTGAAAATTGAAGCTAGGTTACAGGAAGGAGTTGACAGCTCGGTAGGAAGAGACGGGAAGGGTTTGAATGCAGAGCAACAGGCAGAGAGCAGTTTTGCCGCTGCCTATGGTACATTGCGCAAGGCGCACTGTGGCTTGTACCTATCCACGTAGTCACTGAATATCCTTCTGTTCAGAACAAAGCTATAGTAAAGTGTGGCGTTTTCAACAGCCAGGAAATAAATGATAGCAAACTCTCAACATTTTGGTGTAATATCTTGTGTGGCGCTAAGTTTTTACATATGTTTTAAGAAGCACTGTGGCTTGTACCTATCCGCGTAGTCACTGAATATCCTTCTGTTCAGAACAAAGCTATAGTAAAGTGTGGCGTTTTCAACAGCCAGGAAATAAATGATACTAAACTCTCAACATTTTGGTGTAATATCTTGTGTGGCGCTAAGTTTTTACATATGTTTTAAGAAGCCTTCGATCTGCTACCTAGACGATCGGATTTTTGCGCAGCAATCTTGATCGTATACGGCACCCCTATACTAAGTTTGTCACGATTTTCATTCACTTTCTTAGGGGGAGGTCTGGAGTTTGTCACCTTTTGGACTCAGGCATTACTAGTTTATGCTTTGTCATGCTTTGTCGTGCTTAGGCCGAGGTGTCTCGTTGTCTTACGATAGCTAAGTAAGAATGTGATATTTCTGGAGCATTCGAGTGACAGAAAGAGTTGCAGGGAAGTCAGTGAATAAATCTCCACTATCTTGTGCATGGAAGTGAAGTATGTATGGGAAATATGGGCGAGGCTTTTATCTACGCCCGTAAACTCGTTACAGTACGATGCATGATTAAAATTTTTTATTGTGAAATACGGATACGTCGCTTACCTACACCATTTGCGAGCCCGGATAAGAGAAGAGGGTCAAGTGTAAGGATAACGCCAAGACCACCGTTGGTCTTGATAACGCTCCGGGCTGCCATATAAGATACCAGTCGTTATTTCAACTAGCAACAGATCCTAATAGTGAGTTGTTTCTCTCTCGTCGGCTTGTAAACACCTTGAACAATAATATGATAATTATATAAATATGTATATAAAATATATATGTATATTATATATATAATATATATAATTATATAATATATGTCATCAGAGACAGGAATGAGGAAAATTTTTTTCGTTTTTGTCTGTGAAAACAGTGAAACGCGCTGACAGTTGAACTATTATCTGCGCAGAGAATTGATCATGAAAGTTATATGTGATTAATTTCTTGTTGCACCGACAGTAAATACAAAAAAAAAAAAAAAAAAAAGTCGCGCAACTTCCCAACATGAAGAAAGGTCTTTCGAAACTGAGCGTCTTCCATGCAATGGCCATTTTCTAAACATGGGCGTTAAAGCAAGGAAGAAAAAAAAAACAGGGTCATTCCTGACGAAGCCATCGATCGCGGTTTGGTCCAGTGTTGCCCTCTGTGTCTTACGTAATGGCCGTTAGTGGCCGGTCGTTCAAGGGCGCCGGAATCCGGCAGCTTAATGGGACTGCCCTTGCGCGCCCGTCCGCGGCCTTAACCTTATCTCGTCCAAGGTATCTCAGCTACATTTCGTCCCTAAAGCAGATCCACAGGTCATCATCAAACGCATTTGCAATTGTACCTTGCCTCCTCCTCCTCCTCCTCCTCCTCCTCCCCCCCTCCTCCCCTCCTCCCCTCCTCCCCTCCTCCTCCATCGTGTGGGTGGAGAGAAAGAAATCTCCGACTTTTGTCCTCGACTTTCGACCCCTGAATAATTTTTCGCCCTAAAGTACGCACGTCAGCTCGAGGGGGTCGGGGGCGGCCGGCGGTGACGATGACCTGCCGCGCTAGCTAGCGCTTGCTTGCTTGCTTTCATGCACCTGTGGTTGCTGAGAAGTTGAACGACATCGTCGCATTCTTATAGAACGCGGGAAATGCGAGGTTTTCGTGGACACGTCGACTGAAATGGCGGGGTTGTTGTGTTTGAGGGAGCGATGGGGGCGGTGGGGGGGCGGGGGCAGCGGCTACTATTCATCCGCGCATGTAATTAGTTACGAGTTGTTATGGGCGGTGAGTGAAGAGCAGTGCGCTTTGGGCGGTTGCTATGCGGGTGTGCTGCTGGCCCTTCTGCACCCATCGTACCCTACATTGTTCACGAAAAGGTAAATCTTTTTGTTAAGTTTTCTCTGCAGTTGCCTTTACATCCCCTACAAGCGATTTCCATCTCATTTTCTTTCTTTTTCACCTTGAAGTATCTCTCGCAAGGGCGTCCCTCTCCCGAGGCTCTTTCAAGATTCTGTTTCCTTTCTGCAGTCCGAGGCTCGGGTCGCTGACCTGACGTACTCACTTCTTCAGTTGATGGCTTGACTTCAGCATGGTCTAACTCTAGCCAATCTAGGTAAAGAAGCATGGTATGATGGGATTGGGTAGACCTATCTCTTTTCCTTAAAAACATCACGTAGTTGTCAGTTTCTGCTCTTTCCTGTCATTCGTTCTACAGGCTTTAGAAATTCTCGACGACAGCTAACAGCATTACTTCTCAAACATCACGTAGTTGCCAATTTCTGCTCTTTCCTGTCAGTCGTTCTACCGGCTTTAGAAATTCTCGACGACAGCTGACAGCATTACTTCTCAAACATCACGTAGTTGCGTGTGTGACTCGGTTCTGCTGCTATGGCATGTTTCAATTTGCATTGTTGCTCTGCAGAGCTTTTGTGCTGGTGGACTGTCCTGTGTCATTTGAGGGTTCCAGAATGAAAGCATGAGTGTGTGAATTTACATCAGCGTATTGGGTCTGTTATGATATTCTGCCCTTAAATGGCAAACCGCAGTTTCTGCAAAATTTTCGAAATTGAGATATGCCATCTACTGTGCTCGTGAAACACTGATACACAAGTTACTCCACTTTCAGAATGGTTCTGCAGTGCTTTATTTAGGGGGTCCCATTTCCAGTATCTGCAGAATCAGTAGTAAGGCAAGGGAAAATGCAGTATCTACCATTTTTCTCAGATTTGTATATTTGCAGATACTGCAATCTTCCATTTTAGGGCAGCATTGATAAAAAGTCAAGGACCCGTGACCAATCTCTCTAACCCGACGACTAGCCTCTCTGACCCTCACGTGACTAACCTCAATGACCCTACATGAATAACCTTAATGACCCAACATGACTAACCTCAATGACCTAGCATGACTAACCTCAATGACCCTACATGACTAACCTCAATGACCCTACATGACTAACCTCAGCGACCCTACATGATTAGCCTACATTATGTACCATCTGCATAAAGAAAACATGAACTATCCCGTGTAGTAAATACTTAGGTATTTTAATAGGAATGATAATGATGGCCTGCGTAAGCAAACAACACTAATCATCAATATTAAGTAGTAGTAGCAGTTGCCTTTGTATCAGTATCTGTATCATTATCAGTGTTATTCCATACCCTTTACCTCATCATACTTCTTCCTAATGAACACCATGTTCTTTGGAAGCTTGAATTGCAACTCAGTGGCCCCCGTGGGCTTGTTCCATATGCATAGGGTTCATCTTCTGAATAATAATAATAATAATAATAATAATAATAATAATAATAATAATAATAATAATAATAATAATAATAATGCTATCAGGGTTCACTGAAAGAGAGGCTCTAGAGAATACGAACAAGTTTTCAAGGCAGTTCGGGCTCTTGCCTTACACCCTCGATGCGAAATTGTTTTCGGACGTCTTGCAAGTGGTTCCTTCCTAATGAAAACAGTGAGGCAGCATATTCTCGACACAGGCAACAGAGCAAACATTTCAGGCTCTGTAAATATTTAGTCATTCTTGGCAGAATGCTGTTTCCTTTGGGGCATATAATCTAAACATCTTTTGACTTACTGAAAAAAGTTTTCTTTAGAATATTAGCACCCTAACAAATTTGTAAAACTAGAAATGTGAAATGTTTCCCGCGTCCATAATAAACAATATCATCATATTTCTTAGACTGAGAAAGCAAGAGTGGTTTTCATTCTGCATATCAAACTGCAGAAACGCCTTTTCAATTCAGATATGAAAACTTTGTTCAAATATGAAAACTTTGTTCAAATATGAAAACTTTGTTCAGATATGAAAACTGTTTCCCAGTTTGGATGTTGACCCACGGAAACTTCTTTTAAAAAACTGTTTCCCCCGGATCTATGTGATTAAAATTCACACTAATCTCAAAATAGGAGATGCTGCTTTTACTGATCACATTAGCATAAAGGGTTTAAGGAGCCCTTTTTTAGTGGCAAAAAAAATCTTTGGTCATAATTACTCACAGAGCCCTGATAATTTCTCAGCTTAATTGTACTTTTTTTTCCATTTCACTTTTGTTATGCTTCTCTTTGCTCAGAATTCTTTTTCTGTCCTGTCTATTAATAATAATAATAATAATAATAATAATAATAATAATAATAATAATAATAATAATAATAATAATAATAATAATAATAATAATTGGCGGAAGGTAATTTTTAAAGAATGTTTTACTGTAAATTGTTGCATCAACTGCACTGATATTATACAGAACCTTTTCCGTGCTCTTAAAGTCATTCCAGCTGATGAAATAATCGTTTTCAGCAATAATAATAATAATAATAATAATAATAATAAATTATTATTATTATTATTATTATTATCACAGAGCAGTCTATTAAACTAAAAAGACGACAGCACAAATTAAAAAACCCACACACACACACACACACACACACACACACACACACACACACACACACACACACACACACACACATTCTCTCTCTCTCTCTCTCTCTCTCTCTCTCTCTCTCTCTCTCTCTCTCTCTCTCTCTCTCACACACACACACCCCCGCAGCACCAGGAGATCAGTTTACATTCCGTTCCATACGAATGCCTTCAGGGCATAGCAGTACCCCATTTGACCATAATTGGTGAAGGGTATTGAGGACACCCTAAGCCATAGAAAAACAGGCAGTCACCTTGAAGTAGCGGATTCCTCCTCTTACATAAGAGGATCATGTTGTCAGAGTTTAGGGTAAAAATGCAGATGCGTCTTCTCACATAAATCGTAGTCCTCTCAGTTTAATCTCTAGTCGGGGTCGCTGTTTTTGATGAGGCTTTCCCACGCGTTTTAAATACTCGTTAAACGGCTCTTTTCATCGTTTGTTTTGGGAGATGTTTTACAGACGGATGGCCTCCCTCATTCCGTTGTCCTTTCAAGTAATAATAATAATAATAATAATAATAATAATAATAATAATAATAATAATAATAATAATAATAATAATGATAATAATGGAGAAACAAATCGACAGATTTGTGCCCATACGTAATTGAGGATTTGTTCCTCCATTTTTAATAATAATAATAATAATAATAATAATAATAATAATAATAATAATAATAAATCGAGTTTGATATTGTGGACGCGAGATTCCTACTTACAAGAACATCTTAGCAACATAGTAGGGGATTAAATTCTATACACAAATATTTGTTCAATTGTGTTGTTTTCTTCTCTCATGAGCTTAGACCAATACCAGTTTACTACAGTATTTCAGAAATTCCAGACATTCCAGACCAATTTCTACAACGCGGAAACCTATGTTGGTATGGTTTGGCTTCGGCATTTTTTTTTCTGCCAATTTTCTCTAATGAAAAATTGAGATTTTGTGCGCGACATCCTCAAACATTCCCGCGTTAGGTCATGTACTTTCCAGGGTTAATAGAGTACTCTGTTAATCCTGGTATTTTCATTAATTTCCGTTAGACGGCTGAACTATAATCAGCTATCAAAAATGCGTCTGTGGTTGAGGTACGTTGTAAACAAAGAGCAGGGATATAATTCCTTTTGCCGGTAAACGAGCCCGTCACAAATACTCACAAGCTCTTGCAGAACGTCTACGGAGACCTGGCTGTGGATAAAAGCAGTGTGAATCGTTGGGCGAAGTATCTACTGTATCATCATCATCAGAAGGAAAGGGATATCTGTCTGCAGTGGTGGAACGTGCGGACGCTGTTCGAGGTGATCGGCGATTCACAATCAAACAACTCGCTGCTCAGCTTGACATATCTGTCGGTAGTGCCTTCGCAACTGTCCACAAGTAAGGGTACTCAGAGGTTTTTGCCCGCTGGGTTCCTTGCACGTTCCACGATTGCAGGCGTCACAGCTGTGTGCGGCCGTCCAGGGGAGCAGGTGATCAGACAGATAGACACGTAGCCTAACGATTCACAGTGCTTTTATCCACTGCCAGGTCTCTGTAGACGTTCTGCAAGCGCCTGTGAATATTTGTGGCGGTCTCGTTTCCCGCCAAAAGGGAATTCTATCCCCGCTCTTTGTTTAGAACGTACCCCAGCCAGAGACGCCCTTTTGATAGCTGGTTATCGGAAATTAATGAAAATGCGTGACATAACGTGGGAATGTTTAAGGATGTCGCACATAAAACTTCACAATCTTTGAGCGAAAATTAGCCTAGAAAAAAATTACGTTGCATTACTAATTGAACGCACCTCGTACTTTGGTGTCATTTCCGAATAGTCATTCTGCACTTTCCTTTTGGTTTGTGGTAAGCTACCAAATGTTTATAGTCTCACACTCTCATAGCTTTATTTATCTATACATTTACTTACACACATGCGGAATTATGAAGACAGACAGACATTTATAACTATTCTGTGCTCATAAGGTGAAATAAAATATATTCGTCGTTCACGTCTTCAGGGGGGATGTCCCCCTCTTCCCTTGACTCCAGTAGACTTTCATATAATCATTTGTATTGTCTACGTTTTGACGTCACTGACCCGTCTGCTATAGGATTCGCCTAGCTCTTGCGACGTGCTGTGTAGTGAACTGTCTATGATTACTTTGTGATATGAGTTTTAGTTTTCTGTAAAAGAAAACTATTGCGCCGGCTTTGTCTGTCCGTCCGCACTTTTCTGTCCGCCTTTAGATCTTAAAAACTACTGAGGCTAGAGGGCTGCAAATTGATATGTTGATCATCCACCCTTCAATCATCAAACACACCAAATTGCAGCACTCTAGCCTCAATAGTTTTATTTTATTGAAGGTTAAAGTTAGCCATAATCGTGCATCTGGCAACGATATAGGATAGGCCACCACCGGGCCGTGGTTAAAGTTTCATGGGGCCGCGGCTCATACAGCATTATACCAAGATCACCGAAAGAGATCTGTTTTCGGTGGCCTTGATTATACGCTGTAGCGGCTGTACAGAAAACTCGATTGCGCCGAAGAAACTTCGGCAAATTGTTTACTTGTTTCAATCATTCTCAGTGAAGGAACAAGCCTTGTACATTACATGTGGGTCTCTTTCTGCGCCTTCTGCTTTGGCTCTCTGCCTGACGCTTGCTTTGTCTTTGTATATTTTTGCGAAGACAGGTTAAGGGTCTGTTAATTGGGGCTGCCATAAGCTCACTCTTTGAACTTTCTTTCGGGGATCTTCATTATAATGAGGCAAGATTAAAATTAAAAGTTCCTTACGGTTGAAATTGTGCAAACAGTTGTCGAGCGTAACTGTGAAGAAAAGTGCTACGTCTCCTAGGGCGAAGTTTCTAGGGGGCAACCCTGGGAATGTTAGGCTGGTAAAGAGGGCATTGTCTTGCACTTTTGAAGCTAGAAGGTATTCCGAATTAAGCGACAGGTCACAAATAAAATGTGAAAACACTACAAGAATCAAGGTAAATTCTGCAGGAATTGGCAAGTATAGAAATACGTCCTTAATTCTCGGTTGCAGCCAGCTGCGTTGTGATAATACCTTTTTGAGAAGGATTAAGAATTGAATTGCATATAGAATTTAGACCAAAGGCCAAGCAATGGAACCTATGAGGTCATTCAGCGCTGAAACGGAAGTTGACAGTAAAAGGTTTGAAAGGTGTAACAGGAGGAAAACCTCGTAGTTGCACTATGAATCAATTGTTAAAAGAGGGTGGAAAGTAAGATGGAAGAAAGAGAATATGAAAGGAGGTACAGTAAAAGGAACGAAAGGGGTTGCAGCTAGAGGCCGAAGGGACGCTGCAAAGGACCTTAAGTAATACCTACAGTGCACCACATGAGGTGCACTGGCGCCACTACCCTCCACCGGGGAGAGAAGGATAAAGAGCGGTTGTCTTGTGGGGTCTCCTGCTGAAATTCCCAGAGTATTGTTCTTCAAGAGTCCGTGGACCAGGACTCAGGGAAGACGAAATGAAAACATAAAGGACTGAAAACTACTATTTTCTATGCTCGTGAACTTCTTGATCTTACTAAGACAGTTATACAATGTTGTACATCTTTTTTTACGACATGTCTTTATTTTTCTGCTTTTCCTAAGTCTTCAAAAGACATTTGGATAACGAAAAAAGTTGCGTAGGAGAAGTAAACAAAAATGGTCAGCTTTAATGTCGACCATGGGAAACAAGTTCGAAAGTGTTTCATATGCAAATGTCTTTTATCATGTTTCCTGCCCCAAGTAGGGGGACAGTGCCGTCAGTGCACCTCATGTTATGCACTTTAGGCATTACTAAAGGTTGTTTACAGCGTTCCTTCAACCCCTAGCTGCAACCCCTTTCATTCCTTTTACTGTTCCTCCTGTCATATCCTCTGTCTTCATCTTGCTTTCCACCCTCTCCTAGCAATTGAGTCATAGTGCAACTGTGAAGTTTTCCTCCTGTTACACCTTTCAGACATTTTACTGTCAATTTCCATTTCAGCGCTGAATGACCTCATAGGTCCCAGCGCTTGGCGTTTGTCCTAAATTCTATATTCAACTCAACTCAACTCACTCATCATGTTTCTGTCTCTCGAAAAACTGAGATGAACAAGAGCAACGGCACTAACGAAGAGAGAGAGAGAGAGAGAGAGAGAGAGTTAGCGAGTTAGCGTGTGTATGTGTATATAAGAACGGGAACAGAGTATGCAATTGTGGGTATGTGAAATATGTGCTTGTGTGTGTGAGAGAGAGAGAGAGAGAGAGAGAGAGAGAGAGAGAGAGAGAGAGAGAGAGAATGTACAAAATGTACAAAAGTTAGAATGATTAACTTATTCAGAAAGTTACAACTTACATTAGTCCCAGAGTCTTGCAGTCACAGATGCTCTCAACTAACAATCATTTAAAATTTGAAAGGAATGTTGTGGTAAATTATTGCTGGAGGCCATACAGTACTTATTTCAAAATGCGGTTATTGCCTGAGTTGAAATCAGATCACTTTCACGGTTCAGTGATTTTACCTTTAAACTTCATAGTGGGAATTTTTTTTTCTAGTAAGAATAGTCTAGTGTGCCTCAGAAACTGAAATAGCTACTAAAACGAAACACTTTTCTTGAACGTTGAACTGATCTCTTACTTTACTGTGCCACTTGTTTCAGTTTTTATACAAACGTGACTTAAATATTTTTATGCCCACGTTGTCATATATTTGATGATCAAATCCACAGCCATTGACTTCATCCTTTATCACAATGTATCAACAGACAGAATTCTGGAACTTAACAGCAATATCACAGTTATTTTGCGTCCGATTTATGTACATGTTTTCTAGTACTCTTCATATTCTTTCATTACCTCGAACGACAGAAGCAAAAGTAAGTTTTTCTTTTAATATTCCTCGAAGTCAAATTTATAAATATCTACAGTTATGCAAAGGCATGAATAATTTATGATTCGAGATGCCCATGTTGATGAAATTAATTTGCATTACTATCGCATATTGTTAGGACGAATGAAAATGAAAGTCACGTGTATTGTCAGGTTTAGGCGGAGTTACCTACCCGAGAGAGAGAGAGAGAGAGTTAGCGTGTGTATGTGTATATAAGATAACGGGAACAGAGTATGGAATTGTGGGTATGTGAAATATGTGCTTGTGTGTGTGTGTGTGAGAGAGAGAGAGAGAGAGAGAGAGAGAGAGAGAGAGAGAGAGAATTTGTGTGTGTGTGTGTGTGTGTGTGTGTGTGTGTAAGGGAGCGGGAGACAGAGTGCAATTGTGGGTATGAGAGAGAGTGAGAGAGAATGTTATGTGTGAGATGTGTGTGTGTGTGTGTGTGTGTTTGTGTGTGTGTGAGAGAGAGAGAGATAAGTAAGAGGGCGGGAGAAAGAGAGTTAATGAGCATGTTGGTATGTGAGATATGAGTGTGGGCATGCGTGTGTATGTGTGTGAGAGAGAGAGAGAGAACTTGTGTGTGTGAGAGAGAGCGAATTTGTGTGTGTGAGAGAGAGAGAGAGAGAGAGAGAGATGTTATAAGTAAGAGGGCGGGAGAGAGAGTTAGCGAGAATGTTGGCATGTGAGATATGAGTGTGGGCATGCGTGTGTGTGTGTGTGTGAGAGAGAGAGAGAGAGGGGGGGATAGTGGAGGATGACCTGTTATAGGACAATAGCATCTCTGGTGCTCCACCGGGGGCGAGATCGTAGAATCTACGCGGCGGATTCCCTTTCACTGCAGGTGATTTTCAGTCCTGGTGGGCCATGTTTGGCCGAGGGTATTTTCAGCTATTCGTCAGCACAGCTTAATCGGACGTTTCAATCACGCTGACCGGGTTCGAGCGTGGTTGGAGATGTGAATGCAACAGAGAGAGAGAGAGAGAGAGAGAGAGAGAGAGAGAGAGAGAGAGAGAGAGAGAGTGAGAGAGAGTGTGTATGTTGAGGGAAAAGTAAAGAAGAGAAGTAAAGAATATTTTCGCTATGTACTGTATTTGTTTTGGAGATTTTTTTTGTATATACAGTTCTCCTTTTACTGAAGGTCTTGCGTATCGTACTGGTCGTTTTCTCAGATATAATGCTTTACCGATACTTGTTTGGCTTGCATAGAGGGGAAAACTGTCGGCATTATTAACATTTATCTTAGTTGCTCATCATTTAGTACTAATGGAATGTTTGTTTTAGAAACTGCTAGCGTTCAAGGCATTGCTTCTTATGATAGTCTAAGTTAGTTTTTCATCATTTAGTACTAATGGAATGTTTGTTTTAGAAACTGCTAGCGTTCAGGGCATTGCTTCTTATGATAGTCTAACACCCTGGTAGACACCAATATCTTGGCAAAACACCATGTCTGTCCTTAGCATAATTAACACACTTTGAGGAACTTAAAAAAAAAAAAATCATTCCTTTAAAGCTAACAGCAGATTACTTTAATATCGAATCATAAGGATAACTTTAGTCAGACAACCAAGATCTGTTTATCAAAATGTTTACATTGGCCAAGCATATAACTTTCGTGAGCCGTAATCCTTGGGGCAGCTAGTTTCCACATAGGCCAAACGGATAACGAAAATTATTGTTATTCCTTCAGCAAGATATATTGGACTTGGCAAAGGATATCTGTGGATAAGAAGGGTATATTTGTGACCCATGTTAAGAGGCTGTGGGTAAAAGGGTATTTCAATAATCAGGTTAACTGCGCAACGACAAGGGGGGCGGTCCACGTAGCGTTGAGATAATAGTCTACCTTTGGTTGTCTTGATACTACATTATTCTGCCCTGAAATGGAAAACTGCAGTATATGCAAAATTTTCGAAATTGAGATGTGCCACCTATTGGGCTCGTGAAACACTAATACTCGTACACGTTACTGCAGTTTCAGAATGGTTCATCAATGCTTTCCACAAGTATTTAGGGGTCCCATTTGCAGTATCTGCAAAATCAGTAGTAAGGCAAGGGAAAACATACCACTTTTTTGTTTTTTATTTTTGCAGATACTGCAGTCTTCCATTTTAGGGCAGTATTGTGCCTTTAACGAAGTATTCTGTTAATTTTTATCTTCTGTGTTTAATTTATGTACTAATTTAGTATCCTGCTTGTTCCTGACAATAGTCAAGATAAGGTAAAATAAGCTAAGCTCAGTTTCAATAAGACATCTCTAATTTTATTCAGTTTTAACAACGATTATTTTCAGAATTCACGAACGCGCGCGCGTTTGTGTGTGTGTGTGTGTGTGTGTGTGTGTGTGTGTGTGTCAGAATTGGGGAATAACAAGTGAATAACAATGATCAGAAAGTACTTTTCTGTGCAAGATTGTCATTGTTGCAGAACAATGGATAAAACTCCTGTCATTAATTCAGCAGAGCCGCAGATCGGATTGCTATGGACTTTCCCTTTCCGTCTTGAGATGAATCTGTGCTGTTAAGCGTCTCACATTTTAGATGGTTTTTACGTTATTCGTTACGGTCTTAAACCTAGACTTGTGCTTATTAAAATCTCTTGCTTCCTTGAGAGAGAGAGAGAGAGAGATGAAAAAGGAGGTATATTTTAGCGTAAATGTTTTTCTTATCGTAAAGGGCGTTTTGTCAAGTGAATATTTAAGGGAAGATTTTCCCTCTCGGCGAGTTTCTCTAATGGTGATAATTATCCATTTCATCTTTTATTCTGACCTTGTAATATATCCAGCGGTATGAAGGTAAATCCAAAAGGTTTCAATTCACCCAGGAGATCATTGCGTAATGGGAGATGAATAATAAAATATACAAAGAATGTAAAAACTGCATGATGAATTATAACGAGATACTAAGTATTAACTGGGTAACCATAGGAGCTCTGACGCTGTTACGCAGTTAAATGAACGAGGCTAATCAAAAGATTGCCAGCACATATATTATTGCAAATATATTAATTTTCCTGACCTACATATGAACGTTATGCCTTGGCTCAAATGGAGAGAGCAAAATGAAGGGAGAATTGACTTAGACGTGGGATGGGTTGAAACGGGGAGAGAGAGAGAGAGAGAGAGAGAGAGAGAGAGAGAGAGAGAGAGAGAGAGAGAGAGAATCTGGGAATGTGGCAAGAAGCTATGGGACGGCGAGGAACTGGACGGAGTATTCTTATGCAACAGTTGTCTAGTAACCTATGCTGCTGAAGTACTTAGATTCTTCTAGAATAGTTTTAATCATAGGCATGATTTTACAGTACACACACACATACACACACACTTCATATATATATATATATATATATATATATATATATATATATATATATATATATATATATATATATATATATTATACGTATGATTATATGGATACATGTATATGATGTACATGTATACATATACTCATAAATGCACATATATATTTATGTATGTATATATGCATATATATACATACATATATATGTTTATATAATATAATATATATATATATATATATATATATATATATATATATATATATATATATATATAGTGTATGTTTATGTATACATTGACAACAGAGACAGACTCCTTCGCGCACAGTCACGTTGATTTGTTTATGACGTACTAGACTTTCTCTCTATGGAGGGACGAGACGCTCATGACTGGTTTTATAATCGTCTTTGTTCGAGCTCGTCAATGGGACTACATACACCTCTCCTTTGCTGCTGGAATTTGATGCTGTTGGAAGTAGTTGCTGTTGGAATTCGATGGGAATTTTATCGTTTTATTCCATTGCTGCTGGAATTGTACGCTTTGGTTCCACGTCACCAGAATCTCCATTTGTTACTTGAATCTAGAATTACATTTTAGTTATGTTTCACATCATTGGGCTTTAGGAGTTATGTTTCATTTGCATGGCAGCATTTGCAGCATTTCAATGACGGTCAGAATTGTGATATTTTATTTCTTTACCATTCTCATTTTAGCTTTTGTTTTCCTTATTGAAATGTACACATTTTATTGTCATTTTTCATTTATTGAAATATTCAGATTTTTTCCTTTTTTTTTATTCTGTATGAAATGTTCACATTTTATTATCCCATATTCGTTAATGTAATCTTAAAATTTTATTTTCCCTTTATTTTTTTGAAATGTCCACATTTTATTTTCCTCTTTTTTTTTCTTCTCATGGAAATGTTCACATTTTATTTTCCTCTTTTTTCCCTACGTACATGTTCACATTTTATTTTCATCCTAAGTTAATTATTGCAAATGTTCAAATTGAATCCCAGTTAACTCATAAAATCAACATTTTTTTAATTACGAGTTTCCAGCAATTGACGAAACCTGTTAACATTTATTTAGTAAGTTGGCGGTAACCTTGCAGACATTGCCAAACCTGTTTTCATATCAGTCATATTCAGGCAGCTCTCTCTCTCTCTCTCTCTCTCTCTCTCTCTCTCTCTCTCTCTCTCTCTCTCTCGTTTTTTTAAATTATGCATAAAATATGGACTGCATCCTACTTGACCTAGATTGGGTGGGTACAAATCCCATGTGCTTTATAGATATATTTTGTTATTGAGTTATTGATATATTTTATAAATCAATGATTTATAGATATATAAACTAGAGGTGGGCGTTTCTTGAGGCTTTTGTAAATTCAGGATTTCTCTTTATTTTAGATATAATGCTACCGAAGCTTTACTTTGGTTAACCCGACGTTTGTAAATAATTATTTTGCTAGATGCCTGTGAACTGAGTCCTCTGTAATTTCCCATAATTTTCCATACGTGTAGGCTGAATAATAATAATAATAATAATAATAATAATAATAATAATAATAATAATAATAATAATAATAATAATAATAATACTCCCCAAAAGCTTGTGCTTATAAAAGCAACACCAGCATCTCGTAACAACCAAATCATCCAGGAAACCCAGTTATATAAAAAAATAATGTGACAGGTTTCTGAAGTAGTTTGCTGAAAATCCTACCACTGTGCTTTGCCAAGGTCGTAATTGAAGTGGCAAGTCATTTATACTTTCAGACACCAGTAAGAAATATAAAAGCTTAAGAATCAACGTTCGGTATTAATCATCGTCTTCTGAAGAGATACAAGGAAAGTTGTTGTTGTAAGCTGGTTGAGGACTGGGAAAACTCGCCTTACCCATGAGGAGGCTGTGTTGAAGTTTTTTTGCACGGGGTGCATCCTCGATTCGGCAGTTAAATGTGTACATAGCAGATAGTCTGTGTATTCTCTGGAGTCACCCTGTTGGGTTAAAATGTTAAATATATATATATATATATATATATATATATATATATATATATATATATATATATATATTATATGTATATATATATATGCATACATACATACATATATAATAAAATATTTCCCAAGTAAAACCTTGCCCTGGTAGGCTTGACTTCCTTTCCCATCCTGCATGTCAGGGCCCTGACTCCTGTAACCTTCAGGAGCGTCTGTCACACCACTTTGCATATTGCACGACTGGGCTTGCAAGCTGATCCTAGCAACACCACCTGCTTGCAGTGATTGCAACGTAAAAGAACAACATTGTACTTGTTCCTGGAAGAGTTTCTGTACTTCATGCAGTAACAAAGGTCGAGATTAAGATGAGAGAAGGGTGTGTTTGCAAATGCATGAGAGAGTGGGAGAGAAAAGATGACTTGGGTGAGGGTTATAAAGCTGGAATATGGATGAAGCAGAGGGTGTTGACTGTCCAAGATTTAAAGAGAGAGAGAGAGAGAGAGAGAGAGAGAGAGAGAGAGAGAGAGAGATTGACGAGGCTGAAAAAGATATGCAAAGAGAATTTCAAAGCCGACGATGTGAGTATAGTTGAGAAGCAACTGAATCAGGGAACAAGATGAACGACACAATATAAAATCCAGATGTACCTGGACCGTGTTCACGCCAGTCTCAAGTCAATTCTTACGCTTTGATGTATTTGAAATGAAGCTCCTACTCTCGTGACAAGGACCCCAAACAGGGTTCCAAGAACGCGCGTGTTTGGCGTCCGGCTTTCATTGATGGTCATTCACACACTGACTACTATACTCGGACACAGAGAGCAGCTGGGTAGCGACCCTATTGATGCTGTTGATTCTCTCTCTCTCTCTCTCTCTCTCTCTCTCTCTCTCTCTCTCTCTCTCTCTCTCTCTCTCTCTCACACACAAACAGGTTCTTTCCTTTTGGACTGAAATATTATCTGAATGAGAGGTTTGTAGCCCCAGCACCACAACTTGGATGCCCAAAGGGCTTATGCGCCGACTGCATCCGTCATTTCTTAGTGGCCACTCAATCAAGTATTGGTCAGGCACGATGTTGATCAACTTGGCCGAGTGGATGCCCAACGGTATAACGAACGAGTTGTAATAGTGCCATGTTTTAGTTGAGGACCTAACTGCTTACAGTTGCCCTCATGTAACATCACATCACTCTAAAAGCTAACCGTGTTTACCTGAACATTAATTGGCCTTTACGTTTTACCTTTCGATACGTAACCTGTGCGGAATGGCTGGGGTTCAACATCCGTCATTTCAGAGACGTTTTGCATTGTTGACTGGAGTTTCTGGTGGACTTGGGTCATCTTGATTGCAAAATGTAGCTGTTGTATTTCGGAAAATTACAGTACAGTAATAGTCTGCAACTTGGGATGTGTTACTACTTCGGTAGGAGGGTCTTCTAAAGTCTTGGGATGCGAGTTCCTTTGCTTGAAGGTATTAACAAGAGAGTATTTTTATTCCCTTCGGAGTTTTCCTGCTTCTCCCCCCAAAGTGCGTTGGACAGGCCGGTCAGAAAAAAAGGTTGCAAGGTAAATTAACAGGACATTGCTTTCTTTCCCCTTTACTCAGTCTTTTCCTTCTTCTCTACATTGTCACTAAAATTTCTCAGATTTCAAATCTGTCGTTACTGTCCTCTTCCCCGTTGGTTTGTTAGTCCTGCAAGTCTCGTTTTAACGGTGGCCGGTAATCAAGGCACAGGAAAATAGTCACAATTTTGGCAAGGAAAAAAGTCAATAATTTATAGTGACCGGTAATAAAGTCACAGGGAAATATTCACAATATTTCTTTGGCGTCATTATCTTTATGATTTTACAATCTTTTGTTTATGTTTTTACGGTCATCCCCAACGGGCTTGTACTAAACACGCCGCAAAGGTGGATACACAGCGGGTTAAAAAATCTCCAACGGGCTTGTACAGTACTAAACACGTCGCAGAGGTGGATGCATACCTAATTTAAAACCCTTGGGGGTCACTATCTGGGAAATATTGTGAGTTCTTTTTTACCTAGATACTTTTAACATGGGGTAATGGCTCCATCATGCTGACGGTATTGGTAAACTATCTTCAGTAAAACTCATATCGTGCCGAGATAAAAATTATCTTGGTTTCACGATTAATGAAATTGACGTTCACGAAAATGTCATCGCCTAAATAAGAAGGCTTTTTGACATTTGAAAAATTGAAGGTCTGAATCTTTAGTGTACTTTGAGAGCTCTCCGATTCTGCATTTCTCGAACAGCCTCGTTGTCTTGCGCCTTGTTTACGTTTATTTTTATCAGATCCGGTGTTCTCTCGTTTACGAGACCAAGGGCGACAATTTGGCTTCGTCAGCTGTAGCGAAACTGTACTTCATGCGGTTGTATTAAACGTGGCAGGAAACTGTCCGTCGAAGAACATTTTGTTCAGAGTTTTTCCGAGTTTTTCTGCTATATTTAGCTAATGAAAGCAAAAATAATGTAAATTTCTGTATAATCGCTGAACTACCTTTTAAATATTGATTTGCAATAGACAGATTTTCGACATTTGTTCTCCAGATATCTATGACTTTCAGTATTCTGGGGATGTGCCTTTTTTAATTTTTACAATTTTGAAATTATGCATGTCTTGACAAAGGTAAAAGCAACAATTATCCAATGTGTTTTTCACATCAGGGTCAGGGAAAATTTACCTAAAAACCTTTTACGAATTGGTCATTCCTTCACGGGTATAGAGTGAGAACTAATTTTCCGATACTCTGAAATAACGATATGGACGGTTCACTTTTTTTTTAATGGCTAGTATAAAGATCTCGTTACTCTGTTACTCTGTTGAATGACTGTTCTTATTTACGTTCTTTCCGTTATCCGCTTTCAAAAATTACTTCTCACACTTCATGGAACTGGAGGCGTCTACAGGTTTCTTCCTTTTACTCTTTCCAGTCAGACCGAAGAAAAGACTTGACTGGAGTTTTCCTTTTTCTGTTCAGATGCTAAAGTTAGTCAGTGACAGGTTGAAAATTACGAACACAATTTCATTAGATTTTATTAACTAAATTGGACAGATGTTTTGTTCCACAAACAGAGTAATCCTATTAATATTCATCAGTGCCACAGTTATAGTACTATACTGTAAGAAACAATTCAATTTTGTCTGTCAATAAAAGCATTAGAGTAAGAACGAAGAAAGGTATGATGAAATTCGTATTTATGACAATGACAAAAATACTCGTATTTTCTGGATACAAAGAGACTCAGATTATTGTCGTGCGATAAAAAGAAAATACTTTAGATAATTCTACATCCTTCTTGTAAAGATCAGCTTGCAAGGTCTAGGCGTGAGGGTGATCCCACACACTGGATCTTTCGCCGGATCGTCTTCTGGATCCCTGTTTTCCAGACTCACTTGGAATTTGAGCAAAATCCGGGTCGTGAACACGAAGAGGATCATCTTGGCGAACTCGTCTCCTATGCACATGCGACGGCCTGCGGGGTGGAAGAAAATTAAGTTATTGACCATATTTATATCATTAGTAATTATACAGAATGTACCGGTAATTTATATCAGGCACTTATTATACATGGCTCAGTAACATCTTGACTACTCGATTTTTTCACACTTATGAATACGCTCGTCACAATAAAGCTTTCGTCTGCCAAGGCCTTGTAGCGACAGGCGTATCCAGAGAGTGAGGAAATGAAGTTCAACAGCCACAAAAATATATCTGAAAACTTAAACCAGACGTATAAACGTTAAAATGCATGATGGAAGGATGTAATATGGATCGGATTTAATACTCTAATAATTATCATATTCTGTTTTCACTAAATAATTGTACGTAGTTGGTGTTAGGGGAGTGAGGAGTTGAGGAGTATAAACTTCATTATTACCATAGTCGATGCATCTTTTCTATCTAATCGTGGAAAGTGAAGAAAAATCGAATTGTAGATATCCTTTGCTCGTTAATTTCTCTGGAAAACCCCGTTGATTCCGAGAGAAATTAGTCCACTTGCTGAGTCAGTTTAATGACATACAAGCACATAATCAGCTGTTGCTTCTCTCTAATTAAAAGTTTTTACTTTGATGCAGCTTGCGTTTGTTATTGCATTTTTTTGTGTGTGGAGATTACTGGAAACTTTGGTCACTACAAGCTTCAGGTAAGGGTAGAAGCAATCGATATATTATGATCTCTTTCTTAGCCCTTTGCTTGCCATTTGATTTGTCACGATCATTTCTCGTTTACTTTGTAAAACTGTACTGTTTACTCTCTGTTGATCCTCAAACACCCTTTGTTGTTTCTCAAGGAAAGCCAGCTTTCCCTATTTCTAAAGCTTTTGCGTAGCTGCATTCTTTTGTGGAACACAAAGCAAAGCTGCTTTCTTTTAAAAGATCTGTGTTATAAATGTAATTTGCGTTTTAAGAGCAGCAGTGTCCCTTATCGGAAATTTACTTAACTACTTGGTAAAAGAGATATATTTCCATTTATTTGTCAATGCTTCTGAATCCCTACGAATTTAAAATAAGACTTAAAAATCTCATATTTACTAACAATATCCTGACCTTTTTGACTCGCCAGTCTTACATTTCTTCTCAGAAAATAAAGGAACTTTGCACTGCAGTTCTCTCTGGCCTACTGTAGGCAAAGTGACTACACTGCAAGGGTTTTCTCAACAAATATTTGTTATTGGCAGGGGCTACAATATTATATCGATTCTGGTTTTTGTTCAAGTGGTGTGTTCATCTTGTTCTCTCCTGTTCCCTCCTTTTCGCCTACGGCGATTTGATTTTCGTTCCTCAGTCCCATTCACGTGATCATAGTCTTTAACGAAGACTCATTCTTTTAATACACTTTACTGGTCTCTTTACAGTTTGATTGTTTACCGGTTTTCATTAGCTGTCACACTGTAGACGTGGTCACGTTGCTGATAACCAAGTTCACATTCTACAACAACTATTAAAATTCCTTTGTTTTAAAATTTAGGCGTACTCGAATTTACGTTTCTTAACCAGTCAGTATTTTGGGTAAATCATTCACTTGGAAGTTTCTCTTAACAAACTTATCGCGATTCTATTAAAAACGTTTGAACTAACTCAGAATAACCTAAATCCGCTTACTGGGGCTTCGCACCGTAACTCCCAAAGCATCCGGTAATTGTGTTCGCTGGCTTTGCATTCGACTCATGATATTCAAGAGCTGAAGGTGCGGTTTCATCTTCATGTATCAGTTGCAGGGGTTCTGAGTAGGGTAGCCGTTTCCTACACACCTGGAGAATGATAAATCACAGCTCTTTTCCCATCAGAACAACCCTTATGTGAATTCTTCACGATCTGCTTCCGTTCTAATGAAAATTTACTACATTTAATTAGTATTTCAAATTACGAACTCGCTGTAGACAAACAAATACAAAAATGGAAAAATAAAAATCTAAGATAAACATCTTCAGTTTCCTGGTACGTCAGTGGAACCGGTTTCCGTTCATTAGAACCAGAAGGGTATTTGTAAGTCAAGCAAGCCTACTTACTACCTCTGCTTTACCAGAAGCGAATGATAATGCATCTTCCAAAACCGGCTGTTTCTGATATTTAGAAGCGGAGGTCGATGAGGTTTCGTTACGCAGAGCAGAATCAGAAGAAAGTTTTGAAAATCGATGCAGATGAATGGCTCTGACGACATTTGTTCATGAAAACCGGATAATCAGGTATAGGGATGATAAGTCAAGGCAAATTGACAAGTGTGAATAAAAAAAAAAAGAAATCGTGCAAGTTCTGAGTCCTTGAGGTTAAGGGCAATCGAATAATTTTGAGCTTAATTTATTTAAAGTAACAAACCTAAGTAGTTATGAGTAAAACTGAATTATATAGCTTAATGCATTCTGGACACCTTACAGATATATACTGCCCTAAAATGGAAAACTGTAGTATATGCAAAATTTTCGAGACTGAGAAACACACTACAGAAGTTACTGCAGTTTCAGAATTCTTCAATGCTTTCCACGGGTAATTAGGGGATACCATTTGTAGCATTTGCAAAATCAATAATGAGGCAAGGGAAAACTGCAGCATCTACCATTTTTCTCAGTTTTGTATTTTTGCAGATAACGCAGTCTTCCATTTTAGGGTAGTATAGGGATGACAAAACAAGCATTTAAAAAGAGGTGAACGTGTTAAAGCGTTTGGTTTAAGGAAGGTCGTTAGTGCAGAAATGACACTCCAAGCAGATTAAAAGGGGAATATACTATGTTAGCTTGAGGCCATTAATAATCTGTATTAGCCAGCAATCCAACAGGTCGATAACAAGCGTAAACGTTATTACGAATTTCACAATAAGACTCGATCCAGTTCAATTACTAAAGTTCCTTTTTAATGCCAAGAAATCACAAGGAATAGTGGTACATAGTAAAGACCGTTTAAATTGTTTAATCATGAAAACATCCCAAGAGACTACTCACCTCCCCTAGCAATTATCAAATATACAGGCAGAAACAAACCCGAAAATGTATTCATCTTGGCATTTCATTTGAGGAGTTTCTTATACAAATCTTCTTTGCATGTGTCAAAGGCAAAAATATATCGGTCTATCAGTCGCAGTTTGGTTTGTACATTCCCTTATATTTTGATCTGTTTCACATAAATTTAGCGCATAACTTGCAATTACCTGAATTTTGGATGATCAATAAGACCTTCATAATTAAGAAGTGGTTTCAGTTGTATTTTGCTCGCAATGCTGACACTAACAGCATAATACCAATAAGGGAAAGAACGAGAACTGCAAGTTTATATAAGTTTAATCAAGGCACTACCCGTTAGATTATTAATCTTGAGATCTATGGTGTCTCTCTTCTGACCGCCGTGCGCACGTCACTCGTGAGTAGCACGCTGGCTATTTCTGAAAGCGACCTTGTCATCTGCAACGATTTATGATAAGTTAACGTTCCCTTTTGTTCATGTGGCGGGGCAATGACTTCTTCAGCCGATGTATGACACGACTGCTTTGTCGGACAAAAGTGTATTATTGGATTTATGTGTTTTGAAGTTAGAACAGAAACGAGGGATATATTCACAGGAAAATTACAGAGAGGTTCTAACTAGGATCCAGTTCTTCTCTGGATCCTGGTTCTAACCAAATATCCTCCTTTACTACTATAGCAGACCGTATTTTTGGAAGATGTTTTAATATACCAATTTAAACAATCAAAACGTCATATTACACAAGCAAGCAATAAAAGACAGTGATTTGTTTGTTTTATCGAAATAAGTCAGCGTTTGAGCTTTCTGCCATGGGTCAGTTATATAGGGTTGACAATCTCCTTGTTCATTGACGCAACTCTGCAGCTATGCACTGTCGAGACAGTCATTTGCCCTTCAGCTCGAAATACCTTAAAGCTGCAATTGTATCTAATCTCTGAGCTTTTACACAATGACACTCCTGTAATATATGCAATGCGGACATTTGATGGTGACCGATAGAATTCTGTGCAGCGCGTCCTCCCGTTCTTTAACCCGCTTCTTCTCTTCATAATTTCTCAATGTCATTCTCTTTCCTCCTCTCCCTTTTTTTTCTTGTGTCGATTTAATTCCTCCTTCTCTTCTTTGTCTCGGGTGCATTTCCCGTGCTACCTTCAGTGACGAAACATTCGACGTGTCAACTGCGCCGTCAGAGGTACTCCGTGGCATCAATTACTCCGCGTAGTCCGCGAGTCCTTTTAAGCGCTCAGCCAGAAGAACAACAGGTAACAATGGGGTTGATTCAGCCTTCGAAAGGGGTAGGGGTAGCGTAGAGGCATTTTGGGGTTGATGGGAGGCAGACAAGCTCCTCTTTGGTCAGTAGGCAGGCAGACAAGAGAGGTTGACATGTCACGGGAGCAGGTTAACCAGAGGTGACAGTGGAACAAGGAAGCTTCCAAACAAGAGCAGCCGCGTTCAAAACAGCCAACCTTTGACAAAGAATACATCGTCGCCAGAAGCACGTGTAGCCTTCCTGGGACGGGCGAAAGAGAAGAGAAGAGATGAGAAGAGAAGAATGGCATGCCATGCCATGCGCGCCCCCTTTATGAGATTTTCTTTTTTCACTCTATTAAAAAAAAAAAATTAAAGCCCAAAGCCGCGTGTTTTCTCAGATCTGTTTACTCGGTTTTTCATGGAGTTTCCACCCTCTAAATAAATTCACATAAGAATACGTTTGATTTACTAGTAAGGTATACTATATCCATGGATGTGCTCGTAATTGTAAAGGATAAATGGTGAATTTTTTTCTTTTACTTTCACTCTAATATGCTTTTACCTGATAAGATAGAAAGGTGAGTAAATGGATCTTGCCGAGTTCGCATGTGGGGGAAGATTCTACACTAGGCAACTGGCGACAGTTTTTTTGTGGGAAGGCATTAATTTTACAGGTAATCAGCAGACGGGTTTTTTCTTTGAATTTTTATATTCGTGAAAGCTACGAAATTTACTTGATAGCTTTGTTAGCAAAACAAGTTTTATAAATATCAGTTAATCACATTTTAGTGATGTTACTTACTATTGAAGTAGGTTGAGTGGAGAGCTTTTGACAGATATAATAGCGAATCGAAAACAAAATTTAGGAAATATTTTCTTAAACGACATTGCAAAGCTACTCAAAACTTTTGATTGCATGTGGCCACCTTTTAAAAGGTGGAATGCTCTACCTTCCTTTGTGTCTAAAGAGTAATATAACAGGTTGTGGTTTCAACGGCTTAGTTATCACCATTTATCAGCCAGTACCATATTACTTTAACTGGGGATGGTTAGTATCCTTTATCATTTTGAAAAGCTCTGAGAAGATTCTCAGCTTTGCTCTAACGTTCGTTTTTCGGAATTCAAGTGCACCAGGAGTTATCTGACGAGGCAAAACGTCCTGTATTTCGCTCGGTGACAAAAGAGTGTACTGTACTGAAATGAAGGTGGTTATCTATTCAGTAATATTTTGTATGCAACTCCATCACCACCTTTTTACGTGAGTTACAGTTTATACTTTGTACTAAGTAAAGGGATGATCGGGATATATGTACCTGTCGAACGCTTTTCCTGTCAAGTCTTACTACATCATTGATTTCATCTTCATTTTCAGCCATTACTTTTTCAACGTACATTTAACCAGTCAAGGTTATATCTCTTGAAAACTGCATTTTAATTAAGCCTGTGACTGACTTCTTGTATTAAAGAAATAATGTTAGAGAATTTTTAAAATGAAACTTGTTGCTGTTTGCAAATGAAACTAGTTAGCTGTTTTGTAGCAAAGTCAGTATATTGTATTTGAGTGAATTTTGTGTCTACTGTATTTTTTATGTAATGAATGCTTGCATGTATGTTACAGGGTTTTCATCTAGGTACTGAAGGTTGTTGGACTTTTCTTGCACTGAATTATACAGTAACTGTTGTCCATTTCCTAATGATGCCCGGAACGGGGTCAACCTTGTCCTTCGTCGACCTTGAGTTCTAGCAACCATATCCCGTAGTCACCAGTGGCCACAGTCCCTCGACATCCTGGATCATATGTGGTCATTCTACCTACACCACACAGATGTTACATATCTCTGGCCTCTGTGACATGTTTAGTGAGAGTCTGTGTGCTGTAGCTTTAAATTTTCTTTCTTCCAATTTTTGTTGACTTTGATTACCTATGATTTTAATAGTTCATAAAATTTGTATATTAACAATGTCTAAAAGGTCAAGTATGAAGGTACTGCTCTATTGCAAACTTATCAATAGTTGCTTGCCATGTACTCACGATTTTCTGTTGAGTTTTTCATTTTCATTATTACAATTCAGTTCAGTGAATGTATTTGCACAATACTGTATTAATATTAATGTCACTAATGACATTTAAAGGTTGAAACAGTCAGAGATAAACATTCTTTTTTTGCCAGTTTTAAAAAACATTTAGTTTGTAACATGTTTTGCAGATATGACAAAATAGAAGTTATAATAGCTTGTTACATTACTAATGATACATCTTCACTGCAATACCAACATTTGTGTACTCAAAAGTTGATTAACCTCAACTGTGAGAATGAGGCTGTCATTGCCATTTTATTCTTTTATATCACGTGCTCATACATTGTTGTAACCATGTTGTTTGCTGAGCCTGAGGAATTCCAAGAGGTAGAGGTTAAGCAGCTACAGGAGGCATTTAAAAAATGGGAGTTAAATGAAAGAAAGGGACTTCTGAACAATTAAAACACTAGATCGGTGCTTTCCCTGGCTGTTGGTGGTGAATCTCCAGCTAAAGTTGAACAGTGGTTGCTGGTCTCTCCACTGTTCATACATCCACTCTCCCACCATCCAGTGATCTCTTAACTGCTCCTAAAATGCTTGCAACATTGACTGCACTACTACATTTCTAGACTGTTGGGGTGCAGACGAGAATTCTTTTGCCACATACCTGAAGTGAACTCTCTCAGATGTGCACCCTGCCCCTCCTTCAGTGAGTCTGAGAACAGAAGTATTTCTAGAGGTTGAGAGTTCAGAGGAACTTCCTTCAAGAGGTTTCTGTTGTTCAGCCACCAAACTAGGGCCCTCTTCACCTCCCACTTGAGAGGAACAAGCCAAGGAGGAAGATTATGTAAAACTGCTTCAGTTACTACTAAATTGACGTGATTCTGCTCATGAGACATGAGTTCACCTCAGATGACAAATGACCTAGGGTCATCTGCCAAAGCCAAGCTGGTTGTTCCTGCCAGGACAGGAACTGTGCCACTATCTCTTCCAGTTGATCATGACCCCAAAATCATGACAAAAGGTGAGATAGCAATCTTACCTGAAAGACCCCTGCCTCTGAGGGTGCCAGGACTAACCAACTGTCCAGGTACTGCAGTAAGCAAATACCCCTTGAGCAGGCCCAAGCTAAGACTAAGGTGGCGACTCAAGTAAAAAATACTTGAGGGTTTATTGATGGTCCAAAGCATAACATTTTGTTCTGGTCAATGGTCCAGTTGCAGACATAGCGTAGGTACTTCTGACAGCTTTGATGAATTGGTACTGGAAACTACACATCCTTCAAATCTATCAAAAGCGTGGAGTTGTTTGATGGACCCCAGCACCAGCTGTGCTGTTCCCCATCTTATCCATCCTTGAAGGACTAACACAACCAGAGACTCCACTTCCTGCCCCTGCCATAAGGAGCAGGGAGTGGAGGCAATTTCATGGCAACAAAGGCATAGGATGGCCACCCAACCCCTTCCTTCTTCCCCTTTCTTCCTTTCTTGGCAGCAGCTGACGAGTGTAGACAATAGGGCTTGAAAGACTCTCCCATCTTTCTTAAAGAGATTGGGGTACCTGTTTGGGCTTCAGCATGACAGTCTTTCTTTATTGACCCAGATGTCAAAGGCTTCGTTGAACTTTCAGGTTTAGCAGTAGCTGCTTTTGAACCAAAAGATCTATCTGAATGCTGCATGGTTGATCAACTGCTACACCCATAGTACTCTTAGGGAAGAGTAACGATGAGTCCAACACCAAACTGTTCCACACCAAAAGACCACTCTCAAGTGAAACCTGTCTGAAGGAGAGCAGAGACAACCATGTCTCTTCTTTGAAGGACTAGGCTCACCCACTGGTTGGCACCCTGATGTGCCAGAAAAGTAAAAAACTTTACCTCTGGACACCAGGAATCTCCTGAAAAATGCTCTCTCATTCAGAGATGAGATGCCTATCACAGAGAAGTTTGTCAGTGTGTTTAACCACAGGTCAAGCTATGAGAATGTTTGGAGAGAAGCCATGGAGGACTCCACAGTGTTTGCCTCTGAAGCAAAGAGCAAAGATTGATGGAGACAATTAAGAAGGAGGTAGTTTGTCAGTGGACAGACTGTTGAGTCTAACTGCAGTGGAGTAACCTGCAAATCTTCCATCTTGTAGTACCTCTCTCACGTGATGGGTCAGGTGGACAACTTTGCTCAATTTGCTGTGGGAAAAGGAACTTCCAGACTGCAGATAAAGGTGATCACAGCCCCCAAAACACCACAAGCTAACTGTGACCAGGGCAACCTGGCCAAGGGCAGCACCTTTGTAACTTTCCTGAAGGTTAATATCCATACACAAGGCTGTTGGCAAGTACAAAGGTAAGGTTGCCTCCCTGACGTTCTGCTCATGGATGAGTGAAATAACCTCACAGAAGTGCTGCTTCAACTCTGCCTTTAGGAGTTTCAGAGGAGCAGGGCTCTTGGATCCCATCAGCTCCCTTAGGAACCGACCTGCAACTTCTTTGGGCAAGGGTGTCATGCCAGCTCTGCTCCCTTGCCTGCTCTCAATCCTGCACTGAGCCAGACAAGCCTCATGCAAGATAAGACTTGTGAGACCCAGCAGAGTAACTATTGGGACTGAGTTTCAACAATGACGCAGGTGTTTCCCTGCTCCTAGGCTCAGTAGCCACTGCAGCTAGTTGACATAGGAACAGAAAAGGCACATGTACCATCCCTCTGCTCCCCCTCCCCTCCTACCCATGTAGTGAACACCACACATGAAAAGTGGAAGAGATCAAAGGAGCCCTCTCCCTCCAGTGAGAGCTCTTGGGGGTGGAGAGCACATAAGCCTTGCTGGAAAGTGGTGCAGATTCACTCCCATGACTTCCTGAAGGATGGTGAGAAGGAGAACCTACCCTGTTCTAGCAACAGTGTAGGTTCTCCTTCTTGCCCTCCTTCGGGAAGCCACAGGAGGGAACCTGCACCACTTTCCAGCATGGCTTATGTGTACTCCACCCCAAGAGCTCTCACTGGAGGGAGAGGGCTCTTTGATCTTTGCCACCTCTCATATGTAGTGTTCACTACATGGGCAGGAGGGGAGTTGGAGGGGTGGTGTGCTTGTTCTTTTCCTATGTCAACTGGCTTAGTGGCTACCAAGTCTAGGAGCAGGGGAACATCTGAGTCACTGTCGAAACTCGGTTCCGATCGTTACTCTCCTGGGTCTCACAAGTCTTATCTTGCAGAAGGCTCATCTGGTTCAGTGTGGGATTGAGAGCAAGCAAGGGAGCAGAGTTGGCATGACACCTTTGCCCACAGAAGTTGCAGCTTGGTCCTAGGGGAGCTGATGAGATCTGAGGGTCCTGCTCCTCTGAAACTCTTGCATGGAGAGCTGGAACAGCACTTTTGAGAGGTTATTTCACTCATCCATTAGCAGAACAATGTCTGGGAGGCAAACTCGCCTTTGTACCTGCCAGCAGCCTTGTCTGTGGATGTAACCTTCAGGAAAGTTACAGAGGTGCTGCCCTTGGTTAGGTTGGCCTGGTCACAGTTAGCTAATTGGTGTTTTGGAGTGAGCACCTTTTCCTGAAGGTCAAGAAGTTCCTTTTCCCATAGCAAATTGGGCAAACTCCTGCACCTGACACATCACATGAGAGGGGTACTACTACATGCTGCAAAGATTCGGAGTTACCTCACTGCAGTTGGACTCGACAGTCTGCCCACTGACTAACTACCTCCTCCTTACCTGTCTCCATCAGTCTTTGCTCTTTGCTTCAGAGGCAAACACCTTGGAGTCCTCCATGCCTTCGTAGCTTGACCTGTGGTTAAACACACTAACAGACTTCTCTGTGATAGGCATCTCATCTCTGAATGAGAGGTGTTTTCTGAGATTTCTGGTGTCCAGAGGTAAAGCTACTTTTCTGGCACACCAGAGTGCCCACCACTGGGTGGAACCTATTCTTTCAAAAGAGAGACATGATTGTCTCTCTCTTCTCCAGACAGGTTTCACTTGAGAGTGGCCTTTTGGTGTTGGACTCATCACTACTCTTCCCTAAGAGTAATGGGAGCAGCAGGCGAATGTATTGTGCATGCCCTTCTCTATGTAACTCCCCTGAGATATAGGGAGAAGGGTTGTCTCTTGCAACTGCCTGACCCCAGTTATCTGACTGAGTTTGAGAAGAGCAAACAAGACTCTCAGAATTCGTCCAGGCATGAACCCAAGAGCTTGAAGTTGGATGAGGCAGGATGAGACCTAGTGTCTAAGTGGGCAGGCAGTGCCAGCCCTACCAGACATATGACAATCACTAGTAACCTAGTATCTTTGCTTCCTTTAAAAAAAAAGGAAGAGGGGAAGAGAGAATTCTGCCTGGACTTTTACACATGGCCTTAGAATTCCCCTTCTTCCACCTACGCAATGGAAGAAATTCCGAGGACGAGAAGCAGGAAGTCTAACAATGAGGAGGAAGACGATGTAAATCACAGCGCGTTCTGTTCCCCCATCTTCTCATTGGTCCTACTTGCAGTATGTACCAAAGGGCTTGCCAATGCTGGGCCTGAAGATGAACACCCCCTGGAGGATCTGCCACTGGAAGCATTTCTGAAACAAAAGGATTCCCCCCTTTTGCAGTAAATGACAAAGCTGGTGTAGCTGCAAGCACAGTAACAGAGACAACCGTAGCTAAAACTATACGTAAAGAGAAGGCTTATGTGGCAGGTTCTTCTCCTCTGCCAGGATGTTGAGGAATACTGTGAAAGAAGGACTAACCTGTAATATTCAGCATAGGGCATATTTTTCTCAGGTACTATTACAATGATGGAAATGTGTACCTTGAATGTCATGATCATATGAAATTGTGGGCAAGGCAGCTGCAGAAGGAGCACCTCCCTCAGCAGCTGCTTCGTTCTCAGACAAACAGGTATGTGCAGTTTGAGGAGTAGAACTACTAGGTAGTGTGACAGGAATGGAAGGTTTTGGTGGGATCCCATCCCCCCCATGAAGCTGGCAAATGCTTCTTGTCCTCCTTCCTTCTCTTGCCAAACGTAACCCACTGCAGTGAATCACAAACAGGACACGCCCTACAAGGAGAAGTCCTCATGCAGGTCTTCACTCCACAGGAAGCATAATAAGCATGTGGCTCTACCATTATGGGAGACATGAACTGCCCACAAGAATGGCCATGACCCTCACAACAGCACTGCTTATGTTTATTCTCCATCACGTGAAAATACAACTATTAAGGCAATAAGTAATAAGAACAAGCACAGTCAAAGTGAGCAGGCTGCTCAGCCAAATTTCTCAACTGTAGTTATGACAAAAGCACAGCACACCTGAACCATATGGCAGCTGAAAGAAAAGTGAAATATGTAGTATGGAATGCGAGTGAAGGGTACTTCCCCATCTTCAACAGATAAGTATCTTGTTACCAAGTTTTAATGCCTGATTTCAGCTTGTGCTGAAAAATACTCCTGTATAAAGTGTATTTCTATTTCCTTAGGAACAAAATTGTATTTACTGCATAGATCCTGCCAAGACCATAATTTGTTTTTCACTGCCACTCTGAACTTACAGTTGGAAATCCAGAACTTGTCTGTATGACAAATTGGATTTACTGCAAAGATCCTGCCAAGACCATAATTTGTTTTTCACTGCCAGTTGATCCCTCTGAGCTTACTGTTGGAAATCCAGAACTTGTCTGTATGACAAATTGGATTTAATCCTGCCAAGACCATAATTTGTTTTTCACTGCCAGTTGATCCTCTGATTTACAGTTGGAAATCCAGAACTTGTCTGTATGACAAAATTTACTGCAAAAACAAGACCATAAACCAGTTGATCCTCTGAGTTACTGTTGAAATCCAGAACTTGTCAATATGACAACAAATGCCAGGCAGACCCTGAATTTTTCCAAAACAAGGTCAAATCAAACAGGAAACCAGTTACCCGTTTCAACCAATCATAATGCCTACTGCAAGCACTTAGATTCCATAGAAAAGTTTTCATAAAAGGCCGCTTATTACTCCTAAATTAATTCAAAACAGCTTGTACTGACATGAAAGCAAGTCAAGACAAGGTGTAGTCTCTCCACGATGATGCACATCATCCCAGAAGGGATCGCACATTTTCTCACATGCAAGATCATTTCAACTGACCCCAATTTTTCTTTTAATGTAAATTGTTATTTTTTCAATTGCCTAAGCTCCTGCACAGTCTCTTAACATGTTCATCTCATTACCATGTGACAATCAATTCTTGATGGAAAACAGCTTATCCTATTCATCTATACTGAATGACTCTTGCACAGTATTCTAATGGATAAGTTATAGCTTAGATTTTGTACTTTGTACAGGGAACATCTGATATATGTACCTATCTTAGAGATTACTGACCAAATAGTATAATTTTATATCAATCTAGATTGAGTTTCAATAAACATTCTTGTTCTCTCAAGTAATACTGTATGGCTTTACTGATTAAGCGTCTTTCTCACGTCAATTCACGTTACTGTACTGTATTTTTAATCTCGTTTATCAGTAAAGATTCCTGGTTTCAATTTTGGTAAGCTGCAATGCATGGCAGGGGCTGTAAACTACTGAATTACATTAAAAATGATAAAGAGAATTTTTCAACTGTTGTGTTACTACAGTACTTGATTTGTAGCAAAGAAAATGCAATCCATTTGTATATTTGAATGAATTTAGTGCAATTTGCCTTTTCCTGTGTAAATGAATGTTTGCATGTATGCAGGTTTTAAACTTGGTAATAAAACTGCTGACCACTTACTGCAGTATATCATTGTGCATACCCTCTCACACATTTAATGCAACTGTTAATACTTTTTTCAGATGGTAAACAAAATAATTTCTGGCTGTCAAAAGGGAATGAGAATTAAATGAATGGACTGCAAAGGAAGACACTAAAACATGATTACATGAAAAATAATACAACTTAAGAAAATCTTATAAGAATCCATACAATTCCCAAAGAAGTTCTGCAATGGATTATAATGACAATAAAGTACCTCGGTGTTTGCAAATACAGGTATGCAGTGAAAATATCCCTAATTTTCAAAGTAGTAATCTGATTTATCGTCAGTTCACAAACCAAAGCCTGTTGTACAGGTATTCTTTAATGAGCTGAAATTAGTTTATGAAACCTGGTAACAAGTAGTTAATTGCAGGTAGGTGGGTGAGTGGGGGGGGGGGAACCACCAACTCACCCATCAGAAGCAAGCACTTCTTCCCTTTGCCTTAGTGACTGTGTGGTGCAGATGAGGTAGGATTATAATAAAAGGCTCTGGCTTGTGAAATATACAAGTTACTTTACAAATATGTGATTAGAAACAAAGGAATACAAACCATTGCCTTCAATGTAGGGAACTTACTATCTATGTGGGAGGGCAGTGTTTCAACAGACTAGCAAGTTGAATTTCTGATTGGGCATGCCAAGTTCCTGATAATGATAGTGAACAGGGGACTCTGTACCAACCTCTTGTCTCTGAAGACTTAGCATGCAAGCTTAGGAATGCCCATTTTACCATACCTAGGGCAGACTTCTCACCCAGATGTGCACAAAAATTTCTGCTGATCCTTGGAGAAGGAAGACATTCTCATGAAGCCTTGTGGGAAGTCTTGTGTGAGGACTTCACAGGCTCCCCTTCTTCTTCTCCTTATGGTAGGATGAAGAGGGAGGAGAAGATGAGGAAGAACTCTACTAGGTGGAGGAAGAAGAGGCATGCCTATGATTCTTCACTCTACTCTAGCACTGTCCTAATATTTTCAACCACACAGAGAACTAGTCTAAGCAGGAACTGCAGCAAATGAAGGTGTATTACCTGTGTTTAATACACGTGTATATCTCCTACAGGTAAAGGTGACTACTCCATTATGAGCAAGAGAGGAGCCCTTACCCATGGCCAGGTAATCCAAAATGGCGTACTCTGATGGGCTTACCTGAATACTGAGAAAAGGCCACATCATCTGCACGTACTCCAGTGTAGATGAAAAATCCAATGAGCACCTGTCATGGCAAGTGGTGCAATAGCACCTGACAGTGCAAAAGTGCACCATGAACATGTGTTGCAGTCTCATCTGAGGAAAGTTTGGCACATGCATCTGGATCAGCACTGTTAGAGGGGGGTGGGCTGGTCACCCACCCTCATGTTCGGAGAGAGAGATGGGGGCAATCCAGGAAGGAGCCAAAAAAATTCAGTGGTATCAGTGAAGTAATTCCCTTGAAAGAGAAATCAGTGAACTCTTGGGCCTTTCACTGTTGCTGCTGAACCTCTCTGCTGCAAAGGAGACCAACCAGCACTCTTTGCAGGGCCTACACTACCTAACAACAAATCTGGTTACAATAACATCAAGAATACTAAGTGCCAAACACCTGCTTAATTCTTTCACACCTTTCATGGTTCACTTTTCTTATCAAAAGCAACGTTGAACAAAAATACAAAAAATACAAACACGGTACTTATGATAAAATGATGGAAGTAATTTCAACCAAATAGTCAGTCAGAATGCAGCAAGATGTCTGAAGTCCACTGCAGCCAAAGAAAGTTCTTGCCTCCGGCAGGCGAGTGGGGGGTTTCCCACACTCATCTGCCTACCTCCAGTTAAACATCTTGTTACCAAGTCTCAACGACCGGTTTCAGCTCAGACTGAGGAATACTTTTTCCTAAAAGCAAAGGTTAGCATTCCTGTAAGGGCAAAGGTAAGTTTGTAGATTTCTGAAGGTCAAGAAATGTATATTCTTTCTGTGATTTTAAGCTAATGTAAAAAGAAACCATATACACCATTTTGTTGTGAACCTACATGTCATCATCTGCCCTCCATTACGAATTTATTCCAAAGATGTTTTCATTTTTAATACCCAAAAAACTCCCTATGCCATACTACTTGTGCTGAACTCCTTCCTATACATATAAATTCATCTCCAACCCCTCATCTATCTGTTTCTTTTTTTTTTTTTACATATTCACGACATAACTGTGCTCCCTTGCCTGTTTCTAATTTATTCCAGAGTTCGATTTTATCAGACCTGCTGATAATACAACTCTTTACACCTCTTCAAATTTCATTTCCTAGCCATCTTCTGACTTTGGTGCTCTTCAAAGTATTTTCTTCATTTATCAATTCTGCTTTTGAGAGCATTTTGAGAACATACTTCAGTTCCATTTCCTCCAGAACAGTTTCCAACAAGGCTTTTCTAACCATATACTGTATGTGGGTCTAGTTTCCATATCTTAAGCTTCAATTCCTCCAAACAATTTCCAACTCAACTTGTGACAGCATTCTGCATGTGGGTGTTCACACCTTCAGTCTCAATTCCTCCTGGACAGTTTCCAACAAGGCTTTTATGAGCATACTGTATGTGGGTTTAGTTTCCATACCTTACAGCTAAAGTTCCCCAAACAGTTTCAAACTCAGCTTCTAAGAGCATTCTGTATGTGGGTGAAACTTCTATATTTTGTCTCAGTTTCTCCAAAACAGTTTCCAACCCAGCTTCTGAGAGGATGCTGTATATGGGTGAAGTTTTCATGCCATCAGTTTTAATTCCTCTAAAACAGTTTCCTAACTTTGCTTCTGAGAGCATACAGTAGTGTATGTTTGTTGTTTAGTTTCCATACCTGCAGTTTCGATTTCCCCACAGTTTCCAATACAGCTTCTAAGAGCATTCTGTAAGTGGGTGAAATTTCCAAATTCAAGTTTCAAATCATCCAAAAGTTTCCAACTCAGTTTCTGAGAGCATGACTGTACGTGAGTTTTTTATAATTCAATTTCAGTTTCTCCAAAACTGTTCCTAACTCGGCATATGTGGGTGAAATTTCCATGTCTTCAATTTCAGTTCCTCTAAGATAAGTTTCGATCTTTATGTGTGTGTGTGTGTGTGTTTTATTTTTCCCATTTACTTTCTGGAGCGTTCAGGTTAGTTAGAATTTGTTATGGTAAGATGGCAGTTCAAATTACTCCATCTGCTTCTATAACCTTTGTTGGTTTTACAGATAACACTTTTTCTTTAACCTAATAATGAATGTTTTCCACTGGCCGTATCTGTCCCACTTTGGACTGTTTACAACACGATTGAATAAGAAAAAATTTGTCGGAGCAAAGGCTCCCTTTAGCACTGAACTTAAGCTCACTGCAAGGAGGGTCTCTCTCTCTCTCTCTCTCTCTCTCTCTCTCTCTCTCTCTCTCTCTCTCTCTCTCTCTCTCTCTCTCCTCCTGTTTCAACAGAAGAGTTCACTCTTCCTCTTCTAATGCAGCTACAAAAGAGGCCAGTCCGCCACATGCAAACATTTACTCTGGGAATCAGTAATCATTATGCTCGATTCGGTGACTTAAGTTTTGCCATTTAACTGCCATGCCTTGGAATTTACTCTGCTCGAGTTTTCCCAGTCCATCATTTCCTTCGAGGTTAAACCCTACTTTTTTTTCTCTATACATTTTTTTCTGTGGGGACTAAGCTACATTAGTAACTACACGAACCCTGTTCGGACTCTTACAAACTCCCAAAACTCACGTGCCATCTCCAAAATGTCACTTGTAACTAAAATGACGAGATGGACCATGGCAAAAAGGTCACTTGTGAAAAAAAGACAGGGTATAAAAACATATTTGTATCGCGCACCTTGAAAATAATGACTGCTGCGATAAGGCAAATATAGTCTTCCAAAGCGTCAGAAAATACAAGGAACCTCAATATAAAATGACTTCGAAATTCTACCTACGGTCTTTTTTAACAGTTTCTTTTGATAAAATTATTATGCTTACCCCAATCTGTATTTTTAATTGTTATAATTTTTAATATATATTTTTTAATATTCTCCATATAATTGTCATTACCATTATTATGAATTTTATTTTTTCTACTTCTTCAGCAAATGTGTGGATACAGCCGATTATTATTTTTATCGTGTTTTGTGTATCTAGATTATTTGTATCTACATTGTGTGTATTGTATTTGTAAATTCCATGTATATGGCCCTAAGCTGAAATAAATTATATTATTATTATTATTATTATTATTATTATTAATCACTTTCACATTGCAGTATAATGCTAATAATGGTCATGAACACAAAGAAATCTTGGTATTAACTCCAAAGAGCGATTAAGGTCTATTTGGGAAAGTCAGACTTTCCATAAGTCTGCGTGAGTATATTTTTTTACTATTCTCCATATAATTGTCATTACCATTATTATGAATTTTATTTTTTCTACTTCCCTCTCCCAACAGCATCTCAAGGTCTGTCATTAGTTTTAATGGTGTTGAAGTATTTACCAATGGACTCTGGCATTCAGTGGCAGCCACCCATCCATGTAATGACCAATCTCGACGATGTTCAGCTCTACAGAATGGAATCGGCATTTGCTCTTATCGCGATCTATCGATAACACCAGGCACTGATAATTGACGAGTGCGTCTTAACTTAGTGCAAATGGATGGGATACAGCGAACAACTTTGGATGGGATACAACGAATAACTTTGGATAGGATACAACGTACAACTTTGGATGTGATACAATGAACAATTCTGTATGGGATACAACGAACAACTTTGGATGGGATACAACGAACAACTTTGGATGGGATACAACGAACAACTTTGGATAAGATACAACGTACAACTTTGGATGTGATACAATGAACAATTCTGTATGGGATACATCAAGCAACTCTGGATGGGATACAACGAACAACTTGCAGGCAGGTTTTACAAGGGGCTTATTACCCAACAAGCCAGAAACGTACAAATGTTATCCTGCACATCATGACTTGGAAGTAAGAAGTAAAAAAAAAAAAAACACCTAGTAAAGATGCACTTGAATGTGACCCAAAGACACAACAAGCTGCTTGCTGCTTTGAGAATCAATTTAGTTTAACATTTATGCAATCTCACTAGTTAATGTAGACCGCATGCCATAGCTGATCAAAGATCTGGTTATTTATGGAGCAGTTTTTATGCAGATCACACAAGTCTGCTAAATGCTAGCCACACACAAACACACACACAAAAACACACACACACACACAGGCAGAATAATCATGGACACTACAAGAACGAGGCACACGCTCCTAAGAATCCAGGCAGAGTTGACCAGTCCGTAACATTGTTTGGCAGAGAATCTATCGTATCTGCTGGCCACGTGCCACAGGGGGAGTTTTTACGCAAAGCCGAGTATGATCGTCATGATATTGCGATTGGCCGCCGCCGGGTTCTTGTCCAACCGGTTCCATGCAGAAACTGGTTCAATAGCCACAGGACGCTTGCAATGGCAACCTGCGGCTCGCAAATATTTTCCACGGTGAGATCCTTCTGCTGCTTCTTGGACGGGTTTTCTTCTCACTTGCTTTTCAACTTTTTAACCACCTCCTCCTCCTCCTCCTCCTCCTCCTCCTCCTCCTCCTCCTCTCCTCCTCCTCCTCCTCCTCCTCAAACCTCCCCCTACCTCGCACACAAACCTCTGTCTTCTGAGGGCCACAAAAAAAAAAAAAAAAAAAAAAAAAAAAAAACAGCACCGACTGAAGACACACATTGTGTCCAAACGACATCGACTTCATTAGATGGTCACCTGAGTTTTTGTAATATTCATAATTTATATTGTGTTGTATTAGCCTTAACATTAAGTAAAAAAATTCTACAGCATGAAATACAATGACTAAATAAACAGTATGTTAACATTCTATATATTATATCTATCTATATCTAATATATATATATATATATATATATATATATATATATATATATATATATATATATATATATATATATATATGTGCAAGTCGTAATTTACTACAATGATATACTGCTTGTCGCTGTCTAACTGGCCTCGACCTATATATGAGCAATGTTCCGTATTTTCTAACAATCCTTTGTCAGTAACTCGGGGAATATTCGCAGCGTGTATTGTCTGACTTTGTTTCCATTCAGACTCATCCTGCTTATTCAAAAAGCTCTGACAGACTTACAGCAAACGTTATACGCTGTTTTGTATTGCCACGCAGCATTTTGTTAGTTATTATTAGTTACTTAGACCATTCTTTGTTGAACGAGTTTCATTGTTTTTTAACCATTATTTGACTGGTCCACCCTCTGTTACTAACGAAAAAGTCATTGCCTGTAAAACATCTCTCCATCTGACAATGCTAACTGTAGTCAAGGTAACAGGATTTAATCTTATTCCAAGGTTGAGGCCAACTTTTTGTTTTATTGCTTTTTTTTATAACTATTCCAGGGTTACCACCAACCAACCTCTTCTTATAATCACAACAATTAGTGTGGCTACGTACCGGCCTGGAATGGTATGAAGGCGGGATGACTGCGGATGACGTTTCCGTCCTGGTCCAGGAATCGTTCTGGAATGTATTCCTCTGGGTTATTCCAGGTGTCGGGATCTCGGTGGATGAACCAAAGGAGAGGAAGAAGCATGGCTCCGGCAGGCACGTGGTAGCCTTCAATCGTCAGGTCCTTGGGACGAAGCACGTGAAAAAATATATGCAAAAAGATCAGAAGTGGAATGAAGCTGGAAGACAAAATTAATTATAAACTTCAATTTCAATTCCGTTCACGGGATTGGTGACGAAAAATGACAGCTCATTTATATTTTATAATTAAATTAAAATTATAAAAATATCAATGCCTATCGAAAATAATTTGTTTAGAAATATTTTGGAAAAAGCCTGCGGGAAACTTTAGTTACCTCAGACGCCCCGTGAGGTACACCCAAGGGCACGATGCTCCTGAGTCTCTGCGTTTCCATGATGGATGCTTGAGTGTAAGGGCAATAGCGAAGACTGGTCAAGGGGCACGTGATCTGCCCCACCGGCGAACTCGTCCAATTCTTTCTGGACCCGTTTCTGTTGTGAGAACAAATTGGTTTAGTAATCCCTCAAAAGTAACGTACAAGGACAGACGTGATGTCGATAGCCTACAATTTGTATGGAACAATAAGAACATTGAGGCAATTGTAAAAATGTCTGGAACAGTAAGGCCAGTGATGCAATTATGAAAAGGACAAGTAAATATTCGGCCCCCTATCTTTTCCTACATCGTTACGTGATCCAGAGAGAGAGAGAGAGAGAGAGAGAGAGAGAGAGAGAGAGTTGGTGAAGCACACACTTTTATATATATACATAATTATATATAGTATGTAAATATATATGCATATATAATACATATACATATACATACATATACACATATATATGTATGTATATATATATGAATACATTTACATATACATTATATATATATATATATATATATATATATATATATATATATATATATATATATATATATATATATATATATATATATAATGTAAATGTTTGGAACAATAAGACCCAGTGAGTCAATTATGAAAAGAACAAATAAATATTGGGCTCCCTATGTTTTCCTATACATCGTTACGTGATCCTCAGAGAGAGAGAGAGAGAGAGAGAGAGAGAGAGAGAGAGAGAGAGAGAGAGAGAGAGAGAGAGAGAGAGAGCCTTACTCTTGGTGAACATACACACACACACACACACACACACGTATATGTGTGTGTGTATATATATATATATATATATTATATATATATATATATATATATATATATATATATATATATATATATATATATATAATATATATATATATATATATATATATAATGTATATATAAGTCGACTTAATACAAACCAAACTATAGATTAAAAAATTCGCCTTTTCTGTCTTTCAACCACCACATAAATCCCACATAATTTACCCAATAAAATTCTCCCACCTTATATACCAACATTCACTGCTGTGCCCAAGCTCTTTACCCATGTTTTCCTACGCCGTACCGTGTTACTGAGCTGAGAGAGAGAGAGAGAGAGAGAGAGAGAGAGAGAGAGAACGCACGCACACACAAACATGCATATATACATACATACATATATAATATACATATTCATTATATATATATATGTATACTGTATATATGCCGATTTAATATAAAATAAACTATAGATTCTGAAATTCACCCGTTATATCTTTCAACCATCATCTGTTACATTTCTTCCCACAAAACTTGACCAATAATATTCTTCCGCCTTTTATACCGGCATTCACTACTGCACGTTTCTATCTACAGTTACCCCTATAACTGTAGAAACATTCATTTTATTTTTTCCTCTTTCAAACGTTTTCAAACTCTGGTCTCAAAACTTCCCAGCTACGTCTCCAACTCCTGCCCATTCTATTAATTCTCTCAATAATGCATTCACTTTTACACCAATAAAGTCACTCACAAATCTACATATTGGGACATTCTTCCTGCTTTCATCATAAAAAGATTTCACGGCTCTCGACAAAGTACCTTGTGCTAAATCCTCTACAGCGTCCATATCCCATCTCCACTGACGGTACTGTAAGTTTTCTGTAGGTCCACGAACCCCATGTAAAGCTTTTTCCCTTTCATCTGCTTACGCAACTTTTTTTTTTTTTTACAGCAATGATCAAGACATTCCCCTTCTCCAAATCCATGCTGCTCCTCTGTTAGTCGTTTCTTTGTCCTGAAATACCAACCCTTACACCTTCTATTCTGTACAGTACTGGGAACACTCTGTCCCTGTAACTCTCTCAGTTACTGTCATCATGTTTCGTTGTGCTTAATAGCACAGTTATATTTTAGATATTTATCTGAAAGCTTTCCCTTATCCAGACGTGCCTTACAGCCCCAGGTCTGTCCTTCAATTACAATATCCATTCTGCAATCCCCTCAACATCTGGATATCTTTCCACTCTTCAATCGTTTATTTTTCCACCTAACTTTCTCACCCGTCACTTTCACAAGCAGTCTTGAAGTTAGCCTCTTAATTCTTTCATCATTAGAGCTGCTTCTCATTTCAATATTCACGCCATCAACAAAGAGCTGCATTTTCTTAAAACGGCATCTTTGTTTGCATCTATCCATCGAAATACATTTACTCACAACCCACTGTCCCTGCAGTTGCTTCCCTTTACAGCAACTTCTTTTTCTCTCAAGGTTTCCTCTGGCGGTTGATTCTTGATCACCGTATTCAGTCTCCTGTATATCATTAAGCGATCATCTCTTCTTTCTGAAACTGGGCGCCAAATCACGATTTTTCCTCCACTAACCCACTTTACAAAATTTTTGTCTTTATTACTACTTACCTGTCCACACACACACACACACACACCTCAGTGACCCCATCCCTGAGTTCTGCACAAACTCTGTCCATAGACAACTTTCATCTATCCCCTTAAATTCTGTTCTCACTCCCTACTAAATCACTTGCCTTAAATGCATTCATAACATTTTTAATCTTTCCCGTTCAACTAAAACTGTATTAAATCACTCTCTTTTTGTAACTAGTAATGATCACATACAGCTAAAGAGTTGTTACTATTACCCCTGACAAACCACTCCACTATCTACTCTTCACAAACACACCGTAGAGCAGCGAAAACGTATTATTATATTTCCCGGAGAGGTAAAGGAGTGATTAAAAGTGTGATTATCACTGAATTCAAGGGAAGAGACTCGTCTACTATCATCTAGGGGACATTTCCTCCAACCAAAGGTTCCACAACCTTCAACAGGTATTTCCCATTATAGCACTTCACTTAGTACAGGTTACTGCACTACCCTGAAATGGAAGACTGCAGTATTTGCAAAAATGCAAAACCGAGAAAAACGGTAGATAGTGTAGTTTTCCCTTGCCTTACTACTGATTTTGCAGATACTGCAAATGGGACCCCCTAAATACTAGTGAAAAGCATTGAAGAATCATCCTGAAACTGCAGTAACTTGTGTATTTTGTCTTTCACGAGCCCAGTACGTGGCATATCTCAACTTCGAAAATTTTGCACATACTGCAGTTTTCCATTGTTATACCTAATAATATGAGCGTACTTGCTTTAGCAAGCCCTTCAAAATGAAACGACCAATACCCCTGCTCTAGAACTGCCGTCTCTACTTATGTACGTCAAGTGGGTTTTACTTGCTCTCATAAATATCATATCCCCGATATCACCTTGACTACCTCTCTCGATCTCCTCTCGTTTAAAGATACGTAGACGCGCACATAGGATAAGTGAAAACAGGTCTCAAGAATTCCACAATCCTAGCAAAAAAAAAAAAAAAAAAAAAAAAAAAGTCATAGTGAAGGGTGTAAAGGCCCATTAATTTAATATCACCATAATTTGTGGCTGCCGGGGACTTGTTCTTGCTCGACCTCCCTCGGCATCCCGGTGCCTTTTCGTTGCTGTTGTAGATTTTTTTTTTCCTTTCTATATAAATGCCCTAAAAATTATCAAGTGTTGTGCTGCAAAGGTTTTCCTTCCAATCTACGCACTTCGAATGCTTCACAAACTGTTCAACTGCAAGGTCGTCTTCAAAGTGGGTAGCCTAAGCTAGTTACGAGTATTGTTTCACAAATATTTTTTAGCGACGAAAAAAAAATGAAAAGCATTTTACTCTCAAGTCTATTGTTCAAGCATGTATTGCCGACACTTAAATCTGTAACGTAAAATGTAGAATTAAAAAAATTCTGAACTTGCACCACTTTTGAATCTGGTTTTTACGGTGAAAATCATCTAAAAAATAATATCGTAAAATTCATTGTCATTTATCACAAATACTCCTTGATAGCTCTTGGCTTTCAACAAATATTCCTTGAAAACTCTTGGCTTTTATTTTTCCTAACATAAATTAGGGTGGGGTATTCGCAACAACATCTGTACAGCACAAAAAATAAATTTCTGTGGCTAATGGAAAGAGTCTATCGAAAATTTTCGTTTATTTTATCTGCTGCCGTTGTAGTAATTTTAGAATAACAGCCACAATATATATATATATATATATATATATATATATATATATATATATATATATATATATATATATATATAATAAATATATATATATATATATAATAAATATGATTAAATAATTTATAGAATATTATTCAATATAACTATTATATCCATATATATAAGGATGATATATATATATAAACTGCTATCTATTTTACGATATATTATAGGTATATGTCGATTATTTTTTATTTATTCCACTAATTACCATAATCCTGACATATATCACTATATATATTATTATATTTATAGTTATATATATATATATATAACTGATAATTAGAAAAATACTTGTTCAATGTAAACTCACTTTATAATCCACTGTGTAATGTAAGAGATGACCAGCAGTATCCTGTTCTGAAACTGTCTATCTCTTTTATTCTTTTGCTTTTTGTATGTCGAGTGGATTTGTAATTCCACTTTTTGTTGTAATCTTTATGTTCTTTGTAATCACTCTTATGTCTTCCATTGTTTAGTAGTTATGCCGACGCTCATATAGGGTAGGTGAAAACAGGTCTAGAAAAAAAGTCTAGTGCCGTAGAATGTAAAAGCTCACTATTATAATCCTTATTTGTGGCTGTCGTACGAGACTGACCTCGCTTGGTATCCTGGTGCTTTTTGTTGTCAGATGTCTTTATATTCTTTTGCTTTTTGTTGCCAAGTGTCTTTGTAATCTCTTACTTTTTGTTGTCAAGTGTCTTTATGTTCTTTGGCCTTTTGTTGTCAAGTGTCTTTACATTCTTTTGCTTTTTGTTGTGAAGTGTCTTTATATTCTTTTGCCTTTCGTTGTCAAGTGTCTTTATATTCTTTTGCTTTTCGTTGTGAAGTGTCTTTATATTCTTTTGCTTTTCGTTGTCAAGTGTCTTTATATTTTTTGCTTTTTGTTGTCAAGTGTCTTTATATTCTTTTCTTTATATTCTTTTATATTTTTTATTGTCAAGTGTCTTTATGTTCTTTTGCTTTCGTTGTCAAGTGTCTTTATGTTCTTTTGCTTTTTATTGTCAAGTGTCTTTATGTTCTTTTTTGCCTTTCTGTTGTCAAGTGTCTTTATTTGTTTTGCCTTTTGTTGTCAAGTGTCTTTATATTCTTTTGCTTTTCGTTGTCAAGTGTCTTTATATTCTTTTGCTTTTCGTTGTCAAGTGTCTTTATATTCTTTTGCCTTTCGTTGTCAAGTGTCTTTATATTCTTTTGCTTTTCGTTGTCAAGTGTCTTTATATTCTTTTGCTTTTCGTTGTCAAGTGTCTTTATGTTCTTTTGCTTTCTGTTGTCAAGTGTCTTTATGTTCTTTTGCTTTCTGTTGTCAAGTGTCTTTATGTTTTTTTGCCTTTTAGTTGTCAAGTGTCTTTATATTCTTTTGCTTTTTATTGTCAAGTGTCTTTATGTTCTTTTGCTTTCTGTTGTCAAGTGTCTTTATGTTCTTTTGCTTTTTGTTGTCAAGTGTCTTTATATTCTTTTGCTTTTTGTTGTCAAGTGTCTTTATAGTCTTTTGTTTTTTGTTGTCAAGTGTCTTTATATCCTTTTGCTTTTTGTTGTCAAGTGTCTTTATGTCCTGGTGCTTTTAGTTGTCAAGTGTCTTTATATTCTTTTGCTTTTCGTTGTCAAGTGTCTTTATATTCTTTTTCTTTTTGTTGTCAATTGTCTTTATATTCTTTTGCTTTTCGTTGTCAAGTGTCTTTATATTCTTTTTCTTTTTATTGTCAAGTGTCTTTATGTTCTTTTGCTTTCTGTTGTCAAGTGTCTTTATATTTTTTTGCTTTTAGTTGTCAAGTGTCTTTATATTCTTTCTATAAAGTCCCGGCACAGTACTAATCGTATACCTTACTTCGAGGGGAAAAGCAGATTAATTAAAAATAAAAAGTAAGTCCCAACTGCTGTTCGAAAGCATTTGAACACTAACGTTCTAACAAATTACCACTTGCTCCACATGGAAAATTTTTTTACATAATCTGAAAACTTTGACTAAATATTTAACTGAAAGACATCTTTTAATATTTAATATTAAACTGTTTAAAAAGTCACCAAGTCTTGTTTTACGAAAACTTTTTAAAAGCATATGATTGAAAAGTAAACACATTCGTTTAACATAAGACTTATTTCACACAAGTCGCAAACATTCTTGGGACCGGAATGTAAATTCTAGAATTAAAGAATAAAAATATAAAACCTTCGCAAATCTTGAATCTGGTTTCTATAAAATTTCAGTTCATAAAACAGTAACACAAAAGCAAATATCCGTAATTATACACAAATTATTTTTCCTCACTGTAAACCAAAATATCATTTCTTGGCGATTCCTGACTTTTACTCCTCCGACAAGAGCAACAAGTTCGTTACTTACAGCACCTGTCGGGGGGTAATGCCGTCAGTGCACCTCATGCGGTGCACTGTTGGCATTACTTAAGATTCTTTGCATCCTGCCTTCGGCCCCTAGAGCAACCCCTTTCTTTCCTTTTACTGTACCCTCTTTCCTATTCTCTTTCTTCCATCTTACTTTCCACCCTCTCCTAACAAATGATTCACAGTGCACCTGCGAGGTTTTCCTCCTGTTACACCTTTCAAACCTTTTACTGCCAATTTCCGTTTCAGTGCTGAATGACCACATAGGTCTCAGGTCTTGGCCTTTGGCCTAAATTCTATCCTCAGTTCAGTTCAATTTGTTACTTACAATAACTTACAAAAGTAGGAAGTAAAAGAATGAATTATCTATGGCTGCTTAAAAGTGTGTGACGTACGAATTACTATGGCTAATTTATTTCCTTACCGGGAGACTTACCAAATGCTAACCAGTTTTTTTACTTCGGTGCCAAAGGGTCGGTACCAGCCTCATGAGGGCAATGAGGATGAGCAACACGCACACACATACACAGACAGACATACGTACGCACACAAGTACTATAAACTTTATAGCATTACTGACAGACAAAAAGCTTAGAGGGAACAAAATAGCTATTTCAGCCAAAGATAAATTTCTACCATATTTTTTATAATCACTCTGATGGTAGAAAGAAAAAGGTCACAGAACACTTTTATGATATTCAAAGTTAGTATTTAAAATAAGTAAGAGTTACAAGGCATATATATAGATACATGTACACATATACATACATTATAATATATATATATATATATATATATATATATATATATATATATATATATATATATATATATATATATAATACAAAATACAATATATATATAAAATGCATACGTCTACAATATTAACATTTTTATGTAATAAATGAGCTTATTTATCCATATACGCTGTGTGTGTGTGTGTGTGTGTGTGTGTGTGTGAGAGAGAGAGAGAGAGAGAGAGAGAGAGAGAGAGAGAGAGAGAGAGAGAAATTCTTGTGTAACTTATAATTGTATGAGTTCCCAGACGTCTGCTTCATTTAGTGTAATCTGATCCGATCTCATGATGTGAACTATGTGGAGTTAACGTTTCGTATTCCTTTACCTCCTTGTTTGTTTCTTTTTACATCTCATTCTACTTCACCCCTGTTTCTCCCTTCCTGTTTATTCTTCTCTATCACCTTTTTCATCCTTAAACTATTTAAAATACCTCTCTTTTTACAGTCCAGCCACATGTCTTCTATTTTATCAATCCGTTCCACTTTGCCATCCCATTTCTTTTTTACTCCCTACTCAATCTCAAATATCATAGCGATCAGCATTAAAGAACTTCGTTGGGGGGGTTGTTGGAGGGTTGGAGAGGTAGGGGAAGGGGGAGGAGAGGAGGAGAAGCAGGTTTTTAAGCCCGCCTACGTCCACGCACACACTTTTTTCTTCTTTCTCTTTTCTTCCTTCAGGTAGGAGGAGCAGTCGTAGTACTACAACCGCACGATACAACTTTTTCTCTCAAGGCCTCGGCGCAACAAACAGGTTTTCGGGGTGAGACTCTGAAAGTGTCTCTGGTAAAATCTCCGGTAAACTTCCACGCTCAGTCCTGGCCCTAATCCAGGGCCTGGGACACGCTACAGGATCCCCAAGCCGCCCCTCTCCCACTTTCCTATTACAGAGTGCCTACCCTAAGCCCTTGCCTTCCACGAGATATCCGTGGCCTTCTCTACTACCGGAGACCCTAAGGCCTTTACTTGCTCAGGATTCCTGACCTTACTGACCAAAGAATCTCCAGTGCTTTCCCTATAATCATTAGAGTGTTTTCAGTATTATTATTATTATCATCGTTAATATCAATCAAGAAGAGCACCCTGTCGTATGGAATATAATGCTCATTTGTGAAAAGAGAGAGAAACGTTCAAGAGATAAAATAACATTCATATAAAATGCATAGAACAAATAGACAAAATAAATGAGCAGCAGCACAGACATCTATAAAGCACCTAAGTGTGCAAAAACACCTACAACACTCTCAGAAGTGCACAGACACCAATAACTACTCCCAGGAAAGCACAGGCATTCCTAACACTCCCAGGCGAGCACGCACAGCACAAACGATCACAACAATCCCAGGAAGACTCCTCTACAGTTAGTAAGTGCAGGGAACAAATGGACTTCTATTTCTGATTTACACAGCGTTTCGACTCCATAACAAAATAGGGGCGATGATGCTCTGGAAAACCAGTAGCTACAACTAACTCCGCAGGCACAAAGTATTAAGGTTACAGTGGAAGTTCTCTACTAAAATGCAATTTGTGAAACGTGACCAAAAGGAACATCCGCTGGGGGTGATCTAAACTGTGATTACCAGGAGCTACTTTGGCTTGTTATCTGGGCGTCAACTCTAGACTAAGGTAATTCCTCAAATAAAACTCAGTTTTCCGGAAACTCTTGAAGGTTTACTTTTTAGCTGGTCTGAATGAGAAATCTTGGAGTCCATGTGGGAGCACGTTACGAGATCAGGTTCAAAATTCTGAATGAGATCATGTGCGTAACCTCCCACTCCTAATTTACAAAGTCTCTGCAAATCACAAGAGCATCCCATCCCCATGATTAACCATATTCGAAGGCTGCAATGAAGCCAATCTGAACTATTCTGGAGTGACTTTTATGGTTTTCCTGGACGGAGCTAGTTGAACCTTTCAAGGCACTGCAGGAACCTGTAAGCATCATGTCTGCCAAGAAACAGGTCTCTAGGGCCTAAGTAAATTTTATTGTAAAATCTTAGAATGCATCGGAGAAATAGAGACTGGTCTACATGTGTTTCCATTGACACTAAGAACCTCGAGGAAATGGAACATTATCACATATGGCACATTATGAGAATTTATAAAAAAAAACTATAAACTTTACTGTTTAAGAGAATGGATAGAGGACACCATCTTTTAAAGTAACTGGAAACGCATCATATTCACCGCATGACCTTTTAGGCAGCCTATGATCTTTTTGAAATCCCTTCAACGCAAAGAATATTTAGGGAGGCACCTCTTGTTTGAACGGTATAATGAAGGGGGACATAAACAAAAGAATGTTTATCCACGGCAAAAGAGTGCTTGTCCACAAAAGTCTTATGAAGCAAATATGTTGCATCCTCAGAGCTGGTTAAGAAAAATTTCCCCCCATTACCTAAGGCGACAGAACCGACTCACTAGGTCCAATAATGAAGGGTTTACCATCGGTCCACCATGAACTAGTGCAGTGGTTTTCAACCTTGGGAGGCGCGAGCCCCAGGGAAAAATAAAAAAATCTCTAATTATATTCGTTATTCTCTTAACAAGAGTCGCTAAGATACAGTGTCAAGTATCTCACTAATTCATTTCCAGAAGATTAAAAACACCCCTTCTCTTTCTCTTTTTTTTTCCCTTTAAGTCTGGGAGGGAATTTTACTCATAGATACAAGAGTGACGTGGAGGGAAGGGCCACCTCTTAGAAGAGGCTTGGTAATAAAAAGGTTAAGAACCACTGGACTAGTGACAGGTGTTGACAGATATCTGGAGCAGACCTGGGATGCCTATCAACAAAACCCGGGTTGACCCATTCTTGAAGTTTAACTCTGAAGTCACCATATGTGAATAAAAATGCCATGGGATGAAAAACAAATGACGTATGGTGATGATTTACATTTGAAATGTTTCCTAAAAAATCTGAACAACGATATTTCATTGAAATCACACTCATAATTCCTCTGGGGAATTATGAATGTCACTGCGATTAGCAGAGATATGCTCGTAGAACCTTGCCAGGGAGGAACTATGTCTCAGATTTGTTTTCAGGGACATGACTGTCATTTCGGTTTAATACTGTTACTGAAATGTAATGCAGAGCCATGGTTCAAGTCAGCATCGCCTGAGTAAACAACAACAAGTAATAAAATGCACCGAAGTTTCTTCGGTGCAATCGAGTTTTCTGTACAGCGTATGAAACTTTCATCCACGGCCCATGAAACTCTCAGCCGCGGCACATGAAACTTTCAGCCACTGCCCGGTGGTGGCCTGTGTTGTTGGCACCTATAGCGGTACCAGACGCACGATCATGGCTAACTTTAACCTTAAATTGAATAAAAACTACTGAGGCTAGAGGGCTGCAATTTGGTATGTTTGATGATTGGAGGGTGGATGATCAACTCACCAATTTGCAGCCCTCTAACCTCTGTAGCTTTTAAGATCTGAGGGCGGACAGAAAAAGTGCGGAAGGATAGACAAATAATTTTCTTTTACGGAAAACTGAAAACATTAAGGGAAAATCAATGAAGATTTAAAATGGAAATTTAGCATCAACACCATCAACAACAGTGCTAAACATGATAACTGGAATTTACAAAGACAAGACAAGTAAACAAGTAAACGAGGCAACAATGCCCCAAGGAGCGCCAAACCTACTAGGGAGGAAATAATGACGGATTATAAAATTGAAATTACGAAAGGTGAGGACAAAGGAACCGATCAAGTAGAAATATGGGCATTTTCCTGAACCTACCGAACGCCTTATTCTCTTTTATTAACTTGTTCACAAGACCTTTTGAAAGACAGAAAAGAGGGAAGTATTATCGGTGAGGGAAATTACAGAGATGAAACTTTATAACCTGGAAGAAAGTCTGAGACAACCCACAAAAAGCGCAAGCAAGCAAGAAAGTCTAAGAGATCCCACAGCAAGTATAAAAGAGTAAAATATTCTAAGATGCCTAACAAAAAGCGCAAGCAAGCAAGAAAGTCTAAGATGTCCCACAGCAAGTATAAAAAAGTAAAATATTCTAAGATGCCTAACAAAAAGCGCAAGCAAGCAAGAAAGTCTAAGATGTCCCACAGCAAGTATAAAAAAAGTTAAAAATTCTAAGATGACTCATAAAAAAACACAAACCAGTAAGAAAGGCTAAGATATCCCACAAGTTGAAAAAGAGAAAAAAAGTCTAAGATATCCCACAAAAAAAGGGCAAACAAGCAAGAAAGTCTAAGATATCCCGCAAGTAGAAAAAGTAAAAAAAAAATGTATAAGATACCCCACAAAAAGCACAAACACACAAGAAAGTCTGAGATATCCCACAAGTAGAAAAAATTAAAATAAAAAAGGCTAAGATACCCCACAAAAAGCACAGACAAACAAGTACTTCTAAGATATCCAAGCACAAAAAAGTAAAAAGTAAGACACCCCACAAAAAGCACAAACAAGCAAGAATGTCTAAAACATCCCATAAGAAGTAGAAAAAAAAGCCTAAGATACTCCAAAAGCACAAACAAGCAAGAAAGTTCTAATATACCCAACAAAAAGCAAAAACCGACAAGAAAGTCTAAGATATCCCACAAGAAGTACAAAAAAGCAACAAAAAAAAGTCTGGTACCTCCTTACAAAAAACATAAACAAGCAAGAAAGTCTAAGATATCCCCCCAAAAACCACAAACAAGCATGAAAGTCTAATATACTCCTTACAAAAAGCACAGACAAGCAAGGGAGTCTAAGATACCCCCATAAAAAGCAAAAAAAAAAAAAAAAAAAAAAAAAAAAACTTACATACCCTACAAGAAGCACAAACAAGCAAGAAAGTCTAAGATACCTTACAAGAAGTACAAACAAGCAAGAAAGTCTAAGATACCTTACAAGAAGCACAAACAAATACGAGTCTAACATGGTCCACAGACGTCACAAAAATGTACGAAGTCTAAGATACCTCCCAAAAAAGCACAAACAGGCAAGAAAGTCTAAGATATCCCCCAAGAAGTAACAACAAACAAGAAAGTCTAAGATACCCTCACAAATAGCACAAACAAATAAAAAAGTCTAAGATATCCCGCATAAACACAAACAAATAAGAAAGTCTAGGGTACCACCAAAAACCACAAACAAGCAAGAAAGTTTAAGATACCCTACAAGAAGTACAAGCAAACAACAAGAAAGTCCAAGATAACCCCACAAAAAGCATAAACAAGCAAGAAAGTCCAAGACACCCGGCAAAAAGTGCAAACCAGCAAGAAAATCTAAGATACCCGACAAGAAGCACAAACAAACAAGAAAGTCCAAGACACCCGGCAAAAAGCACAAGCAAGCAAGAAAATCCAAGATACCCTACAAAAATCACAAACAAACAAGAAAGTCTAAGACACCCGGCAAAAAGCACAAACAAGCAAGAAAGTCTAAGATACCCTACAAAAAGCACAAACAAACAAGAAAGTCCAAGATACCCCACAAGAGCAACAACAAATAGGAAAGTCTACGATACCCCACAAGAGCACAAACAAGTAAGCTAGTCAATGACAAGAGCCATGACTTGGAATGCAGATCAGTTTTTGCTATTCATCCCATAAAGCAAAAATATCTGATGTTGAATATTCAAGAAATGTCACACGCGAAACATCACAGGCAATTGCAAGTCAAACGACTAACGTCACAGCGGGGAAGGTCAATGCCGACATCAACAATTACTACCCTAATACTATTCTTGCATTTTGATACATTTTTCCCTATTTATTAATTTTTTCTATTTTAATAAGTGGTATCTCTTCTTTCAGTATTTTCCTTTACTTCCTCTTACTTCTTCCTAATGACCATATTCTTTGGAAGTTTGAATTTCAAGTCAATGGCCCCTATGGGCTTGTTCCCTATGAATAGGTTTCATCTACTAAATAATAATAATAATAATAATAATAATAATAATAATAATAATAATAATAATAATAATAATAATAATAATAATAATGACAAATAAGATCAGTTATGAAAAAATACGCAAAAGACACAAATATATCCTTTGATATATCAACAGGAAAGAGATAAAGAATCAACAAACAACATACACTCACGAACATAAAAAGTTACAAAAAGACAATAGTATATCAATAATGAAAGTAGTCAAGGTTAATATAATCAGTCGCTGACGTCAGGATTTCCTTCGTAGTCAACGACCTCTGGTGTTGTGACACCACAATAACATAAAAATAATCAGTGTTTAACACTGAAAATACTTTCCAGGTTTGCCATCGTCATCCCGACTTGTTTGACATTAAACACACAAAGGGACTTGAGATATGTGATTTCGAGGTGGGAAAAAAAAAAAAAAATTTCGAGTTACTATTTCTCTCTTGCAATCTGGCAATAACTAGTTCACGAATACTTCGAACGAAGATGGTGAGGCAAGACAAGGGTAAATGGCTGTTTGGTTCATTATCATCATTATTATACATATTAGCGAATACTCAGAACGAAGATGGTCAGGCAAGTCGAGAGTAAACTGGGTGTTTGTTTCATTATTATTATTATTATTGAATACCTCGAACGAAAATGGTAAGGCAAGACAAGTGTCTGTTTGTTTCATTAACTATTATTATTGTTCGAACGAAAATTATTAAATTATTATTATTATTATTATTATTATTATTATTATTATTATTATTATTATTACTAGCTGACCAACCCGGCGTTTATCGGTTGTCTGAATGACAACCGATAAACTCTCACACTTTTTCCTCATTTCTCCTCCCTAATACCCCCTCTACTCTCTCTCTCTCTCTCACCTTCTCCCTCTTTCTCCTCCCTAAAACCTCCTCTATTCTCTCTCTCACTTCCTCTCCCCCTCACTCTCTCACTTCCTCTCCCTCTCACTTTTTCCTTCTCTCTCTCTTTCTCTCTACAACCCAACCTGTCTCTTTTCCTCTTTCTTCTCCCTAGCACCCCCCTCAATCTCTCTCTCTCTCTTTTCTCTTTCTCTCTCACCTCTCTCCTCTCTCTCTCTCTCTCTCTCTCTCTCTCTCTCTCTGTTAACCTCTTCCCAACCCCAACCCCTTTGGTGCTAGTGATGTCTTACCCCCCTCCCAGTATTCTTTTCCAGATAGTAAGTCAAATGTATACCAAGTTTGGTTGAAATTGCTCAATGCGTTTCAGCGTCATGCTGGAACATACATACATACATCCATTTATATATATATATATATATATATATATATAATATATATACATACGAGTATATATATATACAGATTATTATCGAGTACTTCGAACGAAGATGGTGAGGCTGTTTCTTTCATTATTATTATTATTATTATTATTATTATTATTATTATTATTATTATTATTATTATTATTATTATTATTATTATTATTATTATTATTATTATTATTATTATTATTATTATTATTATTCAAAATGTGCAACAACCACCCTTTGGAACAAAAAGGCTATGAACTTGCCGAAGGTTGAAAACTGGATACCAGTAAGTTACACGACTGTATAATGTATCCGATAAAAATGTATGTAGATTTTGGAATTATATACATATAGCTTGTATTGCATATTCTGTAATATATTAGTTTTGTTTTTAAGATGGTTTAGAATGTTTATATATATATATTCATTATATATATGTATATATATATGTATTATATATGTTATATATAATATATATGTATATATATATATATATACATATTAGCATATTTTCCGTCAAGAATTTTCCATATGATTATGGGGGGCTTGCAGAAGGTGTTACCTTTCTTATGAACAAGTGTTGGAAAGAGGTTGCTATTCCCGTGCTCATCTCCATCCTGGTTCCAATCCTCTACAGCTGACTATCTAACCTGTACTTAAGTTTGCCACTTAGGCGAAAATTACCCACACATATTCACTCTCTCTCTCTCTCTCTCTCTCATAACTCTCATTTCTCTCTCTAGTGAAGCCAACTGCATTTCCCCGTTCTGTGAGTAAAGTCCACTAACTACCAGTTACTTATTCCTACGCCACCCGTTCTGTGACCTACCAAAGTCCACTAACTACCAGTTACTAGTTCACTGCTTGAGTCAACAGGAAGAGTCAACAGACGAAATTTAACTGAATGGTTTAAATTGCTCATTGCTCAGTCTCGCCAAAGAAGCAAAGCCTATGCTTCCTACAGGTGAAGGGAGAATAATGCTCACCAAACCATTTTATATATATATATATATATATATATATATATATATATATATATATATATATATATATATATATACATACATACATACATACATACATACATATACATGTGTTCAAAATATATATACATTATATATCAGTGTATATATATAATTTTTTTTTTGACAGGAGACAGGAGTAACAAGAGATTATCATATTCAAAAGCAAGCTAAATTCAGAGACTCGTCATAGAAGAAGAAGAAGAAGACCTTAAAAAAAAAAAGAAACACGAAGAAGCCCATCGCAGATGCAACCAAAACATCATTGCACAACGGTCACGTGACTCTTGCCCAACCGACGGCCAGAAGCTTCGGGCCCGAATATAGGAAATGTAAATTCTTTAAACAGCTGACGCTCTTGTCCCGTATATCCGTCGACTGCAAAGGGGCGGGGCGCTCGTCATGCACTTCCATGAATGCAACAGCGTCTTCGAGTTCGTCTCGGCTGAACGACGTCTGAACTGCTTGCGGAATTGTCCTTGGGCGAGACACGGGTTATGGAGAGCATGATTCTCGTTATTTGTAAACCTCCAAACGCGGGATTTTTTTTTCCTATCCCAATGATTAATCCTTTATGTTGGGAAGTTTGTTTGAATCAATCTGGATAAGAACAAATAATGTGTTATTTTATTTTATGCTGAACAGAACCGAACTGACTACAGAATTTAGGCCAAAGGCCAAGCTCTGGGACCTATGAGGTCATTCTGCGCTGAAACTGAAACTGACAGTAAAAAGTTTACGTTCCTCTCCCTTCCTCAGAGAGAAGTGACTGACGAGCATGTCAGAATTACAACTATGGAGCGAAGGAAAAATATATACGATGCCTTTTAACCAAGAACAAGTCTTTATATAGAATTCCAGGAATCGGAACGGCATTTTCTCATTTGCGTGATCGCCACTACGATAATCTGTTCCCATGACCTTGAGAAGCTTCGTTGTCCTTGTCCAGAGTGTCCCAATAATAAAAAAGGATAAAATTACCCTGGCTGCTTTTATTAGAAGGGCCGGAAGCTATGTTATCGAAACCTTTTTTTAGAATGTGAAATTATAATGCTGCACATTTTCAAGGAAGCAAGATTTTCTACTTGGGTGGGTCCTGGTAAGTGTCATATATTCGGGTACATGACTTCCGCATTAGTTTTGCTTCTAAAGTTTTGTTCCTTATATAAAGCCTTTCATGGAAAATCTTGAGGTTCATTCGAAGACAAAAGCAAATATTCTGAACCCCGCCCTCTCTTACATTGGACTACATTACTTCGGCATTAGTTTTGCCTTTACAGTTTTGTTCATTTTAAAAAGCCTTTGATGGAAATTCTTGAGGCACACTCGTTGACAAAAGCATATATTCTTAACCGCCCCTCCCCCCCAACTATATTCAATTACACTACTTCCGCATCAGTTCTGCCTTTACAGTTTTGTTCCTTTTAAAAAGCCTCTGATGGAAAATCTAGAGGCTCACTTGTGGGCAAAAGCAAATGCTCTAAAACCCCAAGGTCTTGAACAGACGTCATTGGATGGCGTCTTTATAAAGAAGGGCATTGCTCCCCTGGCCTCAACGATGCAACGTGGACCAGACGTAGGATCCACAACCACGTGGCAATGTTTACGTCCGCCGGATGAATCGCGACCCTGAGATAAAAAAAAAAAAAAAAAAAACTAGTGATGACGGAAGTTGCGTCAAGTAATGGCATCGACCTTTCTCTGGTTGCTAAACCTCGACGTGCTTATTTTCCTATTTTCAGCCTCATTTATTTTTTTCTGGCTTTCGTGACAAGACTTTTCGCACAAGTGGTTCGCTGAATGTGTTAAACTTCATTTATTTGCTTCTTAATTCTTGTTAAGTTTTTTTTTTTTTTTTAATGGAAAATATACAAAGGCAGGAAATGAGCCGTGATTGGGTCTTTGCTTCCCCGTCCTTAAGAATCTGCTTTGCGAGGAACAAAATGTATTTCATCTCACGAAATGGATCGGAAATTTACCTACGATTTTGTTTATGAAAACTTTCACCTTTTAAGGGTAGACCCAGGCGTTAATTTTCCTGTTCTCAGCAAATCTTTTGAATGAGGTTATCAACACCATGCTCTTCTCCACTTTAGCTGCTTTCAACCACAATCGACTACCTACCAAGTAGGTAGTCAAAAGAGGAAACTTTAGCTGCCTCCTATCCCAGTCGGCTACCTACCAAGTACATAAAAGCCAAGAGAGGATACTGGCTTAAGTCGCTTCATGCTATAAGAAGCATCGAACTGCAATACTAGGGTCGGAATGTCAAAATCGTATAGAAATGCAGGATAATTATAGAATATAGAACATAGAATTTAGGCCAAAGGCCAAGCGCTGGTCCCTATGAGATCATTCAGCACTGAAACGGAAACTGACAGTTAAAAGGTTTGAAAGGTTTAACAGGAGGAAAACCTGGCAGTTGCACTATGATTCAGTTGCGAGGCAAAGTAAGATGGAAGAAAGAGAATATGAACGGAGGTACAGTAAAAGGAATGAAAGGGGTTGCAGCAAGGGGCCGAAGGGAAGCTGCAAAGAACTAGCCCCCTAAGGAAGGAAATTATATAACTGATATGAATTAAAAGTTTGAAAGTGCTGGAACACCACGGCATACACTATAAATGAAAAAAATACACTGCATTGTCAATCGAAAGCCGATCTTTACAATTAGGTTGAAATTCTCATTCAACTGGTATTGAAGCAACTTGCAATTTTCACTTACTTCTGGGGTTCGTTACCAGTAAACCTCGCCGTGAATCGAATATTATTATGATGTTCCAACAAACTGACAAAAAAAAAAAAAGTAAAAAATAAGCCGGCGCTATCGAGTTTTCTGTGCAGCGTATAATCAAGGCCACCGAAAACAGATCTATCTTTCGGTGGTCTCGGCATAATGCTGTATGAGCCGCGGCCCATGAAACTTTAATCACGGCCCGGTGGTGGCCTGTCCCATATCCTTGCCAGATGCACGATTTTGGCTAACTTTAACCTTAAATAAAATAAAAACTACTGAGGCTAGAGGGCTGCACTTTGGTATGCTTGATGACTGGAAGGTGGATGATCAACATACCGATTTGAGCCTTCTAGCCTCAGTAGTTTTTAAGATCTGAGGGCGGACAAAAAATGCAGACGGACAAACAATGCCGGCACAATAGTTTTCTTCTACAGAAAACTAAAAAGAGCTTTCGGAATTGGACATCTTGCCTCCTCCTATAACGATATACAAAAATTTTTTTAAAGGCGGGAAAGAACTTGTTTCTGGAGTACTCAATTGACTTTTAATACATTAATTGGTGAAATCTTCTTTAAGAAAACTACTGTACTTATCTGAAGTAGTTGAACATATCATTTCCGGACTACCAACTCCTTTTGTAGGTATGGTAATAAACAAAATAAATATGGAAAGCTATTCTTTTTTTTCTACAGTGTGGGTATTCGATAATACATTGCAAACTAAAAGGTATGGTTAGTGCCAAGGAGGTAAAGTATCTGGGCAACTTCTTTTACTTTGTCGAAATATTTACAAGTGCATATATATATATATATATTTAAATATATATATATATATATATATATATATATATATATATATATATATATATATATATATATATATATATATATATATATATATATATATATATATATATATATTTCCCCAAGTCTGCCACTAAAGGCAAAATTTCAATCATTTTCTTCCCACTCGAATAAAGTTGGTAGTGATAAGCGTATCCAAAAATCAATAAAGTTCAAGGAAGTCGGGAAGTAAGGAGGTCATTGTGGCTATTAAAAATATATATGTAATATATGTATAATATATATATATATATATATATATATATATATATATATATATATATATATATATATATATATATATATATATACTGTATGCATATAATGCTGACTGAGTTTCATCAGAGGAATGAAATCCCTGGCAATGTTCCGTGTAAAACTTTACAGGAAGTTCCCCTTGTTTACCAAATGCGTAAATTTCCTCGTAAAGCAATATATAATAGGAACTCTCGTCCGCTGACTCACGACAAGAAATTTAGCAACTCCAAACGACGATGAGTACAATAAAATGGCTGTTCTCTTTCACAATTTCTCAAGTTTCATAACATCCAAAAGGTTTCGAAGAGGTCATGAAACCGCGGAAGCGACGGCAACGATGCGCAAGCCCTCTTCGTTCACACCTTCCCAAAATAGATGACGTCACTTTGGTATAATCCTACGGCAGGCTACTTGTAGCAGGAAGGTAAAAGTGTGTGTGTGGGACTTGTAACAGGAAGGAGAAGAACGAGGACACGCCTGCTACTGCCACAAATTTAACGCCGGGGGAAAGACACTTCTGCGAAGTAAACAGAAATAACAATATTTTTTTGTCGTGTGTTGTCATCCGAATGGCTCAATATTTTGGGAGTTTTTCGGTGATTTCCTCTGTTATCAATCTCAGCATGTTAACAGGCACCTTGCGTCTTCATCCCATTTCTGTCATCTTCCGCTTCGTGGCCATGACACTGGGACTTATCACGTTACGAAAGCACGGCAGGAAGTTATCGCAACTCCTACAGGGATGACCTTGCAAACACGAGATGTTAGGAAAGACGCGCGAAAGAAGAGCGCAATACGCATGCGTCATTAAAAAGGTGTGAATCCCCTTTTTCCACGAATGTCTTTGACACAAAGTTTTCGACTGATTGTTACGAGTGATTCTTCTGAATTTGAGATAAATATAATGTACAATCTCGGTATAATTAGTTAGGTGTCACGTTCCTTCTGGTTGGAAATGTTCCCTGAATTCTCTCTCTCTCTCTCTCTCTCTCTCTCTCTCTCTCTCTCTCTCTCTCTCTCTCTCTCTCTCTAATGATGATTTATTATAGTCTTGCCTAGGTTCAGTATGGTGACCAAGGTCTAGTGAATCAGTAAATGAACGCTTTAGTTAAAAAAAAAAACCCACACTTCTAAAAACTATTTATAGTGGGGAAACAAAAACTAAAAGTTCGGGTCTAAAGCACACGAATTTTAACTAGAAACTGTAATAATCTGGGATGATACCTAAGAACTCTCTTAACTCGGCTACTTGTTTTTCGACAGGTGTCATAATTAAGGATTCGGGACAATATTAGTTAACAAATATGGATGTCCTAATTTGAATATAAAGATTTAAGACTTTCCTTGTTTCAAGCTCTGTATCACGGTAAAAATGATAAAAAACTACAATTTTATTTTAGTACTCAGACTTATTTAAATTTTACCATTTTTTCTCTTTTAAAATTAACTTTCAAGGCAGATCTGCTACTCTATTTATTTTTCTGACTGCTTGTTACGTATAATTCTTCTGAATCTGAGATAAATATGATGTACAATCTCGTTATAAATACCTACATGTCACGTTCTTTCTGCAAATGTTCCCTGAATTCTCTCTCTCTCTCTCTCTCTCTCTCTCTCTCTCTCTCTCTCTCTCTCTCTCTCTCTCTCTGAGATAAATACTTAGATGTCACGGTCTTTCTGCAAATGTTCTCTCTCTCTCTCTCTCTCTCTCTCTCTCTCTCTCTCTCTCTCTCTCTCTCTCTCTCTCTCTGTATAAATACTTAGATGTCACGTTCTTTCTGCAAATGTTCCCTGAATTCTCTCTCTCTCTCGGTATAAATACCTACATGTCACGTTCTTTCTGCAAATGTTCCCTGAATTCTCTCTCTCTCTCTCTCTCTCTCTCTCTCTCTCTCTCTCTCTCTCTCTCTCTCGGTATAAATACCTACATGTCACGTTCTTTCTGCAAATGTTCCCTGAATCTCTCTCTCTCTCTCTCTCTCTCTCTCTCTCTCTCTCTCTCTCTCTCTCTCTCTCTCATGACTGAGTATAATCTATTAGGAACCACCTGCGAGGTAATGGCTCACAATGAGACCTGAGATACCAAATGAGTGAATGAGTGAGATCTTTGCATCTATCAGGTATATTTTTCCTTTAAACCTTAACGAGAGGATTAATACATTGTTTCTAATTACAGAGGTAATGCTGTTTTCCTACCACTGTTTATAAGACATTTCTTTCTCTTGATGTGTGCCGATGGATAAAATCTGTGTATTGATGCCAACGCATCAGTAAAAAAAATATAAAACTTTAATCTGATAAAAATAAAAATGAGTGAACCTCACGTTTGAAGACGCTGGTGCCTCAAATAATACAAATACAATGTAACTAAAACTCTTAATAAATTACAGAATATGCCTTCTAACAGCACTTACGTTTTCCCTTTTCAAGAACCACTTTTATTTTCCTTACTTCAAGAAGCACACCTGAAAGAAAATCACGAGAAAAAACATATATTTCTGAAAATATTTCTCCTATTCCTGAGATTTGGTAAATGATAAGGTCAGGTAGCGTCGCAATTTAAGAGCTTTACTTCGGAATCTAAACTGCAAATTAATATTCTACTTAACCAGACATCCTTCAACAACACATTCCCAACGAAAAAGTAACAACAGCGTTTCCCCATTTTACAAAAGTAACATGGCATTTCATCGACTGGTCAATAAGGTGGAATGATGAATCTTGAAATTGATGGTGGAAAACTAAGTCTTTATACTGGTCCGCTGGTATGGCCGTCGTGGCATGCCACTCAGATATCGCGGGTTCGCGTCTCCCCCGGGCCGATAAAAAAATCACTGGCTCTGTATCATGATCAGTTACTGCTGCAGTGTGGGGTCTGCGGTGGGAGGTTGAAACCAACATCCTTTGGAGGCTTGAATTTCAGGTCAATGGCCCATTTGTGCTTGATCCATGTGAATAGGTTTCATCTAATGAAATAATAATAATAATAATAATAATAAATCGACGACGTAAAACGAAGAGATTAAAATTAAAATAGCTATGGGTAACGGCTTTAGAAAACAAATCTCATATTTGTTGTGACACCTTAAAACAAACAAATCAATAAATTGATAAAAAAAATTGTTATTCCAGAGCCTCGAGAGGTATTTCCACAATTATTACTTTTACTTCAATTCCATTTTCCTCACCTTCCTGAATTCCGACTTCTTCCTCACTGACGTCACACAACCTCTTGGGTTTATGTCACCGATGAAGCAAGGGTTAAACATTTGCTAAGGAGGTCACCGACCCCGAAACAAGAATTTATGTTTAGAAAAACAATAGCAGTTTCTGGCTCACCTTTTACACGAGATTCTCAGATCTGGGTAAAAGGGGCAGCTCTAACCTTGAAATTTCCACAACCAGTTTCGAAAGAAGCTCTAGGAAAAACAACAAGGGCTTTTGGCACACTCGCACACCAGCAATCGTATTATTTATGCAAGAGACGGACCATGTGATCAAATTGTATCATGGATTATCCGGATAAAGGTAGTGATTGTCGGGGTCCACCACTTCGATAAAAGTAGGAAGGGAAAACTGGGTAGGGAGGACAGGAAATACTACCCTTCAGTAGGACAAGCTGACTCTTTATCAAATTTGGTCTGTGAATAATAATCACTTTCACCGAGCTTTTGCCTACAATATTTACCCCCACTATCATACAGCAAGCACGTATTTTTAGTTTTAGGAGAGAGAGAGAGAGAGAGAGAATTTCTTCGAACCATCATGCAGTAGGCAGGTAATTACTTTTGTGAGAGAGAGAGAGAGAGAGAGAGAGAGAGAGAGAGAGAGAGAGAGAGAGAGATTGTCCATTTATGGAGATACGCTGACCTTAAATAAATGGCTTGTCCTCAACATTTTCAGTTCACCTCACTATTAAACGTAATTAACCTGTTTTACTTGTCAAGGAATCAGAAATCGGATGGCATGATAAACTTGATGGAACTCGATAATTAAGTTTAATGCTGTTGATCAATACCTTTGAAGGTATTCTGGGACAAAGCTTCTTTTGTGTTAACGTGGGTAGGCCACTTGTCAGATTTCCCCACGTTTATAAAGCTCATTATTAACTATTTCATCCTACAATGGATCAAATGTCATTGCAACAGTAGGCTGATTTATTTTTTAAGATAAACAAAAAAATTATATTAATTTCACCGGAGCTGGCTAGTTTAAAGGCCGTCTTTATTTTGACAGAGGGAAATACGAGGAAGGCGTCGGGGAGAGCTTGCTAATGAGACAAGTTTTTGTTGACTGCTCGATTTTGACACTTAAATTGCACCGAGTGCGTCCCTTTAAGGGCCGAAATTGATTTTTCATCTTCTATTTCTTCTCAGGACACTCACTGGTGGTCAGATAAAAGTCAAAGTGCAAACAGAGCGCAGTTAAAATAGTGTTGATCCTCTCTCTCTCTCTCTCTCTCTCTCTCTCTCTCTCTCTCTCTCTCTCTCTCTCTCTCATAACTAGAAGTAATAACTGCAACTGGCTCTCCTTGAAGAGCTTTTTTCCAGCCATTACGTCTCTTACGGTACATAATCAAGGAAACACGAACTGCCCATGGAAACAAAGAAAATTAACACTTACTGCCCCCCCCCAAAAAAAAAAAAAATTAAAAATAAAATAAAATAAAAATCAGTATGTTATGAATGTATATACTTTTATGTCTGTCTTTGATTACAGTTTGTTAAATCTACAGCATTAATGATTGGGATTTGTTTTCCCTCACTCGATGAAGCTTTTCCAAATGTAAGGTTTCCCAAACTTGCGTCTTAGTGTTGAGAGCGTATGTCTAACCCAGTTTAACCCCTAAGATGGCTCTCCTAATTTAATGTTTTTTCTTCACCCTCTGAGGGTTGCTGCTACAACGAACACGATTTCATACCAAGAGCAAAGAGAGAGAGAGAGAGAGAGAGAGAGAAGAGAGAGAGAGAGAGAGAGAGAGAGAGAATTATCCTCTGTGGGTCGTCAAACTAATTTCAGTAACTGGAGTCCCAATGGCATTAGATAGATAGTAAGGCTAATTCTTTGCAAATATTAAGGAATCATTTTGTCGCGTGCACTGTCATAATATATTTTAAGCTTTCTTACAAATCATATCTCACACACATACACATATAATACACATATATACATATATATATACAGTATATATATACATACATACATATATTTATATATATATACATACATACATATATTTATATATATATACATACATACATATATATATACATATATATATATATATATATATATATATATATATATATATATATATATATATATATATATATATACATACACACACACACTATGCCACTCATCTCCATCTTGCATGCGCACAGACTTGCATTTTTGTGTTTATTCTTAGGTTTATTCTCTTGCCTCACAATCCTCTTCACGAGTCAAAATCCTATAAAATCACAGAAATCCATCTTGTCACTCATGCCAACCTTTTATTCCGCACCCATTTCTATGTCTATATTTTTAACCCTTTGCCCTCCCTTGCTCAACTAGACCGCACAAACAGTTCACCTCAATATCTTGCATGTTTTTTCTCTCATTCGTATGCATCAGTCAACTTCACTTCACTGAGGCAGATTTGATGCTAAAAGTCCTTCGTCTATCCTGGTATTCTCTTTCACAGAGAACCCTCTTCTCTTCTTAACATTTGCCAGGGATCATGCTAACCACGCTGCTCCACCTCTCCTGTGATTCACCTTTTCATTCATCCTTTGCCTTAATGCCTGTATTATTATTACTATTATTATTTCATTAGATGAAACCTATTCACATGGGACAAGCACACAAGGGCCATTGACTTAAAATTCAAGCTTCCAAAGAATGTTGGTTTCAACCTCCCACAGCAGACCTCACACTGCAGCAGTAAAGTATACCTTAGTTTACCAGACCACTGAGCTGATTAACAGCTCTCCTAGGGCTGGCCCGAAGGATTAGACTTATTTTACGTGGCTGAGAACCAATTGGTTACCTAGCAACGGGACCTACAGCTTACTGTGGAATCCGAACCACATTATACTGAGAAATGAATTTCTGTCACCAGAAATAAATTCCTCTAATTCTTCATTGGCCGGCTGGAGAATCGAACACGGGCCCAGCAGAGTGCTAGCTGAGAACGATATCGACCCGCCCAATGAGGAACTACTGCAGGAGTAACTGATTGCGCTACAGAGCCAGTGATTTTTCATTGCCCTGGGGGAGACGCGAACCCCCGACATCTGAGCGGCATCCATGACGCAAGCCGCCATACCAGCGGACCAGTATAAACATTTCATTTTCCACCAGCAATTTCAAGATTCATTATCCCACCTCACTGACTTCCATTTAATATTATTACCTAGTCTTCCAAGTAACTTCAAGTTTCCTAGTTTTCACCTCTCTCGGCATTTTTCTTCACTATCACCAGGCAACAACGTATCATTTTTAACATCAGTCACTTAACACTCCAGTTATGACTCGAAAATCTCATAAACTCGCGTACATATCTTTGTTCATTTTTGGCTTCTCTCATTACCCAGTTAAGAAATATTATAATGTTATGTAGCAAAACACACAATTGTCTAAGATCCACGTTTTTTAAAACAAACAATGTAATCTTGACTTTATGTGTCCTACTGCATTTCATTTCTCTACATCATTATTCTCCTTCCAATTTCTTCTATATCTGGCCTTATCCCAGATATACCTTACACACCATGGCCAGCAAAATCGATTACTTCACCACCACACCATTACAGCGTCTCGTTCATCGCCCCTCTCGATTCTTCTACTTTATATCTCCAGCAGTCACCTCGACCACCTTAATCAGAACTGAATTAAACCTCTTAAATTTTTTGTATCATTCAGACCTTAACTCTTCTATCCCCCAAATACAACAAATATTTATTACTCCTAAATCTTTATTCCATCAATACAGTATTCCATTCTCTTCACACTTCACTTCATTTACACATTATGTTATGAAATCGATTTGCATATCAACCTTGTCATCCGCATTTACACCCTTCCAGTACCACTTTTTCTCCCCAAAAGCACTTATTCAAAACTCACCCCTTAATATTTTCATGATATCTCGCATTTACTCTCTCAGGGTTCTGTAATCAACTGCCTAATTTATACTGTTTACCTCTATATTTCAGCGTGTGTTGTTATTCATTGTTATTTAAAACGCTTTTAAGCTTTACATGCAAGCAATATAAAAGAACACACGTGATGCATTATTCCCCAAAATCTTTCATTGCTAAACTTTTTTCTTATGAAAATGTATAAAGTTATACAGAGAGAGAGAGAGAGAGAGAGAGAGAGAGAGAGAGAGAGAGAGAGAGAGAGAGAGAGAGAGAGAGAGACTATTTACCCAAAACTTTTCAATGATAAACCTTTTTTGTTTGAAAATACATAACATTATATGTGCATATGTATATGTGTGAGAGAGAGAGAGAGAGAGAGAGAGAGAGAGAGAGAGAGAGAGAGAGAGAGAGAGAGAGAGAGAGAGACTTGTTTTAAGTGTACTAATAATATCCTATATCAGATGAAAACCGGTTTCTGTATATGCACCCGAATAACAGGATACTAATTCCTTCAGAGAGAGAGAGAGAGAGAGAGAGAGAGAGAGAGAGAGAGAGAGAGAGAGAGAAAATCTATAATAGGTGAATGAAAATCTGTCGGAGGACCAAATTTCATTACAATCTTTACATGAAAAATGTAATCAAGTGAATAGAATACTTTAGAATGCTTTAGATTCCCACCACTAGAAGCCAAACAGTGACTTAGGACGCAGTTCAACAGCCTTCCTCATGTAAGCTCCAGGGTGTCAAAGAAATAAAAGCAATGGCCAAAAAAAAAAAAAACGCCAAGTGTGTACAAAAAACCCAGACCTTTACATCCGTATGTCCACTGGCCACAGGGGAAGATGCAACTGCGAGTCCACATTTATAATCAAATAATATTTTCTCTTTTGCTCTCTGTGTCTCTCACGTGAAAAGGACTTAAAGATGAGAACATTGAGAGAATGGACTAGCGCGAAAGAAAGAAGGTATAAGTAATGAGGAGAGAATATAATGGATCGTCTCAGGTCTAATTGGAATAAGTGAGGAGACCGAAGAAAACTTTGAATTTATCTAGTATTACAAAGATAACAAATGGATATATTATTCATCAGTATTATCATACACAGGGTTTAACATTCCTGAGTTATCCTTAAAGCATATTCTTTATTACACTGGAAAACAATATATATACACATACATATACAGTATACATGTATGTATAATATGTATACACATATATATATATGTATTCATATATATATATATATATATATATATATATATATATATATATATATATATATATATATATATATATATATATATATATATATATGTTAGTGGACTATGGTGGATTGTGGCCAAATTGTGGATTGTATATATATATATATATATATATATATATATATATATATATATATATAAATTATAAAAGATATATATATACTCATATATATATATATATATATATATATATATATTATATATATATATATATATATATATATATATATATATATATATATATATATATATATATATATATATATATATATATATATATATATATATATATATATATATATATATATATATATATATATATACAGTATATATATTACACACACACACACATATATATATATATATATATATATATATATATATATATATGCCATATATATATACCATATTATAGAACCGTAAAATTTACACAGTAATATAGCAGATAACGGGATACGCCACTTTCAACATGTAAAAAAAAAAAAAAATCTGCATTTGTGAAGAGATATAAAACCAAATTAATTGCTTGCAAAAATCCATACTGAAGGAAAGAGGATTCCCTCGTGATGACGCACGCGAGAGAGAGAGAGAGAGAGAGAGAGAGAGAGAGAGAGAGAGAGAGAGAGAGAGAGAGAGTAGGGCTCTGTTCCAGGTGTTCGTCAGGTAATCAAGTGGAAGTATCGAGGTCAGTCCGGCGAAGACATGACGCAGAGGATATAACTCTGACGTTTTGTACCAATTCTTCTGATTAATTTGTTTATATTTTACTTTTATAATTTGCTGACTGACTTTTCAGTTTATCTGAACGGAGTCCAACTGAAAGTGAAACCAAATTCTTTCACCGAGACGCACCTCAAAGGAGAACAAAATAAAACAAGTAAAAAATGAGCCGAAGTTTCTTCGGCGCAATCGAGTTTTCTGTACAGCGTATAATGCTGTAAGAAACTTTCAGCCACGGACCATGAAACTCAGCCACGGTCCGGTGGTGGCCTGTATTGTTGGTACCTATAGCGGTGCCAGAAGTACAATTATGGCTAACTTTAACCTTAAATAAAATCAAAACTACTGAGGCTACAAGGCTGCAATTTGGTATGTTTGATGACTGGAGGGTGGATGATCAACACACCAATTTGCAGCCCTCTAGCCTCAGTAGTTTCTAAGATCTGAGGGCGGACAGAAAAAGTGCGGACGGACAGACGAAGCCGTCACAAGTTTTCTTTACGGAAAACTAAAAGGAAGAAGTGAACGGAGAATAATCCCTTTGGCGTAATCCCAAAAGAAACGATTGACCTGCCAACTGAAATCAAGATGACTATGGAAATAACTGTAAGCAGAAAACTGTTAGCCGTGATGCACATCGATTCAAGAGAACGTTTTTCGATATCTCTTCGAACGTTTTCCGACATCCTTCAGCAATGTTTTCAGACACAGTTGAGCAAAGTTTTCAAACATCTTTCAGCAATGTTTTTCGTCATCTGTTAGCAACGTTTTCAACCATCTGTCAGCAATGTTTTCCGTCATCTTTTGGCAACGTTTTCAGGCATCTTTTGGCAACGTTTTCAGACATCTTTTGGCAACGTTTTCAGACATCTTTTGGCAACGTTTTCAAACATCTTTCAACAATGTTTTCCATCATCTTTCGGCAACGTTTTCAGACATCTTTTAGCAACATTTTCTGCCATCTTCTAGCAACGTTTTCATACATCTTTCAGCATCGTTTTCAGACAGCTTTCAGCAACCTTTTCAGACATTTCTGACATCTCTTAGAACGTATTCCGACATCATTTAGCGACCTGACGTCACGCTCGTTCCCTAAGGCACTGTGACGCAAGAACGAACAAGGGCTGCTTTAAATTTGTCAACACGATTGGTGACAAATTTCAAGAGTGCTAAAACATGGCAGAAAACGTGCTCGAGTTACACAGCCAACTAACTGTCCGACCACTTCCGGGAAAGGAGGCAAGAATCCAAGAGTTACAACATCGCCGGAGAGGAGGCAAAGGTCAGAGGTGCTAACAAACTCAAAGGTCACCGACCTCAGCTATTAAATGCATGCCAAAAATTATGCTTGCACTTCCTTACTTGTAGGAGAGCTCATCTGTCATTCTGGTAAGTAATGCCTCGGCCAAGACAGTCCTTGTGCTTAGTTCTGGTCACCTTGGGACACAAATGATGGCCTTGAGTCAACAGGTAGTGCCAGGCACAGTTGCTCTGACAGGAAATCAAATTTATAGTAGCTGCACCGCGGGCGAGGGGACTCCAAATTCATATAATCCATACGAAGGCAATTTAAAGCAACTGAATGCGAGATGAACCCGCTCCCACACATGGAATTACTGATACCCCTCACAATATACAAATAACAGTCAAGGGTATGGGCATCCACATACCCTATTTTTGACTGAACAGAAACAAAATAGAGAGAGAGAGAGAGAGAGAGAGAGAGAGAGAGAGAGAGAGAGAGAGAGAGAGAGAGAGAGAAATTATTTTGGTTTGCAATGTAATTCAGAGTCTAACAACTACTTTAAATCTTTCCTAAACTAAGTCATGTTCACAAAGCAGAGAGAGAGAGAGAGAGAGAGAGAGAGAGAGAGAGAGTTGCGATGCAACTCAGGAGCTAACATCTACTTTAAAACTTTCCTAAACTGAGTTAAAGTCAGCAAAGAGAGAGAGAGAGAGAGAGAGAGAGAGGAAAGTAACCAAGTAAGGTTTGTTTTATGATTTGTAACTTCAACATTTTCCAAAACATCAACTGACTTATACAGGATAACAGCATGAGTGGAAATTGCCGAAAACGCAATACGTCAATTTACATTGCTAGGAAATTGCTAGGAAAAGTAGCTTGAATCTGTACACCAGGAATATATATATATATATATATATATATATATATATATATATATATATGTGTGTGTGTGTGTGTGTGTGTACATATGTACATACATACATATATATGCATATATACATATATATATATATATATATAGAGAGAGAGAGAGAGAGAGAGAGAGAGAGTCCATGCACAACAATCCATTTAACAAAAAAGAATGTTTATAATGACACAGAGCACAAACTCTACAAAATAACTTTCCCCCTTTCAGTACACAGTCACCTTCTATAGACAAACTCTTGGGAAGAAAGCGATTTGATTCAGAACGACAAAGAACAAAAGAAGAATAACTATTCGCTGAAGTATCACACCTCACTGAGATACCTTCCTGCCACCCGGATCCAAAGACACCGAGAACTACGGTCCGTTTTAATGAGCCCCCCCTTCCCCCGCCCCCTCCTCAACCACACTCCGGTATTTTAATAAGGGAAACACAAGTATGAAGTAGCATTAACACGCAACTGCATATATTGCATGTTAATTTAGTAATATAAATTATACATATACTGTATATATATATACATATATGTATATATATATATATATATATATATATATATATATATATATATTATATATATATATATATATATATATATATATATATATATCTATATATATATATATATATATATATATGTATATATATATATATATATATATCTATATATATATATATATATATATATATATATATATATATATATATATATATCTCTCTCATAATCCGAAGCCAATTTATCATCCTTCTGTGTGGTCGTAAAATAAATGACAGAACTCCTTATACCAAGCAACTCATGCAAAACTTAAGGGCTGGCTTTATTAATGAATGCGTGCTGGTATAAGACCAGTGGTCAACCCATTACCACACCCCCCTAATCTACCAGCAGTGGGAGACCACCTTGGGGAACATGGGTTTTCGGTTGGGGATAAAATGAAAACCGGTGCAACCAGGGAGGAACACCATTTTAACCTAGTTTACCCTTCGTCACCAAATCTGCCTGACGGGATGTTGTAATAGGTTAACTAAACAGAGGCACTGGAAGTGGTTGTCAAATTTGTCAATTTTATATCAAAAACTGTTAGATAACCACGTCTGGCTTTCAAAAGTATGAAGGTAACAAGATAATTTTAGTCTAGGGACTCCGTAGGACAACAGGACAAGGTTTCGTTGGCAGTAAATCCAAGAAACGTCCTCTAATGTAAGTTTTCTGCATCATATGGTTGAAATTACGTCAGAAACAGTCCATTTATGGGCCTTTGGACTAGGAAAAAATTCGCAAATCAACTGAAGTGCTCGATAGCATAATTATACCTTTGAAAGGTAACATTCCAAAAAATTGTTTTTCTTACATTATCATTCTAAGGTGACTGCAATCCTTTACGTTACGAAATAAAGATTTCAAAGTTCACCATCTGGACCTATAACTCAGTCTAGTGCTTAGGATAACAAGGCAGCCTGCTCTTAGGGTGATCTAGTTCTAATAAGGTTAATTTGTTGGTTAGCTAATGGGAAAAACACGATGGGCATCCTTAGACATGGCCACGGAACTGGTAAGCCACATTAGTTTTTCTAAGGGCGTCATGCACAGCAAGGCCAGGTAGTTCTTCTTCACAAGGCTAGACTTTTTTTTTTTTTATTTAGGATGAATTATAAGATCAACAGCTCCTTCTCAGTATGAGGGTTTCAAGCGGAAATATCACCAGAAACTGCTTTATGGAATGCAATTTGAAATTTAGGCCAAATGCCAAGCTCTGGGACCTATGAGGTCATTCAGCGCTGAAAATTCCCAGGGAATTGAGAGTATAGGAGGTTTTAAGGTGTAACAAAAGGAAAACCTCGCAGTTGCACTGTGAAACAACTGCTAGGAGAGGGTGGAAAGTCAAACGGAAGAAAGAGAATATGAACGGAGGTACAGTAAAAGGAATGAAACGAGTTGCATCTAGGGAGGAGCTTTTCGATTTCTTCCGGGGCAATGAGGGCAAGTGCCCATTGTTGGTGGACATCCCTTTCCTCATTATACTAGAGGGACATCTTCCCCAAGTCGCTTAAAAGAGAAAACAAAAGAAAAAAAAATATGCGTATCATACAATGATTTAAGAGAGTCCAACTTCTCTCTGTGAAATTTCACACTTATGCAAAGTCGGAGACGCCATTATGGTCCTTGCAGAGGAAATACGAATGCCTGCAATGGTAATTATTTTCAGTATGAGGCGCATAATATATATATATATATATATATATATATATATATATATATATATATATATATATATATATATATATATATATATACATATATATATACACACATACACCTAATCTATGTATCTATCTATGCATATATATATATCTATATATATGTGTGCGTGTGTGTGTGTGTGTGTGTGTGTGTGTATTACGCTGCGACTCACCGGTAATTTCCAAGGTCGTTTCTGGGCGAGAACAGGGGATCATCTTGGGGCCGTTTTCTGAAAAATCCTTGTGTATCTGATCTGTTAGCCTAAATACCTGGTAGTTAGTTGACTACAGTCGGTTGCCACCGAGTTGGAAAGCGGCACGAACCTTGCAAAAGACCTTCAGAAGGGCGAGAAAAGGCGCATGGGGTGAAAAGCTTGATACACAGGAAAATACATACTTTTATTATATAAAACCTGATCGTAATGTGAATGCATAATGGTAGAAATTCGAAAGGAACGCTATACACAACACTATGGGAAACAAGTTGGAGTTCGAACACAAGATTTAGGCCTTAGGCCAAGCACTGGGACCTGTGAGGTCATTCAGCGCTGAAAAGGAAACAGAGTAAAAAAGTTTGAAAGGTGTAACAGGAGGAAAACCTCGCAGTTTCACTGTGAAACAATTGTTAGGAGAGAAGGTGGAAAGTAAGGTGGAAGAAAGAGAATATGAACGGAGATATAGTAAGAGGAATAAGAGGCTGCAGCTCAGGGCCGAAGGGATACTGCAAAGAATCTTAAGTAATGCCTACAGTGCACCTCGTGAGGTGCGCTGACGGCACTACCACCCTCCTACGGGGTATGGGAGACCAGAAAAGGATACGTCCGCGTAAGGAGAGAAATTAGGTTACGGTGACGACCTGGAAGCAGCTGTTTAACCGCAGAGGCGCCTCGGGCACCGAGGGAGAATTGGATTCCAAGAAATCAGGCGCGCAAGAACGCAGAGAAATATAAAAAAAAAGAATATAAAATAACTCTTCTCTTTGCGAAGTCATTGCGTCATAAAAGACTGAAGGATGGTCGGGATCGAAGAATATCTGGTATTACTTTGCTGTGTTACATTCGGATAAGAACATGTAGCAATATCACATTTCTGTCATTATACTTTTTATCATGTTGACTGGATATTAAAAAAGAGGAAGAATGAGAACTAGATGATATTACGATTGTATAAAAAAAAATATATATAAATATAAATATATATATATATATATATATATATATATATATATATATATATATATATATATATATATATATATATTTATATATATATATATATATATATATATATATATATATATATATATATATATATATATATATATATATATATATATATATTTACATATATATATATATATATATATATATATATATATATATATTTACATATGTATATAGGTATATATATATATATATATATATATATATATATATATATATATATATATCACAACAGGATATAGTTTAATAAAAACCATGAGTGTACACTCATGGATATGAAGGTTAAACTATATCCGGTTGCAAAGATTCGAAAAGAATGAGGTTACACTGTATCGTATCTACCCCCAGTTAAGTTCATCCTTGGGCAATGCGTGAGATCAGTAAACCTGGCATGCTAGTGCACAGCTGCACTGCCTTGCAGAAGACTGACTGGTCTTGAGCTACGGCGGATCACCTCGATAGGGAAGGAGCATTTGTGGACGTATGAAGCGGGCAAAAGAGTATTCCATCGTATTCCAGCAGAATGCCAACTACCGGTCTCCACATATCTTACTTAGGCTTGATCGCCTAAGGCCTTATCGTGATGACAACTGGTTTGTAAGAGCAACAAAAACAACCAATTGTGACGAGACTTTAGTCACAGTTTCTTCAACTGCGGTGCTTTGAATTTTGAATTTACTGGGATGCACAATTTTCAGAGATGCCAATGCACTCAAGTCAGAGGTGCCAATAAACTCAATAGTCAGAGGTGCCAATAAACTCAATTTTCAGAGGTGCCAATAAACTCAATTTTCACAGGTGCCAATGCACTCAAGTCAGAGGTGCCAATAAACTCAACAGTCAGAGGTGCCAATAAAGTCAATAGTCAGAGGTGACCATAAACTCAATTTCCAGAGGTGACAATAAACTCAATTTTCAGAGGTGTCAATAAACTCAATTTTCAGTGATGCCAATAAACTCAATAGTCAGAGGTGTTGATAAACTCGACGCTGGTTGGAATTATAACAAAAACGTCTGTTAAAACTATATCTGATAATTTAGCAGGGATGTGAGTTGACTCACTTAATATCAGCTGAATATAGCCAGAACCAATGTCTTGGTCAGAACACTGGCAGAATCCCAAAACCGACCTTTCATGAATTCTGTTACCTGAGCCAATGAAGTCTCTGGGCTTAGCAGTGAATTTACCGGCGCTAACAAAAGGCGCAATGTCAATGAATATTCTAATTTGAGTATAATCATTATCTTATCATTAACAGGATAATAATAAAATAAGCATTAAATTTAGTATCTTTTCTAAACCTGAATGTTTTTGGGGAAGATATGCAGTGTTTGTTTTCTTTGTAAATGGACCATGACGTAACTATCGACGTATATGATAGTTTATTTTAACTAGTAATGTATACTCTCTTAACACACATTTAATGTAGTCGGCTCGAACTAAGCCAGGTTTTAAGGCCCTGTCCAAGAACAGATTCTTGTTCTCCTCTTAAGGTGCAACACAAAGCCGACAAAATTTTCGTCTTATTTATGGAAATGGTAAATACCTTCCTATACCCTGATGATTCATATCGACTTTGCTGACATGTATCTAACTAGTGGATTTCGCTAAATCAATGAACGATACACAAGCCTCAAAACAAATGCAACAAGTAAAAAATGCGCCTTAGTTTTCTTCGGCGCATTCGAGTTTTTTGTACAGCGTATAATGCTGCATGAAACTCTCGGCCACGGCTCATGAAACTCTCAGCCGCAGCCCATGAAACTTTCAGCCAAGGCCCGGTGGTGGCCTGTGTTGTTGGCACGATCATGGCTAACTTTAACGTTAAATAACATAAAAGCTACTGAGGATAGAGGGCTGCAATTTGATATGTTTGATGATTGGAAGGTGGACGATCAACATACCAATTTGCAGCCCTCTAGCCTCAGTAGTTTTTAAGGTCTGAGGGCAGACAGAAAAAGTGCGGACGGACAGACAAACAGCCATCTCAATAGTTTCGTTTACAGAAAACTAAAACCTAGCGACAAGAATTCATTAGAGGATTTTCACATTTACAATAATATGATTATTCATAATTAAGGTAGTTAAGGCTATAGTTCATGAAAATTACAAAACAAAAGGCAACAGAAGCATTAAAGTTAGGCCAATCTCTTAAACGCAGATTATTAGCTAATAATATCTTATGTACATTTTCAATAAAGTAACCGCTATGGTGTAGTATTCATATTTTTTTTCGCTTACCGACGGAAAGAGAGAGAGAGATTACTTTTCAGTGTAATTCAGAGTCTAACATCTACTTTAAAACTTTCCTAAATTGAGTTCATGTTCGCAAAGCACACACACACACACACACACACAAACCGAGAGAGATTAGTTTGCAATGGAATTCAGAATCTATATTCTACTTTAAAACTCTCCTGAACTGAGTTCAAGAGAGAGAGAGACTGAGTTCAGAGAGATTAGTTTGCAATGGAATTCAGAATCTATATTCTACTTTAAAACTCTCCTGAACTGAGTTCAAGAGAGAGAGAGAGAGAGAGAGAGAGAGAGAGAGAGATTAGTTTGCAATGGAATTCAGAATCTATATTCTACTTTAAAACTCTCCTGAACTGAGTTCAAGAGAGAGAGAGAGAGAGAGAGAGAGAGAGAGAGAGAGATTAGTTTGCAATGGAATTCAGAATCGATATTCTACTTTAAAACTCTCCTGAACTGAGTTAGAGAGAGAGAGAGAGAGAGAGAGAGAGAGAGAGAGAGAGAGAGATTAGTTTGCAATGGAATTCAGAATCTATATTCTACTTTAAAACTCTCCTGAACTCAAGAGAGAGAAGAGAGAGAGAGAGAGAGAGAGAGAGAGAGAGAGAGAGAGAGAGATTAGTTGCAATGGTTCAGAATCAAAGCTGAACTGAGTTCAAGAGAGAGAGAGAGAGAGAGAGAGAGAGAGAGAGAGAGAGAGAGAGAGAGAGAGAGAGAGAGATTAGTTTGCAATGGAATTCAGAATCTATATTCTACTTTAAAACTCTCCTGAACTGAGTTCAAGTTCAGAGCAGAGAGAGAGAGAGAGAGAGAGCTGCAACAGGGCCACCCCACCCCACCCCAACCCCCATAGGGTAGAGGACTAGAGGGCTAGCCTGGAATGTAATTTTGCAGTGTTTCGCAATCTGAAAATACCTGACGCCCCTTGGAAGCCAACTTCTGACTTTCTGTGAAATACTTGCTTGTCTGGACACTCCAATTTCGGGCTGTGTGGTATAAACGAGTATGATACAAGTTCCTGAATATGATACGTGTTCGTGAATGTGAAAAGTTTCCGTATGTAAGACACCTTCGCGAACATGAAAGCTGTTGAATTAGAAGGATTGAAGTATACAGTATTGCTGATATTTGTGATTATAATATTAAACAAAATATCTTGTAGTTCAATGGTTAGGGGTTACTTTCCAGCATAAGGTCAAAGGTTCGAGTCTCGAGGGAGCGGTTTAGTCACGTTCCGCTAAATCCCACTGTACTCTGTTGGCCTAAACATCGGCTTGCATACCTGGTAGTTAGATGACTGTAATGGTTCATAGCCAAGGTCGACAAGGACATGACGCTTACGGCCTCGTCAGAAAAAGACTGGATAAGAACTTGAATGCACTCGTGCCTACATGCAGAGAGAGAGAGAGAGAGAGAGAGAGAGAGAGAGAGAGAGAGAGAGAGAGAGAGAGCAGTCATGATGGGGACTCTTAAATTTTATATTTCTTGGATAGTGAATCTTTCCAGGGCTTATAAATAAAGCTTTTGCAATATGCACTAAAATCTACGCATATGTACATTACGATAGACGCATGTGAATGAACACTTCCCGTTTATCGGTTACAAAAGAGTACCATCTCACAAATATACGTTTCATACATTAAAAATATTTTGCTTTTGGATTTTGTACATAGGCTCCAAGCCCGGATAAAAGACTGGGCGTGGGAAGACAGTCCCTGACATGTAATAAACAAAACGCAACGGGAAACTTGCAACAAAACTTAGCAACCTTCTGCAAGCAAAACAAGTCAAGAGAAAAATCAAGTAGGTATCAATAAATGCCTTTCCATCCGGGAACAGTTCAGCCATAAACCTTTGCTTCCCAAGAAAAAGTGTCATCCCTAGATAGAACCAGCAAGGAGAGAGTGCCAACACTTACCTGCACTTCCGGGAAGAGTGCCATGTTGAGGAGGTGCCACCTGAGCGTGGTGATGGTCGTCTCCGACCCCGCGCCGAAAAGATCACCGCTCACGTGTCGCAGTTGCTTGTAGGTGAAGCTACCGACGTCATCACCGCGTTCGGATCGCTCCTGAGGTAGGCAAAGAGTAAACATCAAACTATTGAATAAGATGAAATGCATACGCACTGTGTATGTATGTATACATATATACACATATATGTGTGTGTATATATATACATATATATGTGTATATATATATAAATATATATTAGCTGAAGCCACTGGGAAAGTTCAAATTGAAGACAGAGTGCCAAGTACTTTCGTGTACTTCAACACATCTTCGGGGCCCCGAAGATGTGTAAAAATACACGAAAATACTTGGCACTCCATCTTTCAATTTGAACTTTCCCAGTGGTTTCAACTAATAAACAAAATCACGCGCTTACTTAGTGATTTCTTAGTATACATATATATATATATATATATATATATATATATATATATATATATATATATATATATATATATATATATATATACTGTGTATATATAATATATATATATATATATATATATATATATATATATATATATATATATATATATATATATATAATAATAACCTTATGTAAAATGAACATAGTGAACTGACAAAGGAAACAGTGCAATGGAGGTAAATATATTTCTGAAAGTTTTATTAATGTAACTTATAACCTGTAATTCTGTTAGCGTTAAAACAGGACAATATTTTTCTAAAAACGAAGACAAAAGAGGAAGTACTGTGTTTCAGAATGTATTTGAAAACTCACCGAAAATAAGACGACACAATAGAGAAAACTGCACTAATGGGAGACGCAGATGTGGGTACGCAGATTTAAAAAAAAAAAAATACGCAAATAAGGGCAATGACATTCTCTGGTCTTGCGTTCTGAAAGTAAGAGAGGTACCTTTTGCATACTGATGGCTCAAAACTTGGTTTGCTGCCAGTTTATACGCAATAATTTCACTGCGTATTGTTTTGCGTTCCTTTAATTACAAGCTGCGGATCCACAGGAGGAGTACTTTGCATTTTTGCAGCGGATACGAGTGTACTGTAACATCCTATCTCAAATAGAAATCTACAGCTCAAAGAATTAAAGTAAAATACACGGTAACCTCAGACCAAAGGTACAACATGATCTTGAATATACAAGCCACCATTCTCTCTAAATCTGGATGGAAACAAACACACGAATTTGGCATCGCCATTAAAGGAGCCTAATCTCTTTTTTATCGAACGCACTACGAACCATGACATCGTTAGACGATCGCCGTCACCGCGGCATACTAAATGCAGCACAGTCTCTTCAAGGTCACTCTCTCGTCGAACAAGTACATAAAATTTTAATGTTGTGAAACGCGCAGAGCACTGAATCTTTAATGTTGCATTTCCCTGCTTGCTTCAAGAAGCGCGCGCCATCCTTCATTTCTCAGTGGCGCTGACACTGAGATGGGCAAATGATTCACTGTGACAAATATCCATATTCTGAAAGTAACTGGGATAGAATACTCAAAGTGGTTGACTTTTGAGGTTCTCTTCTTCACAAAGTACCTGTGGACTTCGAAGTCTGTCTTGTTGCTGTATATTAAGCTGGCAAAATGCCACTAAGGGCCCATAGACATCGGGGCCCAGTAAATGGGGACAATATTGTGGAAATGAATAAGAGACCTGGCGTGGACTTCTGACCTCGGTCCCTTTTTGGCAGAAGATATTAAGTCGCTGATCTTTCCTACATCGCCACCAATAAGGGATTTATAAGGGTGAAAACTGACGCGTATATGATGCTTTAGATTCTACTTGGGAGAAGGGTAAGATTCCTAATACCCGGTACTAAGTCTTGTTCTATTAGACAATGTATTCCTATAGAACATGTCTTTTGAAATTCACAACTGCAGTATTTGTAGACACAGTTATTATGCTCGATAGTAATTTTCATATAGCTTTCGCGTTTTCATTTCCAATTTCTACCTCAAAAGATGCCTCACGTCCGGAAGGCTTTCCAGGGAACAAGCAGTATTTTTTCCAGCATTTTATGTTAAAATAACTTAGAGTAGGAACATATGTGCAGATTCTAACTGAAGTTTGGTCGCCACGAACATGTATCCGAGAGGAAATGGTGTTGACAAGTGCGTTATTATCTTACCTTAAGATAAGCCTCAAGGACGTTCTGTGGGATAAAATCCTTATCCACAACCGGATCCTTTTTGACTCTGTCCTGCTTTTCGAGTTCTTCCTTGAGGTCTCCGATGGGAATGCTCGTCTCCAGGGTCTTCAGATAATGCTCCCTGATATCTTTCCCCTGGTAGTTCCTCCAATCAAAATTATTATCTTGGTTCGTCTGTTCTGGCAGATCAACATCATCTTGACGTAACCTCTTCTCGGTTTCTTCTTCTTCTTGAACTTCCTGGTCAGAAGGATAGCCAATATTCGGCGCACCCTGTTGTGGCTCTTCTTCTTGGCTGTTGGGGTCCATCCGCCATGGCCCAAGAGGCTCTTCTCCTTGGCTTCGATGATTAACTGGTACAGGAAATGGGTTTTGTGGTGGTTGTCCCAGAGGAAACGGATGACGCGTTGATACATAGGTAGAAACCTGTGGTGGAAATAAGATTAACTGATAGGCCGAGACTTGCTCGAGAAGGAGAAATTTTATAGTGGATGTTCTCGAATGAAACTGTAGCTCAAGATACTTCAGATTGTACTGGTCTAATATAAATTTCATTTATTTCATACATGTATATCTTGGATACTGTCAAAGTCTTTCCTCATATTCTGTTCATAGAATATGATACGCTACGTAACATGCCCTCTTTGGTTACGCTACTGAAATGATTTAATGTACAGTTTTGAATAACCCAATGCTTGGTCAGGCTTGAGAAATGTACGATGGACTGACAAAGTAATGTTAAAAGTCGTCTTGAAAAATTAGGCTTTTTTTAATAAGTGGCTTTCCCTAGAGTCAAACTGGACAGGAAAATACATATACCTGGTACTTTTTATAATCACATAAAAATGTTGCCTCTTCACTAGTTAATAGAATAGGATAGAACAGAACAGAATACAGGATTTAGGCCAAAGGCCAAGCGCTGGGACCTTCGAGGTCATTCAGCTGTGAAATGAAAATTGACAGCATAAAGGTTTGAAAGGTGTAATAGGAGGAAAACCTCGCAGTTGCACTATAAATCAATTGTCAGGAGAGGATGGAAAGGAAGATGGACGAGAGAATATGAACGTAGGCACAGTAAAATGAATGAAAGGGCTACAGCTAAGAGCCGAGGGGACGCTGCAAAGACCCTTAAGTAATGCCTACAGTGCACCGCATGAGGTGCACTGACGGCACTAGCCCCCCTACGGGAGTCACTGGTTTATAAGAAGCTCGCAAAATCCCATCACCTTTTTAAACGGAATTGGAAGCGCAAGATTGTTTTGTATCCAGTGCCTGGAAATTCACTGTTTTATACTAGATACTCAGAAACGCAGCACATCCGCAGAACACTATTCTTCAGTAGCTGCTCTCGAGTTCACAATCTTCACATTTAGCAGAGTGAACTTTTTAGCTACATGGAAGACCACTTAGCTGATCACTCTTCAAGACTGTGAATAAGGTTTCATAAAATGAACTTTCCACTTTGGCAATTAATATCCGTTTTGATGACAGAAGCAAGATTTCTGACTCGAACTATGCAGTCTGAAAGACCACAGCAACTGTCTCAGACTGACCACTCTGTATCATTTTTCCATTGTCCACTCAATTTCAACTGTAACAACCAACAGCAAATATGACTCTCTTTGCTTGTGGTATTCATTATTGCTCTTCTTCCCTTTAGACGGTGGCAGTAACCATCAGAATGATCGATTTTATGAAATCTGGACTATCTAGCCAAGCACTGCGCCGCTTCCAGCCACTCGGCGCCTAAGACAGTGAAAAGATAGAGATGGAGTGACTGGACAGCACGGTAAAGAGATCCAGCAGACAAATGAGATGAAGTACAAGGACCTAAAGGCGGAAATGGGAGAACACCTCACAGATGCATTAAGAAATATTAGGTAAAGAGACTGGATACTCAGACTGAAGAAAGGAAGTTGGAATTGAGGTAATGTAAATGGATTAAAAATGGTTGCAACTTGGGGCCGAAGAGACGATGTAAATTCCATATAGTGATGCTTACAGTGCACCACGTGTACTGTAGGTCAGTGAGTGATGCCTACAGTGCACCACGTGCACTGTAGGTCAGTGCTTGACGGCACTAACCCCCTATGGAAACCATTAGAATGAGCAGTTATGGATGGATAATTTTTCAATAAAATCTTTCATTTGAGAATAAACTTTAGCATATAATACATTTGTATTTCTGGGATAATAAAACCTTGTATCCCAATTTGCCGTGGAAGAAAGTTACGATCCGTATTGCAATTATATCCCGATACAGGATTGCTTTATCTTTTGGTGGACTTCGCAAACATAGATTTTAAATTATCTTTTGTAACACACTGGAACTTGGTAGTATACCTATAAATCTAAATGTTTTAAAAATGATAAAACTGAGGAACTTTAAGTTTTTCAAGCACATGCTTCCGCACTGCATAACAATCTACCAAATAAAATGAAGTCGGATATAAAGACCCATTTGCTTAACTGAGATAATCTTGAGATAAAAACCTTTCAGTCAATTCCTTCTGTATAAGGTTACTTGTCTCGTTCTTGACTCAATACACCTTTTATCTTATTTTTTATTTTTCAAGAATGAAGACTTTGGGGTCTAAGTTGGACCCTAACTGCTCATTAACAATGTATTGTTCTCAAAGGTAACATTACTTTTAATTCAAGAAGAATCTGTCTCCTCACTGCTTCAGTCCAGGATTTTCCTTACCGTGATTAAATGACAAAAAAATAAGCCTTACTGTTATAAAAAGACAAAAAATGAAGCTACGGATGTTTGAGAGCCGGCTCACATGGGCGGGCATCATCTCAAAATCAAGTGGCTATTACTTTTAATTTCCTAAATAAGCAAGTAAAAAATGCGCCAAAATTTCTTCGGAGCAATCGAGTTTTCTGTACAGCAGCTACAGGGTATAATCAAGGCCACCGAAAATAGATCTATCTTTCGGTGGTCTCGGTATAATGCTGTATGGGCCGCGGCCAACGAAACTTTAACCAAAGCCCGGTGGTGGCCTAACCTATATCGTTGCCAGAAGCACGATTATGGCTAACTTTAACCTTAAATTAAACTCCTGAGTTTAGGGGGCTGCAATCTGGTATGTTTGATGACTGGAGGGTGGATGATCAATACCAATTTGCAGCCCTCTAGTCTCTGTAGCTTTTGAGATATGAGGGCAGACAGAAAAAGTGCGAAAGAATAAAGTGTGGACGGACAGACAAAGCCCGCACAACAGTTTTCTTTACGGAAAACTAAAAATTAATCGAAAGTAAGGAGGCAGCAGCTAAAGATACGATATCCATGTAACAACCTGCCAAAACATGCCGACAGTTAATCCAATTCGTGTTTTTAAACGGGATATCATTTGGAGATTTGCATTCATCAGACAGCCAAGCTGGAATGAGAGTCCACTAGTCCTCTTGAATATTCATCTACAGGACGTCCTGAGAGACAATGGTCTTGGTGTTTATACTTTGCATACAATTTACTCTTTATGTAATGTGCTCAGTGCATTATTCTAGAACTAGACCCATAACTATATGTTAAGTATGGTACCCTTGTATCCATCAACATATATTTATCTGTTAATCAGACAGTTTACATACATATTGTATCAGTCTTGGCAGTCAGAGGCAGTATAATCAATGTCTAAAGATTTAATTTCTGGGGCCTGACAGAAAAGCAACTTAAAGAAGGCTAACTCCGGGCCTTTGAAAGATACCATCTGTTACGGGCACCTCTGGGGCAAGAGCCTCTGTTAGTATTATCCCAGCTTAATCTACAGCCACCATACAGCGTCTATAGATGCGTTTGATCAGTGTTGTCGGTCCTTCTAATCTAATCCTGCAGGTTTATTCTTTCTTTGTACATGCGGGAATCTAGCGCGGAAGTGATGCCAGGAATTTCCTCTCTCACTCGCAATGCCAATCGTGTGTGAGCTGATTGAATATGATATAGGTATATGCGAATCCCACAGGAAAATGACAGGCAGAAGTTCAGTGCCAAGCGTTTTCACGTTTATAAAGGCCCCAAGCGTTTTCACGTTTATTAACGCATCGTCTGGGCCCAGACGATGCGTTAATAAACGTGAAAGCGCTTGGTACTGAACTTCTGCCTGTCATTTTCCTGTGGGATTCGCTTATACAATGAAGTCACGTGCATCTACTGTGATTTCTTAAGCATGATATAGGTACCTTGTCATTCAAGCAAAGATATGTCTACAAATTATAAGTAATAAGAACTCTCTTTTTATTAATTTCTAATAAGAAATCTGCTGTTTATCCCATCCTTCGATGACTTTTTAACACCTCCACAAGCAGGAGTATGAGGAGCGCACAAGAGAAATGTGCACATCATGTAAACATCAGCAAGAACTCTTCCACAGGAAGATGTTATTTTGAACATGTGAAAATATGTAAAGAGAAACCTGGAACCTGGTTTTTCAGCTGTTACGTTATCTCGATACTAACAATTACAGCGATGCTCTGATGAGGCTAAACTCTTAGCCCAGTTAAGAGAAAGGATTTTCCACATCAAAGAAAACGAATCAGGAGTGGTCAGCTGTGGAGGTTGGTGGAGAAAAGGCGCGAGAAGATAATGGGGATCAGGTAAAGGGGCACAAGTAGTGAAGTCAACATAACGGACACCAAAGGACTAAAAAAGAAGTAACAAATTTTCTCGCAAATACTATTAAATCTACGAATGAAAAGGATACATGGTGAATCCCATGATAAAACCAAACTAACAGCCCTTCGAAAATGATAGGTTTGACTTAAGCACTGCAGATTTTAAACGTTGCCCCAATGAATTTGAACTCTGACTTTAAATTTCACTGTCATTAGATATTGTAGAAGTATGTTCTTTGCGAAAAGAATACATAGTTACATATATAAAGCGCTGTGTATGAATGCATTATATAGTAAGAGATAATCACTGAAGAATACGAATACTTTATGCACATATGTGCGTGTGTGTGTGTATGTGTATGTATATATGCAAAATGGGAGCCTCGTAAGAGACACACTGAATTTATAGTTCTGAAAAATACCCCCCAAATTGAAGCTAAATCACTTAACAGGTATTATATACTTTTTCATTTGCATATGCAGCATATAAAAGTCAATCACTCTGACCTAAGCCAGGGCAAGAAGTTCAAAGGCCCCGCCACTCCAATGAGCTTGGATCCTTCGTCAAGCATATGCCGCTGCCAACGCCAGAGGGGGTCGTCCTCGGAGTACACCTTCCCGAAGACGAGTTCCGTCATGGTGTTGCCGACGTGGTGGAGGAGGTTCTCGCTGATTTCGACTGGCTCCTCCGTCTTCGCCAGTTCCTGGAAGTGGGATAGATGTTTACAAGGACGGTAATGCCGATCGGGTTCTTCACGCAAACCGATAAAACATTTCTCAATATAGAGGTGCTTAAAATTAGTGATATAAACAATGCAAATGTGTTTGTAATCCACATTTTCCTCTCTCTCTCTCTCAGGACACACACATTATATATATATATATATATATATATATATATATATATATATATATATATATATATATATATATATATATAATATATATATATGTGTATGTGTGTATACTGTATATATATATATATATATATACATACATATATATATATATATATATATATATATATATATATATATATATATATATAGTATATATATATAATTTCTTTACCTTTAAACTGCATTTACAATCGTCTTGCTTCTGAAAACGTAATTCACACCTTTGCAACATCGAGAGTTTAATAGTCTTCCCATGAGATAATAAGCCTCAAAACTTTTTCCAAGACGCATGCTAATAATTATAATCTAGTGTGATTAGTAACTGCTTACAAATTCTGGACGGTAAAACAGGTAATACATTTAGTGGCAGTGATTCAATTCTAATTTCTCACGGGACACTTTGTCCCCTGAGCAACCACCATGTTAAACAACTCAATTCCTCATGGTTCCAGTTAAACACTTACTTTCTTATTGAACTGAATTGAATATACAATTTAGGCCAAAGAGAACACGAAAGGAGGTACAGTAAAAGAAACGAAAGGGGTTACAGCTAAGGGCCGAAGGGACCATGCACAGAACCTTAAGTAATGCCTACAGTGCACCGCACGAGGTGCACTGACGGCACTAGCCCCCTACGGGGTCTTTGTTCTTATCAAAACAAACTATAAGCTCGAGAGGTACACACATGGTTCACGCATCAAATTACCTCCCTTCAGGTTGATGCTTTCTCTTTGCGATTCTCAATAATGATTCTCATTATTCCGTCTGTAAATCTTATACGAATCATCAAAAGTTCTTTACGGGATCACGAGGCATTTAAGGGCTGTTTAGAATTGAATATTTTCTTTCCATCCCGTCAAACTTTCCTTTAATGTAAGGCCGTCATCAGTGATGCGTCATCTATCTGTCATATTTGCGTGTGTATGATATTCTAACAAAATCGCCGATGAGAATAATATCTTAGGTTGGAGTATAACAATTACTTTCTCTTTAAAATTGCTCAAATAAAAAAAAAAACATTCAGATAAAAGGAATACTAAATAGCCATACGGCTAATGAATTATTTTTTCTTTTTGGCCGACCCTTACTACAAACGGCACAAGCTTGATCATTTTACCTTTTATATTCCCTCTCTTTCCAGTTATTCCAAGCTGAGAGAGAGAGAGAGAGAGAGAGAGAGAGAGAGAGAGAGAGAGAGAGAGAGAGGAAACTTACGTCCGTTAGCTGCTTAGCAACAACGTGAATGCCACACGCCTGATAATTTTTCCTTTTATATTCTCTCTCTTTCCAGTTATTCCAAGACCTGGGAGAGAGAGAGAGAGAGAGAGAGAGAGAGAGAGAGAGAGAGAGAGAGAGAGAGAGAGAGGAAACTTACGTCCGTTAGGTGCTTAGCAACAAGGTGAATGCGGTGTTCCATATTTGCCCTGGAAACCGCAGCTCTCATCCCCTGATCCCTCATGAATCCTAATATGAATTTCCTGTGGTCTCTCCACAGGGAGCCGTCCGAGCATATCAGACCTGGAAAAATAAATCAATCAATAAATGCGATAAATAATGTTCAATAACTGCGATATGTAATGTTCAATAAATGAGATATACTCGTACAATATTCAATAAATGCGATATATAATATTCAATAAATGAGATATACAATGTTCAATAAATGCGATATATATATAATGTTCAATAAATGCGATATATAGCATTCAATAAATGAGATATACAATGTTCCATAAATGCGATATATAATGTTCAATAAATGCGATATATAAAGTTCAATAGGCGCTATATAATGTTTAATAAATGCGCTATATAATGTTCAATAAATGCGCAATATAATGTTCAATAAATGCGCAATATAATGTCAAATAAATGCGCTATATAATGTTTAATAAATGCGCTATATAATGTTCAATAAATGCGCTATATAATGTTCAATGAATGCGATATATAATGTTCAATAACTGCGATATATAAAGTTCAATAAATGCGCTATATAATGTTTAATAAATGCGCTATATAATGTTCAATAAAAGCGCTATATAATGTTCAATAAATGCGCTACATAATGTTCAATAAATGCGCTAAATAATGTTCAATAAATGCGATATATAATATTCAATAAATGCGCTATATAATGTTCAATAAATGCGCTATATAATGTTCAATAAATGCGCTATATAATGTTCAATAAATGCGATATATAATGTTCAATAAATGCGATATATAATGTTCAATAAATGCGCTATATAATGTTCAATAAATGCGATATATAATGTTCAATAAATTCGATATATAGTGTAACGGGAATTTATAGTGAAAAGGTACAGTAGCAAACGTTGTTCGTAACAATACTATGCTGAAAATTGTTAATGGAAAAAGAAATGTTTAATTATCTGCTATACAAAGTGTTTGTAAAAATACAATTCTGAAAAATAAAAAAAAATGTTCCGATATCTCTTACATCAGGTGTTTTTCGTAAAAATACTATCCTGAAAAACTGTTAATGAACGAAAAATATTTCATTATCTCTTATATAAAGTGTTGTTTGTACAAATACTATTCTGAAAAATTGTTAATAATAAAAAAGGTTCCATACCTCCTATATAAAGTGTTGTTTGTACAAATACTATCCTGAAAAATTGTTAATGAAAAAAAGTTTCATTATCTGCTATATAAAGTGTTATTTGTAAAAATACCATCCTGAAAATTTGTTAGCAATAAAAAAATTCCAGTATCTGCTATATAAAGTGCTGTTGGTAAAATAATATCCTGTAAAATTGCTAGTCATAAAAAAGTTCCAGTATCTCCTAATATAAAGTGTTGTTTGTAAAATCCTATCCTGAAAAATTGTTAATAATGAAAAAAATGTCCCAGTACCTGCTATATAAAGTGTTGATTGAAAAATACTATCCTGGAAAATTGTTAATAAAAAAAAGTTCCAGTTTTGCAATATAAAATGTTGCTTGTAAAATACTCTTCTGAAACATTTAATAATGACAAAAAAAAGTTCCAGTGTCTGCTATATAAAGTGCTGCTTGTAAAATACAATCCTGAATAACTGCTCATATTAAAAAAAAGTTTCAGTACCTGTTATATAAAGTGCTAATTGTAAAATACTACCCTGAATAATTGCTCATAATAAAAAAAAGTTTCAGTATCTGTTATATAAAGTGCTGATTGTAAAATACTACCCTGAAAAATTGTTCATAATAAATAAAACTGTCAGTATCTGTTATATAAAGTGCTGATTGTAAAATACTACCCCGAATAATTGTTCGTAATGAAAAAAAAAGTTTCAGTATCTGTTATATAAAGTGCTGATTGTAAAATACTACCCTGAATAATTGCTCGTAATAAAAAAGAGTTTCAGTATCTGTTATATAATGTGCTGATTGTAAAATACTACCCCGAATAATTGCTCGTAATAAAAAAAAAAGTTTCAGTATCTGTTATATAAAGTGCTGATTGTAAAATACTACCCTGAAAAATTGTTCATAATAAATAAAACTTTCAGTATCTGTTATGTAAAGTGCTGATTGTAAAATACTACCCCGAATAATTGATCGTAATAAAAAAAGTTTCAGTATCTGTTATATAAAGTGCTGATTGTAAAGTACTACCCTGAATAATTGCTCACAATAAAAAAAAAATTTCAGTATCTGTTATATAAAGTGCTAATTGTAAAATACTACCCTGAATAATTGCTCGTAATAAAAAAAACTTTCAGTATCTGTTATATAAAGTGCTGATTGTACAATACTATCCTGAATAATTGCTCGTAATAAAAAAAAGTTTCAGTACCTCTTATATAAAGTGCTGATTGTAAAATACTACCCTGAATAATTGCTCACAACAAAAAAAAAGTTTCGGTGTCTGTTATATAAAGTGCTGATTGTAAAATACTACCCTGAATAATTGCTCGTAATAAAAAAGTTTCAGTATCTGTTATATAGAGTGCTGATTGTAAAATACTACCCTGAAAAATTGTTCATAAATAAAAACTTTCAGTATCTGTTATATAATGTGCTGATTGTAAAATACTACCCTGAATAATTGCTCGTAATAAAAAAAAAGTTTCAGTATTCGTTATATAAAGTGCTGATTGTAAAATACTACCCTGAAAAATTGTTCATAATATATAGAAACTTTCAGTATCCGTTATATAAAGTGCTGATTGTAAAATACTACCCTGAAAAATTGTTCATAATATATAAAAACTTTCAGTATCTTTTATATAATGTGCTGATTGTACAATACTACCCTGAATAATTGCTCGAAATAAAAAAAAAAGTTCAGTATCTGTTATATATAAAGTGCTGATTGTAAAATACTACCCTGAATAATTGTTCGTAATAAAAAAAAGTTTCAGTATCTGTTATATAAAGTTGTGATTGTAAAATACTACCCCGAATAATTGTTCGTAATAAAAAAAAGTTTCAGTATCTGTTATATAAAGTGCTGATTGTAAAATACTACCCTGAATATTTGTTAGTAATAAAAAAAGTTTCAGTATCTGTTATATAAAGTGCTGATTGTAAAATACTACCCTGAATATTTGTTCGTAATAAAAAAAAGTTTCAGTATCTGTTATATAAAGTGCTGATTGTAAAATACTACACTCAATAATTGTTCGTAATTAAAAAAAAGTTTCAGTATCTGCTTTGTCAACTTTATAGAGGCTGCGCCAAGTTTTCTTGGAGCCTTATAACGCGGAGGGTAGGATGCCCTTCGCCGTCTCGTTCGGTTGCTCGTTCAGAGCCCAGAGGTTCACCCAAGGCCTCTTATTCCCTTTAACATCTTACCATCTACAGTCACCGAAAAAAAAAAACTCCGATCACCCCCTTTAAATGAACAAAAATCAGAACAATATAACAAAAACGGAAAATAATAAACTCCGAACACCCCCTTTAATTAAATGAACAAAACTCAGAACAGTTTTATAAAAACGCAAAATAATAGGCAAAGTTTTTGTGTCATTACCTTTTATTCAATATTTTGACATTTCTCCATTATTTTTATGTACTATCGTGCACAAAAGTCCATTCCCTTAGCCATCCAGAGAGTGAACACGAATCCGCTGACTACGAAACACCCAAGCGGTTGAACAAGTAACTAATGGAAGACCCAACAGATGTCGCACCATAAAGGCATATGGGAACAGTAAGGAGTGGGAAGGAGGTATTTTTTTTTAGCGTAGAGTAACGTCTCCATATTCTAAAATCGTTAAGAATGTGATCGTAAAGTTTTTGTTGTTGACGATACTGGGTTTGAGAGTAAAATGTGCGGTGAGGGAAATATTCGAAAAAAATCTGAGAATAAAAGTGCTTAGGAAGTCAGCTGAAATGTTTTGTATCGATCTTGTGGACAGTCATGTCAGTTGATAAGATACATTAGGAAATGCAAGTTCATGAATACTGACTTCCTAAGCACTTTTATTCCCCGATTTATTTCGCATGTTTCCTTCACTGCACATTTTACACTCAAACCCTGTATCGTCAACAACGAAAACTTTACGATCACTTTTTTAACGATATAAGAATATGGAGACTTTACGCGCAAGAAAAATACCTGCTTGCCACTCCTCCTTCCTGTTCCCATATGCCCTTATGATGCGACATCTGTTGGGTCTCTCATTAGTTACTTGTTCAACTGCTTCGGTGTTTCATAGCCAGCGGATTCGTGTTCACTCTCTGGATGGCTAAGGGAATGGACTTTTGTGCACAAAGGTACTTAAAAATAATGAAGAAATGTTAAAATATTGATTAAAGGTAATGAAACAAAAGCTTTGCCTATTATTTTCCGTTGTTATAACATTGCTTTGATTTTTGTTCATTTAAAGGGGGTGTTCGGAGTTTTTTTGCGATGACTGTATTATGGGCAGCTTTTTTGAAAGGGTCCTTGATGGCATAAGGCAAGCTTAATGTCAACAAACCAACTACATTCCCTGGGAAGTCTACATGAACTGGACAGTAAGACTCACGAATTTGCGAAGATATGGCATAGAGGAAAAAAAAAAAGTCGAGTCCGAGCGTCAATGGGTCACACTGAGGCCCAAACCGGAGACACAGCAGGGTGGAAGAGCGTAACTTTATTTGATGAAGATATGTTTGAATACCAATTATTGTCTAAGCGTATTAACCTACTCTTAACACCCATGGGGAAAAACGAAGTTTTATTCAGGTCTGACAGCTTTTTTGGGGGGCTGGGAAGGGGGGGGGGGGCAGAAGGGAGAACTGTGGGCCAAATAAACCTTGAAGTTCAGGTGGCTCACGATCACAATGATTTGAAAACAAAATGTATTACGTTGTATTACTTTGGCAAATCGGTTTTTATTAGATTTTTTTGTTCTGAACATTGAATTTCCTGTATATTTCACGTGAATCTTTGTTACAGTAATTTAATGCCTTGGAATCGATCCAGATAATTGCAGAATGAATTTCGAAAATAGAGTTTTCCTACGAAAGAACTTAAATATTTCATGAATTTCAAACTTATGGGTTGTAATGATGATTTCTGTGGCATGGTCTTACTAATCAGGAACAATGATAAAGATCTAAAAATTTTTTAAAAATTAAATAACTTAGTCTTCGTGGAATGTGAAACTTGATTTGACAGACATCAAACCAAACCATTTATTAGAAAAATGCTAGAAAATTCTTTCCTTAATACATACATATATATATATATATATATATATATATATATATATATATATATATATATATATATATATATATATATATACATATATATACATATATATATATATATATATATATATATATATATATGTACACATATATATATATATATACATGTGCATATATATGTACATATAATATATATATATTATATATATATACTATATATATATATATGTACACACACACACACACATGTATATATATATATATGTGTGTATATCTACACACACACACACATACACGCAAACATAGACGTGCGAGTGAATTAAAATATATACCCACAAATAGTATAACCAGAACTGAAAAGAATAAAACTCTCACGAGGATGGACTAACATAACATAACCCTAGCACAAAAAATATAGTAGATAATACGAGCAGCAGACAAAAAATAAGTTGCTAAGCCTGTAACCCTAGACACACTGTCTGCTACCGTCCAAGAAAAACGAATTCCAAGGAGGCTTATGACCCGCAGACCGTCTAGTCTGTTGCTGTCTACGGAGAAAGAAAGAAAAAAAATTCTCGAGAGGCCTACAACCTCAAGAAGAGGCCTATAACCCCGAGAAGAGGCCTATCCTCGAACATCAGGAAGTTGAAATATCGACCCTATGGAGCATGCTTCCCCCCCGCCTGAAGAGGTCCCCGGCCTTATCACCACCGTCGCATTTCTTTGTACGGCGTTTCCCAAAACGAGAACCCTTAATTGGAACGATGGAAATGTCGTGAGCGAGCGCGTTCCCCAACGGCGGCGAGGTCGTTAATTTCGGCGCTTGAGAAGGAACGCCCCGAGCGGGGGGCGGGGGGGTGCTATAATGGAAGGAATTCGTCTCCAATCTCTTTCTCTCTCTCTCACCAGTACCATTTTGATAAACCGTCCGCAGACAGAGCTTTTATAATGCCTCCTCGTTTTTTATTTTGTCTACCTCTTTTTTCATTACTTTTTATCTCTTTTTTCACTGCTTTTTACACTTTTCTTTCTTCTTTTACATAGTAACAAGGTCTTTCAAAGGTTAACGCTCTCGGAACCCTACGTGACAACCGTCAGTGGCGTCTCATGAGCGCTCGGGAATGCTTCACAAAGGGAAGTGAATAAGAAAAGTTGATTTAACGAGGGGGTGAATACTTGTAGGTTTTGACTGATGACCGTTTTGACCGAATGTTGTGGAAGTATAAACACAGAATGTACGACGAGAACTTTACCAAATACTACACGCACGCACGCTAAAACCACACACAAAAACACACACACGTCTATATATATATATATATATATATATATATATATATATATATATATATATATATATATATATATATATATATATATATATACTGTGTATATATATGTATATATATATATATATATACTGTGTATATATATGTATATATATATATATATATATATATATATATATATATATATATATATATATATATATATATATATATATATATATATATATATAATGTACTGTATACAGTTTATATGCCACTGCACTGAAAAAAAAAAATAATTCATTCTGTTAGAAAGTTTGGGGCCATCTTCAGATATAAAGGTAATAACGCTGAGATCTTCACCTTCATTTTCCAGCATACTAGGAGCTTAATTTTGTGAAAAAAAAAAAAAACCTGTTTAGTCACCACTCGCATGTTATGTCTCAGCAGTGTGCCTGTGCTTCTGGCGTAGTGCTTGCTTAGCGTTTATCAAAATCTAAGCACCTACTATCCATTTCGGAGACCGCGAGTCATCGTTTTTCTCAATTATCTTTCAAACTAATTATTTGATCGAAAAGGTACTTTGACACAGTGTACAAGACACCTCCCGATAAATTTTGGTAATATAGTGCATTGTCAAATAGTGTTGGTTAAGGCTTGACCTTTAAAGGCAAAGTTGCAAGGGCCAGCAGGACTATTCTACGCAATCGAACGTCCGCTATCCCCCATAGACAGGAAAAGGGGGGGGGGCCAGAGATGGGGAGACCAGGAGAGTGGGTTGAGGGAGGGATGAGGAGGGGAGGGGAGAGGGTGGGACGGGATGGGGATAATGGAAGTTCGAATGCATAGTTTGGCGATGCTTGGCAACACCATGTAAGTCAAGAGTAAACGCCTTAACTAAAGCCATTTGACAGTGCACTAGATTACCAAAAATTAGCGGGAGGTGTCTTGTACACTGTGTCAAAGTACCATTTCGATCAAATAATTAGTTTGCAAGATATTAGGGAAAAACGATGACTCGCGGTCCCTGAAATGGATAGTAAGCTCCTGAATTCTGCTCATGTCCACGGTGCTCCACAGGAAGACTCTAGACAAGATGTCTTTCATTATTTCAACTGTAAAACCGTTGGGCAGTCTTTCAAGCAGTTTTCTGTGAGTTGACATAGAAGTTTAGCATACCTTTCGTTATATGTGAATTGAACTGAATATAAAATTTAGGTTAAAGGCCAAGCACTGGGACCAATGAGGTCAATCAGCGCTGAAATGGAAACTGACAGTAAAAGTTTGAAAGGTGTAACAGGGGGAAAGCCTCGCAGTTGCACTATGAATCAGTTGTTAGGAGAGGGTGGAAAGTAAGATGGAAGAAAAAGAATATGAAAGGAGGTATCGTAAGTTATGTGTGAAGCAGTATGCTCGTTGCTTACATACAGTTTCTTTTCTCTTATTTCTTTGTTATTTTCCGCAGGTATTTTACGATATATCTCCCTTTGGCGTATTCTTTAACAAGTGGAATGTTACAATCTGATCACGCTTTTTTTTTTATCGCGCTTTTCTATTCGTGTATATTATTTCAGCTCTTCGCTGGGCGAGTCGGTAGAGTTGTGGCCTAGCACTCGCTAGGCCCGCGTTCGACTCTCCGGCCGGCTAATGAAGAGTTAGAGGAATTTATTTCTGGTGATAGAAATTCATTTCTTGCTATAATGTCGTTCGGATTCCACAATAAGTAGTAGGTCCCGTTGCTAAGTAACCAATGGTTCTTAGCCACGTTAAATAAGTCTAATCCTTCGGGCCAGCCCTAGGAAAGCTGTTAATCAGCTCAGCGGTCTGGTAAAACTAAGGTATACTTAACTTTAACTCATTCTGATGATTGGCAGACAATGGCTATTAGTCTCTCTCTGTTCTTAAAATATTTGTCTATACTTTCCTCACCCCCTAGTATTCCTAATCTTCATTTTTATTATATTTATCGTGCTTTGCTATTCGTGTTCATTGCTCATTCTGATGATAGGCATGGATGGTTTATTTTATACCAGAACAGTCACTTTAAGGGCATTACTTGAATATGCAGTAACACATTTTAAGATCGACCTAAAATTCCCTAGGTTTCATATAAAGCCAACACAGTGCTCCGTCCTTTAGGACATTATAACACCTTTCCGTCTGTGTATTGGGCTAATTTTATTTCACACTCACTGTGTGAAAGCTGTCATCTAAATGGCCCAAGGTATTTGAGATAATAACTTAATTGTAAGGATTCATAAACACTAGAAGGGTCTGCCTGCCTTCCCATATTTTACAACTTCCAGGGGTTGTAATTATGTGAGTGTTTTTATATATTTACCGAGGATTAAATCGTAGACAAACACATTAATCCACTATAGAAAATCTTCCTGTTCTCGTCAACTTGGTTGGAAATAAATAAATTACAAAATGGAGTAAAGCCTAAATCTAACAGAACATTAAGTTCATTATACAGTTCCATATTATCTTCTATTTTGGAGTTTGCTCTGTGAACTGTGTCCAGCTTTTTAATAAAGGGACCCAGACCTTTGATTTTTTTTGTAATCCTGACTTGCCTCTTTTCTTTACTCTCTCGCATTCTTCTTATGTCTCACAGCTGAAATACATTTATATACATCTGTAAATATATTTACGCATATCAGTTTCCCTTTCGGCTTGTTTCTTCAAGTTTTTTTCGGTCATTCGCGTCTTCTTATCCTGTTTTTTTTATAACTGAATTGGTTCACCAAAATACATAACAATATAGTATGTAATTTATGGAGTCATTCTATTATACATATAAATATATATATATATATATATATATATATATATGTATATATATATATATATATATATATATATATATATATATATGTATGTATATATATATATATATATATATATATATATATATATATATATATATATGATGATTATTATCAGTTTTGTACGTGATTCATTTATCACACATTACCACAGGTGAAAAATAAGAGACGGGGTGTAGGTCCTGACCGGTTTCGACTTTATTTCAAGCCATTGACGAAGGACTGATACAGACTTCTTAACCCTGTCTGTTATTTTTCACCTGTGGTAATGTGTGATATATATATATATATATATATATATATATATATATATATATATATATATATATATATATATATATATATATATATATATATATATATATATATATATATATATATATATATATATATATATATATATATATATATATATAATATATATATATATATATATATATATATATATATATATATATATATATATATATATATATATATATAAATATATATATATATATAATGTTGAAAGACAAGATCGTTTGGGAACCTACCGGCGCTAATGCTATCAGACATGACTCATAAATCTTCTGTCCTCGGGTGTCTGGGAGGGTTCATTGACCTGCAGATTCCCGCGAGAAAACCGTAGGCCTATCGGCTACTTCTCAAGGAGACGCCGCACATTATACTTAGGGCGCCTGATTCATCGAGTCTCTCTCTCTCTCTCTCTACCTCCATTCGGCCTACGATCCCAGACAGAGTGGTAATATAACACCGGGGTGGCCTTCGAACATTCCATTAACGTCGAACCTAGAGTCGACCCTGCAGCCATTAAGCGCTTACTTAGTAGGCCTAAAGAGATAGCAGACGCGGGAAATGAATGGGGTGCGAGCAGGTGCAAGGCACTTTTCGGGAGGCCCGCCTGTTTTTCGCTTGGGGAATTTCGCCCTTAATTGAAACCTAACTGGTAGCTTGAGGGCGATCTCATCTCTTTTCGGGCGCTGATGTCGCTGGGGAGTGGAGTTGAGCCCCGAGGGGACACGGTTTAGGCGGGGGGCGGGGCGTTTAGCTCAGTCACAAGTGGAATGTTACGATCTAATCATACTTTTTTATCGTGCTTTTCTATTCGTGTTCATTACTCATTCTAATGATTTTCAGACAATGGCTATTAGTCTCTCTCTCTCTCTCTCTCTCTCTCTCTCTCTCTCTCTCTCTCTCTCTCTGTGTTCTTAAAATTTTTATCTATATACTTTCCTCACCCCCTAGTATTCTTAGTCTTCATTATTTATATATATTTATCGTGCTTTGCTATTCATGTTCATTACTAATCCTGTTGATATGCATTTGTCTGTTCCATAATAATCAAAAGGAGTTTATTTTATGTAGGCAGAAATTCACTGGGAAACGATTAAAACACATAATTCGACCAAACAAAGATCAAAAGAAGTTCATAATAATAAACAAGGTATATACGAACATAATGATAAGACGCAAATGAATACACCGATGGAATAGAAGAATGGGTGAGGAAAGGAATGCATACATGATAAGAAAAGAGAGAAAGGAAAAGGAATGAAGGTCTCGAGGCAGACAGAAGAGACCCACTAGACATGCTTCAACTTTTTTTTTTGCTCTCTCTCTCTCTCTCTCTCTCTCTCTCTCTCTCCTTTTATCTGTCCCGTGTCTTTTTTTTTTATACGAGTTCAGTGACCGAATGGTCTAGACGGTAGGCCTATAAATTATCCCGAGACAGTCGCTAAGAAGCCTGAATTTAAATTCCTGTCTCCAGCCCCCTCTCTCTCTTACTCCCTGGTCAGAAAATCGCTGATGGATAAATTTTCCGTCTATACGGGTAATTCGATGCTCTTTCTCCGGTCAAATAATCGCTGGTATGTAATACTAATATGTAATACTAAAATTTCTCGCCCATAAGGGTAATCCGATATGCTCTCTCTCTCTCTCTCTCTCTCTCTCTCTCTCTCTCTCTCTCTCTCTCTCCATACATTGTAGTAAGAAGATACGCCACCCTGGGTATTTCAGGACCTCACTAACTCTACACAGATAGTATATATACACTCATGACGCACCCAGGTCGGAATAAAAAAAAAAGGACTGATAGTGGAATTAACTCCCCTAGTCATGGGTATCCAAACTCTAGTCAACTTTGCAACACGACTCAAGTGATCTCGTGCAGGCGGCAATGAGTCATCACGAAGCCCGAAAAAAACTAGGTATGAGTAAACACCATTAAATCACTTTTGGGGGATGATGATGAATAATGAGGTGTCACAATTTCTTGGTCACCAGGCATCCTTACCAGGCATTTTTTCTTAGGTCAACTGGAACTATATATAACTATATATAGTAGTGATAAAATGAAAAGTTATGGCAGTTGTTAATTTGACTAAGAGGATCATAATTTGTTTTTACTCCTATTCATATTTTACACGTGAAAAATGTTTTGAAGCATAATATCCAGTTTAACAGTGACAACAGCTCACTGGTTTCAGCTGAAACTTTCATCACGGTACTGAAAAAAAACACTAGTTCATTACGATGTATAAGCTTCAGTAACTTAAACAGGCGAGATTCTCCATCTCAAAAAATTCATCATCAGGAATGAAAAGTCAGTATATTAAGTTCTCACGATACTACAGTGAACTGATTCTGTGTTATTTTATCAAAAATGTTCTGTTACATTAAAATGTTCCACTGACATCCTATAGTTTATATTTTAAGTTTCACAGCTCTGGGGGGACGTCAAGGCATCTAATGTCTGTCAGTTTTATAATTATTTCTCCAGGTTTTCTTCCTCACTTCTAAAAAGTAAAAAAAAAGAAAAAAGGTTTCTATACTTCCGTGAACGTGGCATGCATTTTCATTTTCGTCTCGAAATGAGATGCACCCCAAGACTCCGTGCTTTTCATGTATCCTTGGGTTTTACGGATGTTATTTACTCTTCCTTTCTCCTCCTCCTCCTCCTCCTCCTCTTCTTCTTCTTCTTCTTCTTCTTCTTCTTCTTCTTCTTCTTCTTCTTCTTCTTCTTCTTCTTCTTCTGCCTGATGGTCAGGAGTACGTGTCCCCTCCGCTCTTGTTCTCCAAAATCACTAGGGAGCTTCACTTGATTTTTCCGAGGTCGATTTATTTTCTTTTTTTTCACAAGGCAAGACTGATCGTCACTGACATCGAAATAATTCGATAATTAAATTAGAATGTCTTATAGAAATCTGGGGAATGTTAACTACCACTCTGTTGGTCGTGAGTTCGGATCTCCGAGCGGCCAGTGAAGAACAAGAGGAATTTGTTTCTGGTGATAGAAATTCATTTCTCGCTATAATGTGGTTCGGATTCCACAATAAGCTGTAGGTCCCGTTGCTAGGTAACCAATTGGTTCTTAGCCACGTAAAAATAAATCTAATCCTTCGGGCCAGCCCTAGGAGAGCTGTTAATCAGCTCAGTGGTCTGGTTAAACTAAGATATACTTAATTTATTTATCCTGAATGCAATGAATCAGGTCTTTGTATTATACAAAATTTATGTCTGGCAGTTATCACACTATACACCAAAGAACTGGATTTATATAGAATCCACATGCAACCATCATTATCATTATATATATATATATATATCATTATATATATATATATATATATATATATATATATATATATATATATATATATATATATATATATATATATATATATATATATATATATATATATTATAGTGTAGTTGTCAGCAATTCTCCATCGCCATTTTTATATTTTCTGACACTGAGCCACAAGTAGCCAATGAATATCAAATTCACTTAACTTTGCAGACATTTCACATATATGAAACTGTAATAAACACAACGCCCTCTCAGCTTCTCGAATTCTCCATACTTTTTGGATACAGTTGTCACTACAGAGCCTCAGATCCAAATGCAAGCATATGAAGTAATTCTGATGCCTGTACCAGGATTCGAACCCGCATCCAGAGAGTATCAGAACGTGTTCACGTTACCGACCTGACCACGAAAAAAATACGTATATATATTAAAAGTAAAGAACTGTCGATAAACACCAGAAGGGGTTTATTTTCCTTGGCCAATAGTATAAATGTAGTTTCACAAATTTCTCTGGCCAGAATATAGAGTGAATTTCTTTTACTTTAAAAAAATAATTTTGAAATGCATTATAATTCAGTCATTTGCTTCCAGCGCCTTCTCAACACTGCTTCTTGAGGGAGATTGTTGCCATTTCTGAAGCCATCAGCAGCGAGTGAATTGACAGCTTACTCCCAGCACACAAAAACCGGTTCCGGGCATTCAAAAAACCCATTTAAATTCTCTGCATAATTTTCTTATTTTTGGTTTTATCGCTTTTATCTTTGATTTCATAAAGAGCTGGAAATGAGCTTTGTTTATCGTGTGCCTCACCCCAACAATTCATAAACTAATCCATTATCAGGTGATTCACGGTATATATATATATATATATATATATATATATATATATATATATATATATATATATATATATATATATATATATATATATATATATATATATATATATATATATATATATATATATATATATATATATAGTTGTTTATGTTTTATGTAAGTCTTGAAGTCAAATGTAAACATATGTCCGGTATATGTTTTTCTTAAACTGATTAGTCAATAAAGTTCCCCGGAAGAGGCCTGATGGAAGGCGAAACTGTTGGGACAAATTAAGAACTCTATTTCCTTTTTCCTCTGGTTTCTCCTTCGTTTTCATTGTGGAGTACATATATATATATATATATATATATATATATATATATATATATATATATATATATATATATATATATATATATATATATATATATATATATATATATATATATATATATATATATATATATGAAGGGGACTTCAAAAACAAAACCTTAAACCTTTCAAACAGCTGCATGTTATTCTTTCTCTCTGGGAATTAGAAGTCCAATCCAATGATCAGGTGATTAAACGAATATAAAAGCGGTAGGAGCCGAGTCTCAGATATCTCCCCACGGCCGAAATTTTAATTTTAAAGCAACATGTTAACTTCAATTTTAAAGCAACGAGAAGCTTGTGTCGCTGTCACGGGCAGCGAGGCCATTGTCTCCTGCTGAAGAACTCACCATTTAGCAAGGACATCAACTTGCCATGAGAGTGAATTATCATCTATTACACGGACGAAATTCAAGACAGCAATGGGAGTCTCACCCGTGGCGGCAACGAGCGATTTTCAAATTGAAGTCCCAGCAACTTGTGGTGGTCTGCCAGACAAGACCCTCGAGGCGGGGTTTTGTCCCTTGCTTGTAATCTGTACCGTTTTAAGTTACTCAAGACTTAATCATATTTATAATCTTGTCTTCCAAGTCAAGGCCACCATTATATAATGAGGCTATTACTATCCAAGAAACATACAGGACCACCAATCAAAAAAAAAAAAAGTACTGGTTTGCCAACATTTAGATTACGGACTCTGCAATACGGCCTCAGCGTCAACAGCAACAACACACAAGCACAAAGGACAGGACAGCAAGAAGCCAAAGCATGACAACGAATGCAACACTCTCTGACGTATAAATTTTCCCTTGAAGACCGTGCTTTTGTATTGGATTCCATCTGAGAAGTATTTGTACCAGTGTTAACAATCATACGAAGCCAGTTAGATGGAGAAGTATTTGTACCAGTGTTAACAATCATACGAAGCCAGTTAGATGGAGAAGTATTTGTACCAGCGTTAACAATAATACGAAGCCAGTTAGATGGAGAAGCATTTGTACCAGCGTTAACAATAATACGAAGCCAGTTAGATGGAGAAGTATTTGTACCAGTGTTAACAATAATACGAAGCCAGTTAGATGGAGAAGTATTTGTACCAGTGTTAACAATAATACGAAGCCAGTTAGATGGAGAAGTATTTGTACCAGTGTTAACAATAATACGAAGCCAGTTACATGGAGAAGCATTTGTACCAGCGTTAACAATAATACGAAGCCAGTTAGATGGAGAAGTATTTGTACCAGTGTTAACAATAATACGAAGCCAGTTAGATGGAGAAGTATTTGTACCAGCGTTAACAATAATACGAAGCCAGTTAGATGGAGAAGCATTTGTACCAGCGTTAACAATAATACGAAGCCAGTTAGATGGAGAAGTATTTGTACCAGCGTTAACAATAATACGAAGCCAGTTAGATGGAGAAGCATTTGTACCAGTGTTAACAATAATACGAAGCCAGTTAGATGGAGAAGTATTTGTACCAGTGTTAACAATAATACGAAGCCAGTTACATGGAGAAGCATTTGTACCAGCGTTAACAATAATACGAAGCCAGTTAGATGGAGAAGTATTTGTACCAGTGTTAACAATAATACGAAGCCAGTTAGATGGAGAAGTATTTGTACCAGCGTTAACAATAATACGAAGCCAGTTAGATGGAGAAGCATTTGTACCAGCGTTAACAATAATACGAAGCCAGTTAGATGGAGAAGTATTTGTACCAGTGTTAACAATAATACGAAGCCAGTTAGATGGAGAAGTATTTGTACCAGTGTTAACAATAATACGAAGCCAGTTAGATGGAGAAGTATTTGTACCAGTGTTAACAATAATACGAAGCCAGTTAGATGGAGAAGTATTTGTACCAGCGTTAACAATAATACGAAGCCAGTTAGATGGAGAAGTATTTGTACCAGTGTTAACAATAATACGAAGCCAGTTAGATGGAGAAGTATTTGTACCAGTGTTAACAATAATACGAAGCCAGTTAGATGGAGAAGTATTTGTACCAGTGTTAACAATCATACGAAGCCAGTTAAGTCTAAAGGAGACGGTTTCAGGGGGCTTGGTGTATCAATCTGTCCATTTATTATTCCAGCTTCACCTTAACAATGAGCTCAACTGGTAGCCAATATTTTAACGTATCCCCACTGGCCGAAATCCTCCTATGAAGGAAAGGATGAGGTCTGTCAAGTTAGAAGATTAACAGGGCAAACTCTCGTTGAAAGGTTCTTTTACAAAATAAATATTCTCATATAGACATGGGGTTAGCAACCTCATCCCAAATACCTTACCAGGCCTCAGAAACCTGCAACAGACTTCGGGCGTCTAGTGCAAATGCTACTGGGTACTAAGAAGGCCAGCTAAGTCATAAGAACTTCTGAGTTACGGAATAAAAAGCTTCATGCACCAAGCACGCAACTCTGTAATAATCTAGCCCATCTATCATGAGTCATGATCACTTCTTTAGGACGGCACTCCTTTCCTATCTCCCTAAAGACACCAACACTCTTTGTGATTTATAAGGCTGGTTCCGCAAATGCACTGACTTTTGCTGTTATTATTTTTGTGTGGATATTGAGACTTATTCTTCATTTGCATTTTTAACGACGTTTTTCAGGCTATACTCAGACCTCCTCTCTCCTTTTAAGCTGAACCGCAAAGAAATATTCAGCGGCGTTGCTGACAAGAGAGGCCACTAAATTATTTACTGTGTTGTTTGAAATTTTTTTTGAATAATGCAATGTAGCAACCCCCTAGCTTTCCTCGAGTATTCACCCTATATT
>NC_089791.1:20783387-20790887 GCF_040412425.1 Macrobrachium rosenbergii
ATATATATATATATATATATATATATATATATATATATATATATAATGCACGTCCTCGTATTCACAAAATGAGCATCTTTTTATAAATACGAGCGTACGCACACGTGTTCGTGTGTGTCGATATTAGTGTATGCGTGTATAATTATGAAAATATATGTAAACATCCCAAGAAAAGGCAAATAATGAAAGGTCTGGAAAGGGAGAGAGAAGGGCAGAGTGAATATACGAAAATAAATTATACAACTGAAATGCTCTACATAAAACAAGCTGGATGTTGGGCTAGAAAAAAAGTAAGTAAAAAATGCGCCGAAGTATAATCAAGGCCACCGAAAACAGATCTATCTTTCGGTGGTGTCTGTATAATGCTGTATGAGTCGCGGCCCATGAAACTTTAACCAAGGCCCGGTGGTGGCCTTTCCTATATCGTTGCCAGAAGCACGATTTTGGCTAACTTTAACCTTAAATAAAATAAAACTACTGAGGCTAGAGGGCTGCAATTTGGTATGTTTGATGAATCGAGGGTGAGCAATCAAAATACCAATTTGTAGCCCTCTAGCCTCTGTAGTTTTTAAGGTCTGAGGGCGGGCAGAAAAAGTGCCGACAGAAAAAACTGCGGACAGAATAAAGTGCGGACGTTGTGTTCCAATGTGAATGAGCAAATTAACACTTTGTAGACCAGATATGAATGAAATACACGAAAAGTAAGGAAAAGTAAGAGAGAGAGAGAGAGAGAGAGAGAGAGAGAGAGAGAGAGAGAGAGAGAGAGAGAGAGAGAGAGAGAGAGACTGGCCTTAGAAATTTAAGTAATACCCGAATCACCCACCAAATTTAATTATTTCTTCCCCATGGGTATGCTGAATATCAATATACAGTGGACGCCGACAACTTATAATTTTTGATTTTTAAAAATTTTTACTCAAAAGTCTCTTGAAGGCTTCTGGCCGCAAAGTATTTACAGTATTCAAAATGTCTCGGCGATTAACTTGACAATATTTCAACCAAAGCATTATTATTATTATTATTATTATTATTATTATTATTATTATTATTATTATTATTATTATTATTATTATTCAGAAGATATATCCCTATTTATATGGAACAAGCCTACAAGGTTCACTGACTTAAAATTTAAGTGAACTTAAACTCACGAAATCAAGTGGTACTGTAACTTATATTGTATAAGCCGATCCATCTCACTTGGCTGCGTCCTTCCTCTGAATGAGAACCAGATGTGGGCCACGAACACCATTCCAGTGACTAATGCCACAAAGATGTCCTAAAGGCTGCTTCTCTGCTTTTTTCTTCATTCTGTCCACAGTAAAAGGCATCGAACTCATATCTTTGGAAGAAGAGTAACGAACTCATCATCATTGGAGGAAAAGTAACGAACTCATTATCACTGGAGGAAAAGTATCGAACTCATTATCTTTGGAGGAAAAGTAACGAACTCATTATCACTGGAGGAAAAGTAACGAACTCATTATCACTGGAGGAAAAGTAACGAACTCATTATTTTTGGAGAAAAAGTAACAACACATTATCATTGTAGGAATAGTAACAAATTCATTACCTTTGGAGAAAAGTAACGAACTCATTATCACTGGAGGAAAAGTAATGAACGCATTATCTTTAGAGGAAAAGTGACGTGTTCATTATCACTAGACGAAAAGTAACGAACTCATTATCACTGGAGGAAAAGTAACGAACTCAATATTACTGGAGGAAACGTAACGAACATTATCACTGGCTGAGAGGAAAAGTAAGGGACTCATTATCAGTAAAATTTCCCGCAAGTTTGACCAACTTATTCCATAAACTGGTATCGTCACCTTTGCTCACGTAGAAAGAATTGCAGATGTGCCATCGCTAAGTGCGTCCTCTATTGTTTTCACTACTTCGCATTTTGGCTTCCAAATATGAAGCCGAGTAACGTACCGGCACAACTGGGACATTACGGGCTGCCGAGGAGCAAGAGTCCGTGTAGCGGAAGGCTGGCTTAATCTTGATATACACTGTAGACAGATAGTACTTGCACGATCATCAACCCGATTAACGTACCGGGACAAACATTAAGTCAAGTAACGTACCGGGACATGCATTAAACCGAGCAACGTACCAGGACAAATATTAAGTCAAGTACCGTACCGGGATATGCATTAAACCGAGCAACGTACCGGGTCAAATATAAAGTCAAGTAACGTACTGGGGCATGCATTAAACCGAGCAACATACCGGGGCAAACATTAAGTCAAGTAACGTACCGAGACATGCATTAAACCGAGCAAAATACCAGGACAAAAATTAAGTCAAATAACGTACCGAGACATGCATTAAACCGAGAAACATACCAGGACAAACGTTAAACCGAATAGCGTACCGGGGCAAACATTAAGCCGAGTAATGTGCCTAGACAAGCATTAAGCCGAATAACGTACCGGAACAAACATTAAGCCAAGTAACGTACCTGGACAAACATTAAGCCGAGTAACGTACCTGGACAAACATTAAGCAGAGTAACGTACTGGGACAAACATTAAGCCGAGTAACGTACCGGGACAAACATTAAGCCGAGTAACGTACCGGGACAAACACTAAGCCGAGTAACGTACCGGAACAAACAATAAGCCGAGTAACGTACCAGAGCAAACACTAAGCCGAGCAACGTACTGGGACAAACATTAAGCCGAGTAACGTACCGGGACAAACATTAAGCCGAGTAACGTACCATTAAGCCGAGTAACCTACCGGGACAAACATTAAGCCAAGTAACGTACCGGAACAAACAATAAGCCGAGTAACGTACCAGGACAAACATTTAGCCTAGTAACGTACCGGGACAAACATTAAGCCAAGTAACGTACCAGGACAAGTTCCGCAAAAGTCTTAGAATACATTTACAGACCCAGCACCGAATACAGCCAACGATTTAAAAATTATGTACAAATAACTCTCATTATCTTGATCTCATCTTCCTACTAATATCCTTCCAACTTGGAAAGAAAAATCTGAACATGCATACTCCGATGAAACGCCTTTTGATAAAAAGAAAAAAAAAAGTTCCAACTTGTCATCATATAGTTCTTACATTGCTGCATCCAAGTTTTACATAACTGGCGGTTTTCCCGCAAATCCAATTCTTTATCTATGATATATTGCGCAATTGCCTAACCACCTTTTAATACTGTAACCAAAGTTCTTTCGTAGAGGCTAAGAACGACGTAACCTGCACACAATGCTTGACAAAATCACAAAAGACACTCTTGGCTTCAGTCCTTACACTCAGAGTCATTGGCAGACCTTGTGATAATATCGCACTTGAACATTAAGATACAGAATCGGCATGTTTTTATAGCTTGGGCATTAGGAAAAATCTGCACACTCACTCTTATTATCTGTATAAATAAACGACATACGAAGTGCGCAGTCTGAGCTTGAACCCGCCACATGTAAAACCGCTTCGCTACAAAAACCGCTGACTACTTCCAGCAAGCACTTCATCATCAGCTTACTTTAATGCACGCCTACTGATCATCCGAAAAAAAAAACTTATTTTCTGCTTACCGTCGACTGACGGTAATAAGACGTCATATTCCTGTAAAAAAAATTTTTTTTCTTTTAATGACCTATAAAAAGCTGATTAAGATTCATCTAAGGAAACGTAAAACCAAACAGTTTACACGAGCACGCAAAGGCACTTGTTTACATAATGTACGCATCCCAACCGAGGAAGAGTCTCCTGCGTACTTGAAGACCTTATAACAGGTTATAGGAATGTGACCTTTCTAAATGCCCAGGTAAACATAATTAGAAGGCCCTGTCCTTGATGATCACGACGTAATTCGGGCCAGAGGACAGATTACAACGTAATAAAAGTAATAATTTTACTGGGAAGGGCAAATGCTGAAGGAATAAGTGCAACAATTATCTTAGAAAGTTTCGTTGGCAAAACAATGTTCCATCAGCCCAAATTTCAATAGGAGACCTTACGACGCTTTGCAATGAGTTGAACTGCAACTCTGCTCCTTAAGAAAGAGTGAGTTTTCCTGGTGAGGTCAAGAACTTCTGTGTTGTTTTTTTTTCATGTCCTTCAAGTTGAGGCCCCATGAGGAGAAGAGAGGGAAGGGGCTTGTGGAAGGTGGAGAATGAATGGAGAAACAACAAACGCCGAGATGTACGAAGAGGAGAATAAAGCGGAGGCAGAGGGAACACGAAGAAATCGACAAACAGAAAGGGGAAACAGGTATGAATGAAGAATTTCTAGAAATTCGGGCGCATTCCTTTCGCTTCACAAGGTCGCTCGCAACTGGGTCATTTTAGTGCATCGTCTGGGCGTTCGTCTTTTTTGGTTTTTCTCTTGTTTCCGGCTCTTTTTGCATCTTTGTCTGAGTCGGCAGAAGCGACAGCATGGCGCCAGGTTGCAGCCTTGAAGCATACTATACATGGGGCATTGTTGGCACAAGGATTCGGTGGACGGGGTACTCCTCCAACAGGGCCACTGCGGAGAGGAGAGAAGACGAGGAGGGCGGAGAGAGAAGTGGACGTGGACGAGAAAGTTCAAATGATGCTAAACTGAACAAAAAAGAAAGAAGAGAACATAATGGTCATATAGAAAACGGAAAATAAATGATACCCAAATGACAAGCAAGAGAAGAAGAGGCCGGAGGTTAGGATGACTCAACAACAGGGCTTCACAGAGAGAGACAAAGAAACTGGAAACTTGGAGATGCCGCATTTTAACTGAGAAAAAAAAAATCAACATGTAAAATTTCAAGCGTGACCTGTTAAACAAATAATGGAAGAATGAACAACATAAGACCTATCGAAAAATTTAACTAATTACTACGGAAGAGCATCTTAGATGCTCGTTAAATACACACAAGTATAATTATGATTTAGTTGAAGTATTGTCCACCAAGTGGTGGCGTTGACCTAAGATACATTCTTATGAACATTTATGTAACTTACACAAGTCAACGGAGAACATGTAACATCATTCTTAACATTAACATGGTGCTGGGTACAGTAAACCGCCGTTACAGTGGCGTCGAGGATACCGTATTAATGTATGTATGTATGCATGTATGTATGTATGTATATAATGCATACATACATACAACGATGCTGGGCGTGTGCATGTATGCGCGGGCACGTTTACTCACTCTGTCATCCACGAAGTGATCTCGAGAAAAAAAAAAAACCTAACAGGAAGAAGCGTCAGACGTATAGGAGACACAGAAGATAAAAAAAAAAAAAAACACACAAAAAAACAAACGTTACAGCAATCGTATCAATCTCCAAGGGCTTCGTCCTCTAGGTGAACACCCTCCAAGCACCAGTAGCTCTTTCGGTTCTTGTTCCAGAACGTCTTTTTAAGGCCTGGTCAGTGACATGGCTGGAATTTTGCCTCATAAGAGAGGATGAGGTTTGTGACCCTCGACCAACCGTGCTGGACTTGGTTGGGAAGTTTGAATGTCCAGGTGAAGTCCATTACGGGAATATATTTTTATTAATTTATATTCTCTTTTTGCGAGTCCCTCTCCCTGTCGCCCCCTCTCTCTCACCAAAATCATGCAGCTTGTAATTCAAGGGTTGGCTTCAGAAAGAGATCATTTACTGTCACGGTTATCTTCCGACTGCTGAATGGAGTACGAGCCTATTTCATTTTAAAGCTTCCTCAGTTTCAAATAACTTTCACCCAGTCACTTATCAAACTCAAATGATTCACCAAAACCTCTATTTTGCATAGGTCTTCGCTTTTCTTCGCTGTTGAAGCCCTGGCGTTCTAATGCTCCTGCTTCCCCGACATAAAATTAATGTGTACATCGCCAACATGAATCTCTCTCTCTCGTGCTCCCTACATGACTGAACCACCTTAATACACTCTGGCGTATCTTTTCATCAAATCTAACCTTTCTGTCTCATTGTCACATCTACATTTCCCATCCATTAAGCCCAGCTTATCAACCAAAATCTGAAAGACAATACTTTATATCAACAGCTTTTAACGTTCATGTACAACTAATTATCCAGTTTAACCTAATTATCTTGAGGGAATCTTCGATTGCGAATTTTTCTAATAGAAAAATTCTTCGATTCACATAATATACGAGAATATATAAAATAAATATAAATAAATAAATATGTATATATATATTATATATATATATATAATATATGTATATATACACGTATACATAAAAATGTTATATATACATACATACATATTATAAATATATATATATATATATATATATATATATATATATATATATATATATATATATATATATATATATATATATATATATATATATATATATATATATATATATATATATATATATATTTGTAAATCGTAGCATTAGAAGTGCTCGGGAGATACAACATGAGCTGTATAATGAAGAAATGTAAGAAAAACTGCATAATGGTAAAATATATGAACGTCAGACATGATCAAGGTAAAAAACGAAAATAAAGATAGTTCCAGGTGAATGAAAATCATCGTATAGAAAATGTCTTTTACAATATCAACACAAAACAGCCGAAACTGAAGAATTATTTAAGTTTAGACCAGAAAAATATCTTTTTAAATGAATTTTTATTACGGCGACAACGCAGCTGATAATACTCGTAGTATAACACTGAATGAATGTCTTAGAACGGCATTTCAAAATTCTATTGACCAATCTTATATTACGAAGACAAGTTGTTGAGTAATTTTTCAAAATCAGTTGCAAAAATGATTTCATCATTCTACGAGAAGAAAAAAAGAAAAAGACATAAATCGGAAGGACTGCCTGCTTGTCTCTCTTGCCGTTTCTTTTAAATATCAACAAACAAATATCTGTCTGCCTGCTAAGACTTATACATGCTAGAGATAAAATTACTGCTTGTATGCACAGAGCATAAAAGGTATCTCTCTTACAGATGGTATGCATACAAATCAAAACAGTACAGTTCACAGTCTTCTGTTATGTGGGTGCCTACATAACTGTCGTTTTGTTAATTCTGCTTCAGTCTCCATTACAATTATGGCAAGAACCGGTTAAAATCATAATGAAAACATCACTGCGGTATTCACGCATGAGTGTTGACTGGGATGTGAAGACCTCCTGTAACAACAAGTTATATTATTCCATATCATTAAAATGAACCGAGGGATATTTTCATTTCTCTCTTTTACTTATTTACCGTTTTAATTCTTTGGGCCAACAACACCACGTGTAATCCGAAGACTGAATATTTTCAGAGGACGCATTTGAGAGGATTACGCAAGCTAAATACCTCACGGGGCTATGCATGTATCTTGCGAAATACTTCATGGTGCTATGCAAGTATTGTGAGAAATACTTCATGGGGCTATGCATGTATTTTGCAAAATACTTCATGGGGCTATGCATGTACTGTGAGAAATACTTCATGGGGCTATGCATGTATTTTGCAAAGTACTTCATGGGGCTATGCATTAATTTGCAAAATATTTCATGGGACTACGCA
>NC_089791.1:20795887-20823387 GCF_040412425.1 Macrobrachium rosenbergii
AACAATTCACAAGATATTGATACATTACATTTCCCCAAAAAATCGACACAGTCATGAGTCAGTCTTAAAAGTTTATTAATTCTAGACAACAAGACAACATAAAAGACAGCTGAATTTAGGGTGCATGCCTCTGTCTTGAAAAATATCAATACCTGGCTGAAATTCACAACAAACTTCAACTTTAGCCGTCCAGTGCAAGCAGCAACTCCTCCTGTTGAGGCTCGAAAACTATCGATGTGTATCATTTTTGAAAGTTATAATCTTGTCAGTCTACGTCTCTCTCTCAGAGGGAACAGAACAGAACAGTATATAGAATTTAGGCCAAAGGCCAAGCGCCGGAACCTATGAGGTCATTCAGCGCTGAAAGGGAAACTGACAGTAAAAAGGTTTGAAAGGTGTAACAAGAGAAAAACCTCGCCGTTGCACTATTAAACAAATGTTAGGAGAGGGTGGAAAGTAAGATGGAAGAAGAGAATATGAACGGAGGTACAGGAAAAGTAACGGAAGGGGTTGCAGCTACGGGCCTGAGGAAGGGACGCTGCAAAGAACCTTAAGTAATGCTTACAGTGTACCGCGTGAGGTGCACTGACGTAACTACTCCATATACAGAGGGCAACAGGGGCGATTTTCTTCCATTGGGGATAAACAATTACCGTGAAATGACCGAGTTTGGGGTTAATGTGGCTATTGGAATTTCTAAAAGTTTAAATTGAATAATTACCTACTGGGTATGAAAACTGAATTCGAGAGCTACTCGGTATCACTACGAGCAAGATTGAGAAAAAATTCCGAAATTCAAGAATTACTGGTCTTCCGTAAAAATGAAATTCTGTCACTGCACAAAAACGGCCCTGAACCTCAAATTGCAATTTACCTTTCCGTTCTAGAGGCTGGTTATCTCTCCTGGAAGTTTAGCTCAGCCGATTTTAACAGTACTAAATAAACTTTATTTTCAAGAAATTTTTTTTTTTTTATTTTCAAAATAAATGTATATAAAACTTTTAAGAAATCACGGAACTTCACTGGCAGTTAAATCAAAGTAAACAATGTTCATCAAATCCATGATGTGACTTTTTTTTAATGAGAATTTATAGGCATGGAAAATATAGATCTACCTTTGCTGTCAGTAGATGTATGAAAAAATCTTCATCATAACCGCTGGGGGGGAGAGAGAGAGAGAGAGAGAGAGAGAGAGAGAGAGAGAGAGAGAGAGAGAGAGAGAGAGAGAGAGAGACAGGCATCTAATTCATTTTCTGGTATCTGGCAAGTGTCCCAATGCAACAGGTGATAAAGTATGCAAGCTTCGTATATACCCTGCCTCCTCCTTAATGTCCCTCGACAAGCATCCCTAATATCTCTCAGATTCCTAACAGTTGACTTTAATCATTTATTATTCTAATTTCTTTCACAATCAAAGTATTTAAACAATAAAGAATAAAATCCAGAGAGCTGTCCAGGCCCTCGAAACCTGTCAAACCTTGAAGGCTGTTCGGCGAGATTATAGCGCAATTCATTCTGCATCCTGCCATTATTACCAACGCTAAAAATATCCTAAGTATTAACCTCTAGCTCTGCGTCGCAAACGATACCACTGGACTCTACACGTACCAGAAACTGCCACAGGCCAAGATTTTATAATTCCTGACCGGTGAGACACTTTAATTCAAAATGGAGCGCACAACGCTAATTTAAAATGGAATACACATTCCCCCTGTCCTTTGCATCTAGTTGCATCATTCAACCGGTGGCGCCATGTTCGTTAATCATCTATATAAAAAAAAAAAGGCAAAAGAATGTGCAACTGGTTTTGTATCCTATGACCTATTCTTCACAGGAGCTCATGATGCTCAAACTCAACTGCGTTTCTTGTCTGTCTTTTAGTTGTATTTTTTTATCACCTACCTGACTGATCGGCTGATTCAAAGCTCCGTTCAGGTGTCATAACTCTCATTGTAGTCATCACCAGATGTACACTATTTGTTGATATAAACTGCACAAAGTTCTTCCGTGGTAACTAACATACTATTCATGCAGGCCTGTATATGCTCTCACACATTAAAACTAAACGATTGTGTAAACAGAATAAAAAAAGACATACATATTCTAACATCATTTATATCTTGTGAAGACAAAAACTCCTGCTAACCTGAGAATAAGGTTCAAATAAAAAAAAACATTTACATCTACGAGATCTTTCCGTTATGGATAGTTACCTTCCTCAGCCCCACCCTCAGGGAAGAAATGCCACTATGCCAGCGAGCGCCTTTCTATCAACGGGATAAAAGCCTGCACAAAATGGCCAAGGTGGTCCAACCATCAAAGCCATGAGCTACAAGTATGAGTCTCCATTTTGTCTGTTCTTCCCCAAATCCTTCCAACTGTTTTCTAAAAACAACGGCTATTCCACAGCAAATTTTTTTATATAGATGATTAACGAACACGGCGCCACCGGTTGAACGATGCAACTACAGTAGATGCAAAGGACTGGGGGAATGCGTATTCCATTTTAAATTAGCGTTGTGCGCTCCATCTTGAATTAAAGTGTCTCATCGCTCAGAAATTATAAATTCTTGGCCTGTGGTAGTTTCCGGTACGTGTAGAAAGAAATTGTCTCTAGAAACAGTAATAGATTCTAACAGCCAATCGTGTTTCCAAACTGCAATCAAATTTCCGCATACACAAAGGGCATCAACCAGAACCAGACTCTTTGAAGAGGCTATGATGTAAATTTTTTTAATGATGATACTCTGAGAAGAACAAGCTGAATAAAACTATAATCATGTTAACTGATCATGCAATAATTCTGAGACTGTATTTAATTAAAGGTATAAAATCTGAACGTTATTACATAATAAATTTCTCGGTGAGACCTGAAATTCGCAGACATGAGTTCAACTCGCATTCGAGAGAGACTTTAACTTTGCGGAAACATTTACTTAAAATAAGTAGCAGCATCAACAAAAGGGGGAATCCAAAGGCCTGAAAATGGCGTTGAGCAACAATTTATTTAAGGCAGTTCACCTTGCCGATAAGGCTTATTTCTTCTGTTCTCGCTGTCTTCGTCTGTGACTTCACGAATGAGTTAATATAAATATAAATTAAATAAAAACATATATGCATACACATATTACATACATATCTGTATATACAAGTACTGTATATATATTACATATATATATATATGTATATATGTATATATATATATAAATTTTTTTCTGCGCGTGTGAAGGCAAACACCGTTTGGACATTCAACCTAATACTCTTATTCACTCCACTTCTGGTAATAAGAACAACAGAATCATACGATTATAAACAAAAACATGCACGGCTCCTATGCATCTACATTACATGCAAATAAAGACTATTATGCACCAAGGAATCCCTATCATATATCGCTAGCAGTCGTCATGATAATCACCTATTTATAACTTAGTGTTGGTTAACACTATATATATATATATATATATATATATATATATATATATATATATATATATATATATATATATATATATATATATATATATATATATATATATATATATATATATATATATATATATATATATATATATATATATATATATATATATAATATATATGCATGCATATAAATAATAACCTAACGAAAATGAATCCAGTCAAGAAACAGACCCAGTCACAGAAACAAAAAATAAAATAAAATAAAATAAAACAAATAAAAAAATATAAAAATTAGAAACAATAAGTTTTCGTGTCTGCATTAATATTAACCTCTCATCTGTTCAGAAGGATCTCCCTCAGGAATTCTTCCCTGTTCTTCGACTCCTGCTTCCGAGTATTCTCGAAACCGGTATATATGCTGATCCTTCTTGGAAGAACGTCCTTGTTCAGCTTGTTCCTAAGATAGGTGGGTGGGTGGGTGTTCCTGAGATGGGTGGGTTTTCTTGGGATGGATGGATGTCCGCTTCGGCTACACTTCCATCATCGTACTGTTCTTTGTATTAGCGTAACCGACTTTTCTTCTTTTCCTCCTCACATTCTTCCTTCTTTTTACATGTGGAGCATTTAGTTCTTCGAATTCAATTTTTTTTTTAATTTCTTTTGCTTGTATTCTGGATGATAAGATCTGGAAGAGATCTGGTTATACACTCTTAGTGACTTTTGGGAATTCCATTTTGTTTCAATTCTAGATCTTCAGATGTCTGACTCTGGACCAAATCTATGATGTTTCATTTGTCCCCTTGTATTTAATTTTTGTTCACCACCGATTTTAGTTTTACTTTATTCTGGCGTTTGTGCTTTGTTAATATTATTCTCCACCCACCCACCTTTTTTCTTTCTTTCTCAACATTCCCTGTGTATCACAGAGCTCGCCTGAATTGGTGTAAAGGATCATTCTAAAACCATTTTTTTCTGAATGAAGCCAATGTCGACTTCCTTACGATACTGTATTCAGCTATTTTACTTTTTTATATGTTCTAGGTATGAAAATAAGAAAACAGTCGAGTCTTGCTCTTAAAGGTAAGAGCTTTTATAATGCCACAATCTTCTTATAGATCTGTTCAGCTTCTCCATTAACACAGCCTACTAATAAGCCCTAGGGCAAATAATTATCATTCCAGTACTTGGGCGGTTTTAATCTTCTCTTTTCCCCGACAAGGATTCCTTCTTATTACCACCCCGTTGTCATCCATAAAAGGTTTAAAATTCGGTCTTTTGAAAAATCACTTTTGAATTGAATTTAACTGAATATAGAATTTAGGCCAAAGGCTAAGCACTGGGGCCTATGAGGTCATTCAGCGCTGAAACGGAAAGTGACAGTAAAAAGGCTTGAAAGGTGTAACAGGAGAAAAACCTCGCAGTCGCGCTATGAATCAATTATTGTTAGGAGAGGGTGGAAAGTAAGATGGAAGAGAATATGAAAAGAGATACAGTAAAGGGAACGAAAGGGGTTGCAGCTAGGGGCCGAAGGCACGCTGCAAAGAACCTTAAGTAATGCCTACAGTGCACCGCATGAGGATGCACTGACGGCACTAACCCCCTACGGAGTAAAAATCACTTCTGTCCAACTTTCCTTCTCACTATAATTCCTGGACTCCTTGAACCACCGTCTCACCGTCATTAACTTAGGGATTCCCTCTTTGCGTACAGCAATTCGGGAATTTTTCGAAGGCTGAAATGGAGAGGAGTGGGATTCGCACCCTCATTTCTCGTCATAAAAACTGCATTCAAGAGGAGGGGTTTCATTACATGGCGTCACAGCTTTAAAAGGAAAACGTCTGTTGGCTACCACACACATACACAAACAGTATACATTTATGTACATGTATGTGTGTGTATATATATATATATATATATATATATATATATATATATATATATATATATATATATATATATATATATATATATACATATATATATATATACATATATACACATATATATATATTATATACATTTTATATATATATATATATATATATATATATATATATATATAATATACACACATATATATTTTATATACATATATATATATATATATATATATATATATATATATAATATACATATACATATATATATATATATATATATATATATATATATATATATATATATAAAGAGAATACACTTTGTAAAATACAAATGTGCTAAGCAGGAGGTCCATATATGTGCACGTGTATGATTTGAAAACAAAACTGGTTTACTTGCCCGAGACAATGGCCACACCAATGCGGCGATGTTGCCCTCCTGACAATTCAGACCTCGCCAAAAATACATGAGCCCGATCTGCATCGAATCTGTTGTGACTGTGATCATTCAGGAAGAAATTAGTACCCATGCATGATCTCGGCGTTAATGCCCCTTGCGTTTGAGACGTCATTTCATCAGCAATTAGTGCATCCATGCATGCTGATAACGAAGGACACGGGGGCGGGGGTGGGGGGGGGGAGGGGGGATGTAACTCTGGGAGACAACGGTTCCAACATTTTTCGGAAGTCTGTTGAATACGAGACTGATCTCGAGGTCTCACGATCCACAGTGCTTTGCGAGGAAAAATCAAAAGGCCGAAGAGATGTCCGGATACAGCAGAATTTCACATTTGAGAAAATGTTCTGGAAGAGTTCAATGCGCTGTGTTGTTAATAATAGCAAGGTCGTAAGAGCAAGGACAGTAAGGATAGGCGAGTTCTTATGCACTTCTGAAGGACGCCCGCTATTCTGTATGTAACGATTATTTCTTTTTTTTACACCATTCTTGGCCGGTATTGCCTCTGAGAGGGTCTGCTTGGCTGGAGGATCATATTCATTCTCTCATATCACAAAGCTTCTATCACGAAGATCCAAGAAAAGGCCTCTTTTTTTTTATTTTCCTTTTTCTCTTGCGAGAAATGAAGAGGAGGAAGGGCTCGGTTCTCCTGAAACCCTTCTCTCTTTATAAAGCTTCCGCGAAGTGATTTGGCAATGTTTCTATGAAGAAAAATTCATACCGTTTTCGCCAACAGACTCGGTGTTCAATAACTGAATAAGTCACTTGCAGTAATATGTTCACAGTAACGTATGCATGTGTATACAGACATACATTATTCTATACAAACACGGACAAACACACACATAATACCGGTAATCTTCTTAGACACGAAGATAAATTATATCTTTCATTTGTATTCTACGTAGGAAAATGAAAAATGTAAATGATTAAAAATTGCTCAACAGTTTCGTCAGCCAATGGCTCCATTTTCGGAGCTTTCCTTGATATATGCTCCAAGAAGAGGTTCACTGGCAGACGAAACTGTTGAGCATTTTATAACCATTTACATTTTTAATTCTCCTACGTGGAATGCAACTTAATACAAATACATAAACATTTACAGTACATACTGTATATATATAATATATATCTGTATATATGTATACACACAAATGTGTGTGTGTGTCCTTAAGTATATCAACTCCCATGCAACGGCAGCATCTCGACCGTAGCAACTTGTTTCAGGTTTCCAACTTTTCACGAGGAATTAAATGCCATGCATTTCAGACAGCAAGGTCGTCGCTTTCCAGGCCAGAAGTCCAATTTAATGAATTTTCGATCGACTTGGCTATACTTAATAAAGTCTTGAGAGAGAGAGAGAGAGAGAGAGAGAGAGAGAGAGAGAGAGAGAGAGAGAGTCAAAAATGACCTGAAAACTTGAGCAAGGCTTACTATGATGAAGGATGAGAGAGAGAGAGAGAGAGAGAGAGAGAGAGAGAGAGAGAGAGAGAGAGAAAACACTTAATGATGAAAATGAATAAGAAAACAGAGAACGGAAGCAAGTTAGACTACTTGGTAGAGAAGATCTATACAAGGTAAAAAGAGAGAAGCCAACAAGGTCAAATATCAGATTCGATTCAAAAGAAAATAAACCGCTTTCACTTCCTTTTAGCCCCGTGCTCGCATTTGCCAGGCATGAATTTCATAAATGTTATTCATGCAGTCACACTATTAAATATACCATCCATATTGAGAGCATTTCTGTTACTCAGCGCATTGCATACTGGACTACAAAATAAACGGTGGAATAACATTCAATTTCTTACATGAAAGATAACGTTTCATAATATATCCAATGGTGCTTGATTGGGCCAAATATGCCTTTGTAGAGTTAGATTTTTATATATATATATATATATATATATATATATATATATATATATATATATATATATATATATATATATATATAATCTAAGCCCGAGGAAAAACAAACGTAGACCAACCACTTGTCCACTGATAGTCCCCGCCTACAGCACACGAGGGGTTGGTGGGAAGTAAAAATGGATGCAAAGAAGACAAAGAATAATTCAAAGTACAAAACCGAAGAAGAAAAGGTTATCAAAAAGCGTGACTCAACACAAGAAGCTGACCAATCCTCAAAAGTATTTGTTTGAGATTGATTTTAGCCTGAAAATGGCGAAACAACTTTATTTCAAAGACTTTTTAGGACAGGAAACCTAGCTTTTGTTTTATGAAGAAACGGTTGGTAGGGCTACAGTGCATTCCAAAAGCCCTCGTGATTCTGACAGCAAACTCTGGAGTCGTACTTCAGCACAAGAAGGAAATTGGGTACCTGGGCACCACCAGGCAACAGGACAGGAGGAGAGAGTCAAGGTTTGAAGTTAAGGCAAGAGTTAACAGTAACAGTCGAGGACTGCTTTTAATCCCCTTCTGTCAAGGAGAACGGGGAAAGGTGAGCTTCCCCAAGGTATGAACGCTGTTTTCTCTGAAAGGACGCACGCACTGGAGATGACGCACACAGGAATAGCTGCTGCAGGCCGCGTTCATACGTCTTTAAATTCTGAATTGACGTCAGTAGTGTCCTTTTTTTTATCGTTCAGAACATTTAGCTTTGTTAACATTTAGCTTTCGGAAACAACAGCTAAATTTAAAAACTATAAAAAACTTGAACAGTTTTTTTTTACCTTTTTTAAGTTTCTCCTTCTCGGGACCTAGAGCTAAATTTAAAAATATAAAAACTTGAAGTTTTTTTTTTTTACCTTTTTTAATAGTTTCTCCGTCTCTATGTTCAGGCGAATCTTTTACTGAGCTATCAATAAATTGACAAGTTCCCATGTACAGTGAGAACATTTTTCTAAGGAAAACAAGTAACTCTCCTGTTATTAAAATCGAACCACGTCTGTTAACTGTGCCTGATGCAATATCAACCTTAATCAAACAATCAGCAGGGTCACTATATCGGTCAACTAACAGAGATTTTATTTACAAAAAAAAAAATGTGATAAAGCATGATGAACTTAATAACAAAAGGTAATGGGATTTAGTACTACTGTAATTGGAAACTGAATGAACAAAGATGAAACATAGGAATAAGTTACGGTGATGATGAAGATCGAAAACAGAATTAGAAGCAGTTCTTGGGACGGTCTCCGCTACCAAGCAACACCAAAAACGTTCCTTCTCCCAAAGACAAAACTGCTCATACGTGAATGATTAAAATAGGTTGAAAGCTAGGAAAATAAAGTCTTGCACAACATCATAATAATTATATATATATATATATACACATACATATATATATATATATATATATATATATATATATATATATATATATACACATATATTTATATATATATATAAATATATATATATATATATATATATATATATATATTATATGATATTGGCAAGACTTTTCCCAAAAGTGTGAAGAATTCGAAAAGTCAAAGAGGGCATTGGGGTTATTACAATACGCATCTGGAGACACGTGACCAGTAGATTACATATATATATATATATATATATATATATATATATATATATATATATATATATATATATATATATATTAAAGCATATAGTAGGATCCACATCAATAATACAGAACAGAGAAGGAATACTAGGGGAAGAGCAGCGTTGGTTTAGAAAAGGAAGAGGGTGTGAGGATCAAATGTTTCTTAAGAAACGAGTTTTATGAGAAACGGAATAAGTAATAAAATTATGTGCAGCATACACGAACGTTATAGTGAATCTGATAGGAAATACAATGTGGAGGTCTCTTTAGAGGACTAGTACGAAGGGTAATTCATTCAAAGTACAACGTATACACATCAGTGTGCTTTTGGAAACTTTCCGCGTCTACAACGTCTTTCATCTGGAAGGCCGCTGATAGATAAGAGTGACTTACCAGGAGACTTATGAAGTAAAACCAAATAAATAAAGAGGTCGGTCAGGTCAAGGGGAAAGTTAGAATATAAACAAAGGAACGAAAACTGACAGAAAAAGGACTATTTAAATATCTTGACTACTGACGATTCAAGTTCGAGATAAAACAAAACGAGGGCGGGACAACAACCTTGTCCACCAAAGCATGAAAACAACGAATCAGTTCAAAATATTATCCACAACTGTTCTCTCAGGATCGAGACAAACCTTGAATCAAGTCTTACAGCATAAGGCAGCGAATAAGCCACCGGCGTGATTATACAATCAAAGGAGAAAATTAATAATAAGAAAGCAACCTGAGAAAAACGAAGCACAATTACTCGAGTTATAAAGAAGGCGACACTTATGAATCCGATTCAGCTCGAGAAGAGAAAGAAGGGCCTTTGCCGGCCAGGCACGTCAGAGGAACCTTAGGGATTAACTTAGGGGGTGAAAGAGGGGGTCGAGGTGGTAGGAGGGGGGGAGGAGGAAGGATGCCGATGATGGAGGGGGAGGGGGAGAAGAGAGGGATTCCTTCTTTGGGGGGATAGATAGTACGTAGTTACTAGTTATCCTTGGACAGTTCGTTGGCCTGGGTTAGTGGGGCCAGCTCCCCGCGGAAGTTATTCTCCACACCCCATGACCCCTCCCCCTCCCGCCCCCGCCCCCGCCTCCCCTCCGAACAACAGCAGCAGCAGGTCGTGAGACACATGTTACCGGGCTGTGATTCTTTTTTTTTTTTTATATATTCCTCTCTTCCATCTTTTTTTTCGACTCTCGTATTGCTTGAAGGTGTTGGTAAGAGCGAGTAGCAGGAGCCACGCCCCAAATTCGACGAACACAAAAAGTTAGTACCCTTGCAGTCCAACCCACTCACTCCCTGCTTCAGTAATTATTATTTTGTTATCTATTCATCTAATTTCTTTATTCCTCCTACAGCTTATTTGTTTATTTTCCTGTTTATTTGTTTATTAAGTCATCTCTTCGTTACCTTATTAATTCATTCCAACAATATTCTTAAAGCAATTAACCAAACCAAACATTTCAATATGAGATGAGACTGTGTCAAAAATGATAAATGATCTACTCAAAACGCCATTCATCAGCTGCTTAAAATAAGCGACTATTAAAAATGTCCAAGCCCCGGACAGAATAAATACATAAAATTGTTAAGTCAACGGGAAAGCGAGGAATTCCAAGGGCTTTGTCTGGTGTGTGTCCAGCACAGCTGATCTCTCAAGCAAAGGGGGCTCTTCCTTATATGCTTCGGCCGCTCGCGGGGCCTAACCAGTGACCCCGTGGGTGGAACCGTGGGATGGGTCCTGCGATATCAACCCTGTCATGGCATAAGGCCTTTCTGCTTCCATCCCCTCACCCCCTTCGTATTTCGGCTCCGCCCTTTCTCTTTTTTTCTTTCCAATCTTGAATCTCTTTAACTTCGAACTTTTTCGACTGGCCTAAGGCAAGGAGGCCGGAGAAATCACTGCAATTTACCTGCAAGATTCCATGAAATACATTATAAAGCACTTCACACGTGGGTCGGTTCAGTGGTTGATTCTTTCCATGTGATGTCAGGTTCCGATATTTCTTTCTGACGCTTTCTCTCAAGCTTTATAAATCACCTATGTGATTAAAATTTAGGTTTGTCACTCGTGCAATAGGTCTCTTGGCCTGTTTCCATTCTACCTTCTTCCTTCTGTGAAGCGTGATCTTACACAGGTCTCTCTCCTTTCTCCTTTGCTACAGTCCCTTCTTTTCCCTCCCTCCCAACTCTTCTTTTCAACAAGGCATGACCTTGGATTGCACAAACTCTCTCTCTCTCTCTCTTCTTCTTCTTCTTCTTCTTTTTTCTCTTCCTCCCAATTCCTGTTTTCAGTAGGGCATGACCTTGGATCCCCCCTGATCCCCTCTCTCTCTCTCTCTCTCTCTCTCTCCTCTCTCTTCAAGCCCAAATCTACCTCTCCCCTTTTCCTTCCTCTCTTATCCTTTCCGCCTTTCCTCGGAAAAATGTGTAAAAAAAAAAAAAAAAAAAAAAAACTGCGAGGAATCTCACACTCGGAAGAACTCCCACGACAGCACGAATACGACGCCAGGAGGCCAACGCAGTCAAAAAAGGACAAGGCGCAGCGAGAATTCCAATAAGCTGTTCTGTATTGCGACTCGCTGAACCTCCATGGGGACGAAACCTGTTCGCAGTGTACTACGAGGAAGGCGGGAGGGGGCTACGCGGAAAAACTTCCTGACGTTGGAGGAAGACGTTTTGACGTAAGCGCGCGGGAAGCCGCCACGGAGTCAACGCTCTCTCGAGTCGTCGCGTACGCAAAGCGCTTATAGGCGGTCCGCATAATTCTTTCCGGTTCGGAGAATTTTGAATATTTATATTACCACTTTGTAGGTGTGCCGCTTAGTGACGGAAGCAGTTGGGGAATTGTCTGTTCAGTCTAGGCGACTCTGCCCAAGATACTTTCCCAGAACTTGACGCGTGTGAAACCAACGTATTTTTCATTTTTTTAAATTTCTCTTACATGACTTATTTCTGTATGCACCAGTGAACAGTAGGTATAAATGGTATTAATGTTTTCAATGTTCTCGCTTTGAACTCATCTACCAGTCTAACGTAAGCTTTAACTTACGATCAAACTCTGATGATTTTATTGACAGTTTTCTCCCATTTTTAACAAACACAACTTAGCAACTTGTTTTCTTCTAAACAAATTCGTGAATGCCAAAATCCATTACCAGCATAACTACAATGTTCAGGGCTACAATTAAAATGGAACAACTTACCGGCAATGAGCTTAGAAATAAGTTATCATATACAGAAGTAAAAACAATTACCATTCTGAAGAACGGCTTTCTTAAGCGAATTTTCCTTTAAAATTTTTTTGTCAACCCCGTATGCATATTAAATAGCTAGCTACGTTGGATGTAAAGGATTGGTTTGATAGGAAATTTATCGACTTGTGTAACCTGGCGACACAAGCATCACGGCCACCGATACCATATGGAATGGAATATAGAGTTTTGGCCGAAGGCCAAGCGCTGGGACCTATGAAGTCATTCAGCGCTGGAGGGGAAATTGAGAGTAAGAGGTTTGAAAGGTGTAACAGGAGGAAAACCTCGCAGTTGCACTATGAAACAATTGTTAGGAGAGGGTGGACAGTAAGGAAAAAAGAGAATATGCATGAAAGTACAGTAAAAGTAATGAAAGGGATTGCAACTAAAGGCTGAAGGGATGCTGCAAAGAACCTTTAGTAATGCCTACAGTGCACCCCGTGAGGTGCCCTGACGGCATTACTCCCCCTACGGGGCCGATGCCATATGGATGAGAGAAATTTTGAGGATATCTATAATCGAAGAATACACATCGATTTTAGTAACTGTTCTCCAGAAAAAAAAAATTGTGTTTTAAATGGAGCTAAAAAAAATCGGCCAATTAAACAATTCATAGATATTCTTCATCTTTACTTTTCTAAAAAAAAATATGTCTGGAATATTTCAAGGAGGAAGAGGTTTACATAAAATGGCATTACAGGACCCTTATTCAGTCGTCTATCCTGGCTGTCAGTAACAGTCAAATCCCTGATGAAGAACAAGAAATACGCATGATCATTTACCTGACCCACCCTCTGCTTTTGGGTATTCTTTGAAATTTTATTATGCAGTCATAATACATACACGCGCGCACACACACACAAACACACACACTTCGTTAATGGCTTGAAATAAAGTCGAAACCCGTCAGGACCTCTTATTTTTCACCTGTGGCAATGTGTGATATATATACACACACACACGCGCGCGCACGCACTCAGCACCCCCTGGGCAGCAAGTTCGTGCTTTGGAAATCATCCCATGTCATATCATCCATCTTACTCATGACATCTACTAAAGGCCATCAATATAAAATGGCTTCCACAGAGATTTAAGCGAGGTGATTTCGAGCAAACTCTTCTGTACTTTTTTATCTACATATTTTTAGAGATTACCCTAATCTTAGAAAAACACAACACACACATATATATATATATATATATATATATATATATATATATATATATATATATATATATATATATATATATATATATTCCATTCCATTAGGAATGGAATGGAATATAAAACTTACGTCAAAGGCCAAGCGCTGGGACCTATGAGGTCATTCAGCGCTGAAAGGGATATTGGGAATAAAAAGGTATTAAAGGTGTAAAGGGAGGAAAGCCTAGCACCTGCCCTATACATCAGTTGTTAAGAGAGGCTGAAAAGTAAGACGGAAGAAAGAGATTATGAACGGAGGTACAGTAAAAGGAATGAAAGAGGTTGCAACTAAGAACCTCAAAGTAACGACTGCAGACCGCGAGAGGTGCACTGACGGCACTAACCCCCCTTCGGGGGGAATCCCCTTAGGAACCAGATCGTAAAGGTCATCGCACAATATGTACCCGTTCACATTTCACGTGTCCTTCCCATGCAGGACGCCCTTCTGTTCTTCATTCAACGGGGTATTACTTAGTCTCCGACTCAGGGGCGCTCCTCGGGGACGACAGGCATCAGCCGGAATTCTTCAGTGACGGAAATGCTGAGCAGGTTCCTCAAAGGCTTGACGCCTTAACATTCATAACTGTCAGCTGTGATTTACTGATCTTCATCTCGGAGATATCAGCTCAACAAAATAGGTTTATGCAGATGTGCAATGGTAGGTAATCATCACGTGTTGTTTTCTAAAGGAAGCTTCTTATTTTACCAATATTATTTTGAGCCAGGGAAAACGTTATTCATTACAGAATATCAGTGCATTTATAGATGAGGTGCAGACAAATTTAAGTATTTAGTGCAGAGGTTTTATTATACCTAATGGCATCTGCATATATCTATCTATCTATTTATATATATATGTATATATATATATATATATATATATATATATATATATATATATATATATATATATATATATATATATATATATATATATATTAAGGTGTTTGTGTGTGCGCGCTCGCGTGAGCGTTCAGGTCGTTACCAGCTTCACTCACCAGCAAGAATCCCATAATTCATTGCCGGTGGGTGAAGAGGCCTTGGGCCCGTTTTGTGAAAAATCCTTTGTGCCTCTGTTGACCCAAGCAGTAAATGATGTACACAGGTGTTAGTCAGCTGCTGTGGGCCACAGCTAGGACTGAAAAGAGTAAGGGCTTGCAATGTCACTGCAAATGTGGCATTTCCTCTGAGGCAACTCTTCTCCACCTTCCTATACTTTTAACCTTCACAGTAGAAGTTTTGATGGTAAAGAAAAAACTTGCAAACAGCGTTTCTAGCCTTTTTATTTTAGTTTCATCAGGCCTATAGTAGATATAAATTAGAACTACAGTAGTATACAGCCCAGTACAGTAAAAAAAAAAAAAATTAACGACAAAAAAGCAAAAATCCCGCGCCACCAAAAAAAAAACATGAAAATTAGAGAATTAATTCACAAACCAGAAAAAGAGAAAACTGACAAACACCACCACTTAAGACAGATCATGGAGATTTTATATGAAGCTCCACAAGGTTGGCTCCAGTTAGTCTGAGGAGCTTGCAGCCAAACCACCTCCTGATGGAGGGGAGAACACAATCTGGGGACATCTGAACATTCAACACTGGGCGATGCTGGGGAGTGATGCCCAATGCTTAAGCAATGGCCAATCTTCCATAATTATCCTCTTGTTGAACAACCTCAGTACATCTGATAAGGCCTTCCAAAGGCGGCTTTTTATCATATATACAAAGTGCCGTTACTGCAGTGAGATTAAAACTCGCCTCCACAGGGCAGCAGACATGTGGCTAACGTAAATGACACCAAGGGGCTTGCATGCCGCTTCTCAACAGTTACATAGTTCCTCGTTGGACGAGCCGGTAGAGTTGTCAGCTAGCACTCTGCTAAGCCCAAGTTCGAGTCTCCGGCCGGCCAGTGAAGAATTAGAGGAATTTATTTCTGGTGACGAAAATTCATTTCTCGGTATAATGTGGTTCGGATTCCAAAATAAGCTGTAGGTTGGCCTAAGAGAGCTGTTAATCAGCTCAATGGTCTGGTTAAACTAAGGTATACTCAACTTAACCCAGCCGGTCTTAGACTCCTTGGGTACCCAGAGGGCATTGGTGTTCTTCCTCACAAGTGGTGTAAATCAGTAGAGATTTAGAACATTTATATGCTAAAGTGAAACACTATAATAAAGGAACCTACAAGCAACTGGGATTGATAGGAGCAATCCTGGATAAGATTAGACATGAAGTTTGTTATTACTAAAAGACCATCTGTCATTCTTCCATTTCTTGGTTTTCAAAGGTACCACTTCATACATGCGTTATGTCTAAATAGCAAACTGACAGGAAGTGTACATCGTTTTCCAGTTTTTATACATGTTTTGACTAAGGCTCTGGAGTTGTCTGGAAAGACGAAACCAGTCAGTAGCAATCCCGCTTATTATTTCTTCCCTGCGGTCTTGTATTCATCAAAACACACAGACACACATACTCTATCTCTCTCTCTCTCTCTCTCTCACACACACACACATTACATATATACATATATAAAATACATATATATTTTTATAAATATATATGCGATTTATAAATATATATTTATATAATATATATATATATATATATATATATATATATATATATATATATATATATATATATATATATATATATATATACATATATTTATATTATATGCCAGGTGGTCAAAATCACCATCTATAATTATTTCTAAATTTCTAAATTAGACCTTGATTTGAATCCTGACTGGCGCAGAAGCACTTATCAATTATAAGTCCCCTCTAGTGTAAATTATTCCCAAGGTCTAGTGAATTCCATTTATGGCTTAATATCTTTGAATATAATAAAAGACCACGCGTATTAGTGTCAAGCAAATTAACTGACACTGTCGCTTTCCTCGAAAGATTTCCTGTGGCTTTAGCTGATAAAGAAATCACGAGCATAAATTCTATTTTTAAGGGCAGGCGCCAGCAAGCGAGCGCCAACGGACACACGCAGGTGCAAGCACACACACATATATATATGAGTATATTATATATGTGCATATTATATATGTATATGGACATATGTATGTGTATATATATATATGTACATATGTATATTTTTATATTGTGTGTGTGCATATGTATGTGCGTATATCACATGCATACTTTATTACGATCACTCAACAAATTAAAGCAACTTAATCGATGATTAACAATGACAGGTTGGCTAAGAAAAACAAATTAAAAAAAGGAAAGTACCCTTGAGATAGACATAAAATGAAGGCCGCTATGGGCGAGATGGACTGAATGACCTCATCACCATGCTGTAAAAAAAAAGGATGGGTAAAACGTCTGCCTAAGGCCCCATGGAAACAGTATTTAGTGTGGATGAAATATGTCTTTCGCATTCTTTTATGCGAAGTGGAAACGCATATTTTTTGGGGGGGTTACTCAATAATAAAACAGGTCTTCGTGTCAAAGCAGATTTAATATGGTTTCCTGTTAAACAGGCGATTTGTTCAACGCCCATACTATCCACGTGTTGGTGTCTCCGTTTCCATGCCAGTAACAGAGTGGGGCTGTTCAGTGCTTAGGGCTTCCAGGACGGGACTTTTAGGGGGAATTTTTCTAAGGTGACTGGCCATGTATCAATGCCCAACGAGCAGGAACCGGTAAAAACCAGCAAATTGCTATGTAAAACCAGCTAGCTGAAATACACGAGGCTTAAAGCCTTGAGTTAGTCACTTCTTTATTATGTCGGAGGCATAGGGAAGCCTGAAGACGGGATAATGCACCGATATACAATAGATCAGGTCCAGGAAATTATCTAGCAGGGAAAAATTTCTTGGGGAGATTTTTCTGAACGCGGAAATAAATGGAATCGTTTTCCCCATCCCACAACTGACACAGCAGCAGACAGGTGAAGAGGAAAAAAAATAAAAAATAAAAAATCTACCGCCACGTTAGGCATAATTAGAGGCAGAGGGCAGAGGTTCATAAACTTGCAACACAAAAACACACGATCTGGCACGTGCATGTGCGTGATATGTGATACAATACTCTCTCTATCTATCTATCTATCTATCTATCTATCTATCTATCTATCTATCTATCTATCTATCTATCTATCTATCTATCTATATATATATATATATATATATATATATATATATATATATATATATATATATAAATATAATAAAATATATATATATATATATATATTTATATATAATATAATAAAACATATTATGTATATACTTATATGTTTGTTTACATATATATATTATATATATATATATATATATATATATATATATATATATATATATATATATATATATATTATGTATGTATGTAATTCTAATATACAATGCCCTCTTAACTTCTCAATTCTTCGCGTTTTTTTTTGGATATGCTTGTAACTACAAAGCCGTAAGATCCAGACGCAAGAAATTGAAGAGATTTTGATGCCCGGTCGCGGGAAACGAGCCCGCGTCACCATAATCACTAGGAGGTGACGTTGCCGACCTGACCACGTCACCTCCTTGTGATTATGGCGACGCGGGTTCCTTTCCTGCGACCGGGCATCAAAGTCTCTTCAATTTCTTGCGTTTGGATCTTACGGCTTCGTAGTTACAAGCATATCCAAAAAGCGCTAAGAATTCGAGAAGTTAAGAGGGCATTGTGGCTATTAGAATTACATGTGTGTCTAGTAAAAGTGACCAGTAGATTCTACATATATACATATATATATATATATATACATATATATATATATATATATATATATAAAAATATATATATATATATAAATATATATATATATATATATATATATATATATATATATATATATATATATATATATATATATATATATATAGAGATAGAGAGAGAGAGAGAGAGAGAGAGAGAGAGAGAGAGAGAGAGAGAGAGAGACTATTGTATCACGTGTCACTGCATACACGTGCCAGTTCGTGTGTTTTTGTATTGCAAGTTTATGAACCTCTGCCCTCTACCCCTTGTTATGCCTAACATGGCAGTAGATTTTTTTTTCCTCTTCACCTGTCTGCTGCTGTGTCAGTTGTGGGATGGGGAAAACGATTCCATTTATTTCCGAGTTCAAAAAATCTTTCCAAGAAATTTTTCCCAGCTAGTTAATTACCTGACCTGCTCTATATATATATATACAGTATATATATATATATATATATATATATATATATATATATATATATATATATATATATATATATATATATATATATATATATATATATTATATATATATACACCGTACATTGCGGTGGGGAATTCGACCTGTCGTATTAAGTCGGCATCATGTTATTAATCTGAAATGGTTGTTATAGAACTATACCTGGTAGAGAAATCAGCCCTCTTAACTACGGTAAATAATGCTCGTAAATGACTGTATTTTCCAGCACTCACAAACATTCAGCATTCATTGCGTACTCACTCCCCGAACTTGACAGAACTCTCCTGACTATTGTAAAGCATTTCGAGAATTACCGCATAAAAACTAAGCCGAATATCACCCTCATGGCGCCCACAGCTAAAAGAACGAAGCATAATGGTAGTTTCAAAGACGAAGCCAACTCCACCACTGATTCGGAGGCAGAGACGGAAGTCAAGCAGGATGATAGGTTGCTGTCGTTGTTCGATAATGTAAAGCAAGATCAATTTTACCTAGTTGATATTGCCATTAAATATTTCCTTATCTTCACCTTTAAATTTTTGTACAACATGCTTTGATTACCATGTACCATAATTATTCCGTTTGAAATGATTTATACTTGGCCATAATATGTATTTAGGGTAATGGTATAATAAATAAATTGGAAGTCAGCAATAAACCACGCTATTCATGTAAGTTAACTGTCACTCCTCACTTATTCCAGTGTATCCAAACAGGGGTATATACACAGCTGCGCTGCCCTCCTGCAGAAACAGCTGTTCCTTGCGTGAACAACTTGTTTACACAACATTAACAGACTTTGCGGTTTCTTAATTAAATGGAATTGCATTTTTCAATATATATTACATGTAAGTGCCCCAGTAACGTATGTTTGTTAGGTATCATGGTTAACACCGAAGGATATTCAATTTTTTAAGTCTCAGTATACCCGTAGGCGGGTTGCGCCGTCAGGCATTACTTATGGTTCTTTGCAGCGTGCCTTCGGCCCCTAGCTGCAACCCCTTTCGTTCCTTGTACTGTACCTCCTTTCGTATTCTCTTTCTTCCATCTTACTTTCCACCCTCTCCTAACAACTGATTCACAGTGCAACTGCGAGGTTTTCCTCCTATTACACCTTTCAAACTTTTACTGTCAATTTCCGTTTCAGCGCTGAATGACCTCATTGGTCCCAGTGCTTGGCCTTTGGCCTAAATTCTATATTCAATTCAATTATGTCTCAGTAATGTGACGAGTTTTAACACAGACCTCAGGCCGAGTCCAGTAGCAGTTGTAGGTATACTGATGTCACTGGCGCAGCTAGCTTGAAAGGTTGATATTTATACCTGCCGTGTAAGTCGACCACTAATTTTTACAATAAAAGTTTGACCTTTAAAAATCTAATTATATGCTGCAATTTATGGTGTACATACATACATACATACATACATATATATATATATATATATATATATATATATATATATATATATATATATATACATATATATATATATATATATATATATATATACATATATATATATATATATATACATATATATATATATATATATATATATATATATATACATATATATATATACATATATATATATATATATATATATATATATATATATATATATATATATATATATATATATATATATATATATATATATATATATATATATATATATATATATATAAATATACATACATAAGTACATGTAACGTGTACATACATACATACATAATATATATGTATATTGAGAGAGAGAGAGAGAGAGAGCACAAAATCATTCAAACACGCATGCACACGAACGCACGCAGGTATACCCATTCATATACACACATATATATACATATATATATATACATACATATATTACACACATATATATATGCATATATATATATACTTGAGAAAAGGTGAGGAAGTTAGACAACCAGAGCCACCACAATGAATGAATATCTTGAATTTCTCTCTCTCTCTCTCTCTCTCTCTCTCTCTCTCTCTCTCTCTCTCTCTCTATATATATCTCTATATATATATATATATATATATATATATATATATATATATATATATATATATATATATATATATATATATATATAAATTTTTATCACACCGTGATTTATATACAATCATGAAGCTACAAATGTTGTTTGTTTAATATTAAATTCACGCTACTTCAGGAATATCCCCGATGAGGGAATATCACCGAAGGGGAATTTATAAGTGATAAATGGATCGGTACTGCCGGGTCTCGATCCCTCGACACAAATTACCTTCCAACAGCTCCAGTCGACGGTCTACCCACTGAGCCATCAAGAGAAAGATGTAAGTTGATGCTGAATCTGCTGTACTTGTTTACCCGTCGAGAGCGGGGAAATTATACTTAGCTTCGGCATTAGCCCACCGCCACCATGACAGTTCATTGGTATGTTTGGAACACGCAGCTCTTATGAAATTTTTATCACACCATGATTCATATACAATCATGAAGCTACAAATGTTGTTTAATATCCAATTCACGCTACTTCGGGAATATCCCCGATGGTGAAATATCACCGAAGGGGAATTTATAAGTGATAAGTGGATCGGTACTGCCGGGTCTCGATCCCTCGACACAATTACCTTCCAATGCTTGAAGAGTGCATTCCAATGAATTAAAAAAACAAATCCTTGTAACTTTGGTTTACATACCTGACTGAAAACATTACTTCCGAGTTTCTGGGAATACAGCGCTCTATAGCACATAATGAAAGAAAATAAGACTGGTAGTAGCAAAAGTACCAGCAAACCACAGCATATGTTGTTTTTACCAGAAGGAAGGAATATAGAATTTAGGCCAACGGCCAAGCGCTGGGACCTAAAGGGTCATTCAGCGCTGAAAGGGAAATTGGTAGCAAGAAGGTTTGAAAGATGTAACAGAAGGAAAACCTTGCAGTTGCACTAGGCAACAACTGTTAGGAGCGGGTGGACAGAAAGATGGAAGAAAGAGAATATGAATGAAGGTACAGTAAAAGGAGTTTTATACCAGAATGCTTATTGAAAAGCTAGGTCTTTCTGAGAACCTTTCCCACGATTCTAAAGGGCAGGAATAGACAGATTTCTTTAGCATCACTCGCGGGACATTGCTTTTTTATATTACACTGGTGAAAGACTCACACCTGACTTAGCACGATAAGTGACAGGGATATTACGCCTATGGAGACGCCTTTACAAATGCCAACTGGAAATGCTGCTGAATCATACGCTGGGCCTAATGGAAAGTATTTTAATGACAAGCAGAGTAACTTGGAACTGCCGTCGTGTCTGAGATTTCTTGAGATGACGCGGGATCCCTGCTATCTCCCTGATCTGAGGTTCTGCCAAAATAGTTATTCATGGTCACCTCTGATTTTCTTACTTTACATGGGAACATTCAAACGCCCATACAATTCTGGGATATGCTTCTACAATCTCCATTCCGGAAAATTCATTCATACCGCTGTGAACAAAAGATTAATAGTTATCCAAAAGATTGGTTAGCATGCTTTCTGGCGTTTTCCGAAAGGACACACGTTCCTTTAGAATGTTTATGTACAAGATATTGTGTTTCAGGAAGAAAATATATCTACAACAAAAAATCTCAATGCTTGTTTCCCCTCTTTCGAACATAATTGTATACATCACGGAATTTGCTCAATTATCGTGCAAAATATTGAGTAATATCATACAAAGTAGCCACACTGAAAACAGATCATAATTAATACAGTAACGCTCAAGTTTGCTAACCATTTGCAACCAAACAAATGACTATCCTGGCTTCAATTCGATCCACTACCACTCACACTATTCTCCTGAGATTCGTTGCAAGTTTCCGCACAATGTTTTTGGGATGAGGCTGCTAGACACATTTCAAGGGGATAATAATGTCAAGCAAATGCGATTTCGAAGTTAGCAGTCAAAGGCCAGTCGAGCATCCTGTCTAACGGTAAAACTTTGGAATTTTCTACCAACTTCTGTTTTCCGGAATTCACACGAACTTTTATCTTCACCCGCTACTTACTTCAGCGTTCAAGAAACCTATTTTTATATAAAGTAATTTTCTTGACTCATTTCCACAAGCTCTGGTTCCGTAATGATTACGTCTAAGGTATTCCTAGGCGATGGAAGATCCAAAGTGAATGAGCTTACGGGAAATCTTAAGCTAAATTCATGACGAGTTAAGAACAACAACTTCAAAAATCACTTTCCAGTATTACAATCGGATATCACATGGAAAGTATTCAAAAGAATCAAGGGGAGAGAGAAATACAAAGAGCGATTTCCACAATTACCTAAATTCAAACAAGTTCTGTTGAAAAGAACAGCTGCAAAGGCCGAAGCGATTTTGTCATAAGTCTATTTAGTTCTTCTAATTATTCTTTTTTGTTTCAACACTCGTGTTTAACTAAATTTGGCCAATAATAATATTTGGTTAAAAGGTTATTTACGGCCTTTTAACCAAGTATGAATACTGGCCCCAAAAAAGTTATTAATTACCAATATTGAAAAAAGAATAATCAGAAGGACTGAAAAGACTTACCACATAATTAATTTGGGTGATGCAGGTATTCTTTTTATCAGAATTTGTTTAAAAGAGGGCCTACTCCCTTCATAAATTCAAACAAATTAAGAAGAGAGGCAAATTCTACAAGATGATGCCTACCACTATCTAGAAATATATATGGATAGACTAGAGAACAGATAAAAATGTAAGGGACGATTTCAACCATTAAAATACACCTATTTAAAAAAAAAAAGCAGAAAAACTAAAGTTGATATCTGCTAGCATCTTGAAGTGCGACTCAAGATGTAAAAGAAAAAAAAAAGATGATAATCTAAAGCACGAACTTCTGGCATAAGCTCAGACACGGATCAAAAGCAATATTCAGTAAATTAAAAGTCAAGAAAAAAAAAAATAAGCACCCCCTTTCATTTAAGTAACAAATGATGTTGGGCAGCGGTCTTATCTGTCACTGTCAGCACTGGAGATACGATCTGCTAAGAGTTTATTTTACGTTTCTAACTTGTTTTCTTTTCCGCCGAGGCGTCCCGACGTAAACAACGCTTTAGTTTTGCTTGGTCACTGTTCACAAAACAAATTGTGAGGAAACCTAACCTTCATTTACTGGAATACAAATCTGACTTGAATATAAAACTTACGCCAAAGGCCAAGCACTGAGCCCTATGAGGACATTCAACGCCAAAAACGATGTTGAATAAATTGTTAGGAGAGGGTGGAAAGCAAGATGGAAGAAACAGAATATGAATGGAAGTAAAGTAAAAGGAATGAAAGGGTAGCAGCTAGGGGCCAAACGGACGCTACAAAGAACCTTAAATAATGCCTACAGTGTACCGCGTGAGGTGCACAGACGAGGCCAAAAACGATGTTGAATAAATTGTTAGGAAAGGGTGGAGAGCAAGATGGAAGTAAGAGGGTATGAATGAAAGTACAGTAAAAGGAATGAAAGTTACAGCTAGGGGCCAAACGGACGGTACAAAGAACCTTAAGTAATGCCTACAGTGCACCGCGTGAGGTGCACAGACGAACTACCCCCGTACAGGGCGCTTTATTTATTCTGCTTGTTTAAGTCTTCATAATTATTCATAGACTTCAACTGATGCAGGCCACTGAATTCTCTTGTCTGTTTCTGACTTACTGTTTTTAATTACTCTTCTTCCAACAAAAGTGATATATATGTGATCTTTCACTAATGTATGTGTATAGTCTGACTTGATTTGAACATTTACCCTCATCCGCCGGCTCCGACCATCATAAATTGACTAAATATTGCAATTTCGTTATGACGTGACAAAAACTCTTCAGATGATCTACAGACAATCACTCACAGATACACTGCATTAGCAAAGGATTAAAGTGCACAGTTTTGCGTATGTAACAAAACACTTTTAATCTATAGCCGAAGAAAAAAAAAAACATTTAGCGAGAGGAGCTACTCTCTTTGTGTGATGCAGGAGGTCCGAAGACTAGCAAGGCCACACCTTGTGCAAATATGCTACTCTGAGACGAACGACTCTCACTTTTTTGGGGGTCAGGCTCTCTAATGGAAAAAAGAAAATGCTAAGACTGGCTGGCTACTCTTTCCGTGTGGCAGTAGATGAACGAGAGAGAGAGAAGGGGAGGGGGGAGAGGGGTTGGATAAAACTAACAAACACACCCTTTGTTTAAATATGCTACTTTCAAACAAAATGCTGATGCTCTTTGAGGTCAGCTGTTTTGATTGGATTCAGTCTGCATCGTACCCACCTCCTAATCTTATGTCTCCGTATTATTATGTTACCATATTTTTTTTTTTTGCGCAGGAATAAAATTGCCTCTCTCATTTTCGCCCTCAGGTTATAAATCAGTTAATTGTTCAATATACTAATAATATTAAAAAAATTCTAAGGATAAGTTAGTCACTTTACTTGAATGACACATTTCTCTTGAATACACAGGACAGTAGGTACAAACACAAAGAAAAAAATGATTATAAACACAAACACACGCACACGCACATATGTATATGTATTATAATTTTATATATATATATATATATATATATATATATATATATATATATATATATATATTTAATGAATTAAGTAAACACTTATCACTTGAAAATAACAAAATAAAATAAACGTCTACCATATAGTAACATGATTTGATAATATTCGTAGTCATCTGGCCACCACCCAGATTTGTGCAACTAAATTTAGCACCAAGACGACCCCAGCCGCCACAAATAGCAACACACCAACTCACACCTACTATGTAAAAACCGTCATACTTTCCAAGATGCAGCCCATTTATATTCCACCACCATGTGGGGCAGAGAGAGAGAGAGAGAGAGAGAGAGAGAGAGAGAGAGAGAGAGAGAGAGAGAGAAGAGAGAAAATAATTCATGCCCTTCATATCATTCCTCCCTTCTCTCATTCCCCTCCTCTCTGTCTGTCTGTCTGTCTGTCTCTCTCTCTCTCTCTCTCTCTCTCTCTCTCTCTTTGAAAAGCGGCAAAGAAAAGATTACGCATGGTGTGTGTACATTTATATATATATATATATATATATATATATATATATATATATATATATATATATATATATATATATATTATATATATATATATTAATATATATATAAATATATATATATATATGTATATATATAATATATATAATATAATTTATATATATATATATAATAATTATGAACAATTATTAAAAATTGCAATCCAACGTTCCCATTCACTTTTCATTTATGTAATTCGCCTACATTAAAAAAAAAAAAAGCTTCGTAGGCATAAAGGCCACCGGGGTACCGTGGGTGACAGAATATCATTCTTCTCCTCAGCAAATCTGCGTTTACTAAAGAATGCAGCAAACCGGCTGTTCATTCATTTTCCCATGTACAATCGCACGCTTTTCTTTGGAGAAGAAAATTGGTATGCAATTATCGTAGAAAAGTCCATTTTTGTGCCACGAACTGTATATTCACTCTAGTCTTTTGGATTTAATTTTTTCTGATAATTTAATCTCTTTCATTTGTTAAAATCACAATAATTTCTCCCTTTTCTTTTTCTGATCTCGTGAAGATAACCGCCTCTAAGGTGTTGGCATTATTCGTCACTGGACCATTCAAGAATGTTATACACATCCACTTCACCACCAATAACAATGACCTTTCCTCTGTTTTCTAATCTATTTAGTTCAGTTCAGCTGCCTTTCCCCAAGACATCGTCCACTCTCATTTCAGAAATTTGCGTTTTTTCCACAGAAATTAAGGCACAAGTTTTTCCTTCCTCACGGACCGTCGAGGTCATCACGTAGTTCCATATCCGCTTTTACTTACGCTTACTTTCGGTAATTACAGGCAAAAAAATAAATAAATACATAAATAAAATAAAGTCCCCTGGCATCCAAAAACAATTTTCATTCCGGTAACTTTTTTCCAAACTGGAACATTGAGGATCAAAGGATCGTGGTGAAGAAAATCTTCAATCTGAGAATTACACAAGATTTACTAAAGAAAAATAAAAGATATCCTAAGAGTATTGTAAAATGAAACATTTCCTCACAAACCGATCGGGGGAAAAGGCAATTTATATTTTACCGTCAGATCTCGACGAAGTTGATTCCTGAGTAAACAAACACAGACCTTGCATAAGAAACAAGTAAATTTTCAGCACAGGTAAATACCCGGATAGTAAACAAACAGGTATTTACGCTTACAAGCATGACCTTTCAGCCAATTCACATTAAAGCAGAATCGATCACTTTTAACCTTATGCTTATCAACCTTCATAATTATCCATTATTCCACTAGGCAGGTGTTCAGCAGATATCTTTCCTTTCCCGTCAGTCCATTTATCGAGATTATAATCGCCAGAAAGACGACGTTAAAAGAAAGAAGAAGAAGAAGAAGAAGAAGAAGAAGAAGAAGAAGAAGAAGAAGAAGAAGAAGAAGAAGAAGAAGAAGAAGAAGAAGTTGCTGGGATGATAGAAAATTGCACCTCGTAATCGTGTGGTTGGCCCTGAACCTTAAAGAGA
>NC_089791.1:20825887-20838387 GCF_040412425.1 Macrobrachium rosenbergii
GTCAAAAGAGAGCCGATACAGAGGTTATGTGGTCTCTTTACTGCTACTACTACTACTATTGTTGCACTAGAACATGACGACATAATACATCACAAGTTCAAGCGATGAATCGTCAATCTGTAGACAAATGTAACGGGATTATATAAGTCAGTCAACAGAGAGCCGATGCAGAGGTTATGAGTTCCCTTTACTACTACTACTATTGCTGAACTGGAACATGACGACATAATGCATCGTATGTTCACGCGGTGAATCGTCAATCTGTATATAAACATCAGGGATTATATTATTAATTCAAAGGAGAGCCGATACAGAGGTTATGAGGTCCCTTTACTACTACCACTATTGCTGAACTGGAACAGACAGCTATCAGAAATCCAGGCAAGAGACGGAAAGAGTAACGAAAACACAAAGAAAGAACGAAAGTGCAACGAAAACACACATAGAAAGAACAACATTACAGGATATGTGAACATGGAGGCAGACCCATTCTTCAGGGTACATTTGAAAACTGTTTAAGGTCTACTTTCGTCCGGATGTTTACGTCAGTTTAAAGTCAGAATGGATGATAAGCAAATGAATGAAGTTTTGCGAAGCAGACTGAATTTCCGTCCTAAATACTCTCTAGCAAGGTACAGCACACGCACACGCACACACACACACACACACACACACACACACACATATATATATATATATATATATATATATATATATATATATATATACATATACATATACATATACATATTTATTTATTTACTTATTTATATAAAAATAATCAACACACAATCATGTGTGGAACAGAAATAAATTTCTGACTCACATCAGGATCGGACCCAGGTCTTTCAAATGGAAGACTGGACCGCTGCCAACCAGGCCACACAAGTCATAAAAGAAGTGGGAACCTGAGTACCACTGTACCAAGGCATTACCTGGTCAGGCTGACGGCTTGCATATCAGCGTGCTTTCCACAACTTCCCGACACAGCAGTGAACCAATTGACAGCATTTCATTCGAATTATCCTTTCTGAGTGATGTGAGCCAGAAATTTATTTCTGTTCCACACGTGATTGTGTGATGATTTTTTCATCACATTCACTCAGAGAGGATAATTCGAATGAAATGCTGTCAATTGGGTCACTGCTGAGTCGGGAAGTTGGGGGAAAACACGCTGGTATGCAAACAGTCAGCCTGACCAGGTAATGCCTTGGGTACAGTGGTACTCAGGTTCCAACTTCGTTTATGACTTGTGTGGCCTGGTTGGCACCGGTCTAGTCTTTCATTTGAAAGACCTGGGTCCGATCCTGATGTCAGTCATAAATTATATATATATATATATATATATATATATATATATATATATATATATATATATATATATATATATATATATATATATATATATATACTGTATACATATATAAATGAATACTTATACACTTTTCTCATTTTTACATCGCTTCGTATCATCAAGAGATAAACTCTGAAGAAAAAGATGAAAATTACTGCCATACTGCTCCATTTATTCAATTACATTCCAATATATAAGTGAATATATTAAAAAAATATATACTGATCAAAACAAGAGTATAAAAAAGAAAATTAACAAGGAAAATTTTAGGAAGATTATTATCTATGACACTCTATGAGACTAGAAATTCCGGCTCTACAGAGTGCCAACGGCCTGAAACACAAATTTCCCTCTTCTAGAAAGGAGAATGCAATCTGAAGAACCTGGGCATTCATGGTAGGCTCACGGGTTCAGCGCCCACTACTTACTTTTAGTCATACATGTGAAGTACTACATTGTCTCTGGTAAGGTCATTTAGAAATGGCTTCTTGTTATGCATATCAATAAAATGCTTGTTTATGGCTCTGTTGTTTCCATGAGCTTGAAGTTGCATCCTCAGGGTAGTCATCGTGTGCCGAGAACAGCGTTCATCAAGAGGATTACTCACCTCTGAACATTTAAGTCTGTAATTAATGCAACCTGGATCATCCCCCATCGAAAAAGTACTGGGTCAAGTCTTCAACCGGCCTAACCTGGTAGCTGCCCTGGTGATGAGGAACAGCACTGCTCAGGGGATTCAAGGAGTCAAAGGCCAGCATGGTTTACAAAGCTAAGTGTTCTGAGCCTCTCAATATAAGTCACATTGGGTACTTGATGACTACCCTGAGGAGGCAACTTCATGCCCACTGAAACAAGAGGGTCATACACCAGTATCTGGGATAGGTACATAAGAAAATACTATCTCTCAATGACCTTAACAGAGGCACAAAATGGTACTTCACCATAAAGATGTATATATTGCAGTAGCCAACTTTGAATGCATAGGTGTATTTGGACCGTCTCCTCCCATCCAGCAGAAGTAAGTGGCCTTCCAGGCCTTATGGAGTTGGATGTCTTGGGAATTTTCCTTGTTAATTTCCGCTTTTGTTATTCTTGTTATGATCTCTAATTCTTTTACTGTACTCACCTTTACCTTGGAGTGTAATTCCATTGTAAAACACTAGTACAACCCTGAAGAAAGCTATAAATTAATGGCAAAAACAGCTGTTGGCATTAAATGCATGGCACAACATACTAATTTCCTGTTTTCCTTCAAATCTTTCCTCCGAAAGATCTACAAGAAGAATTATAGGAAAATAGAAATGGATTGTCTTGAAGTAATAGGTACCACAGTATTGCACAAACGTATCTATATTTGCCTCTCAACCACAATTCCTTGAGAGTCTAGTAATTACCGTTTGCCATGAATAAAGCTAATGCACTAAATGTAGGTATTTGCACGGTTATATTTTTCATATTATTCTTTACTCTTACTTTTACACTGATAGTAACATCAGTGGATATAATACACGCGTTCTGATTCCCAGTCCATCGAAAAATGTTTTTGGCTTTTTAAGAGAATTTCCTGATAGCGTTAAAGAGGGCAAGGATGTTTCTTAGAAAAGGTGAAAGGACATTTATTTGAGGTTTTTCACTTCCTTCCGTTCTTTCGTGACCTGTAACGCTACATCATTCAAAATCCATATTGAGAAACACCTCTTCCTTTGAAGCCACACTTCATTTCCAGTCTCTACGCGTGGGGGGGTTTCAATTTGAGGAAATTGGACACTGACAGCTTCTTGTTTTTGTTGGTTGGGACAAAGTTCGGAGGTCCACAGAAGGTCCCCTACTGCTTAAGGCCAGAACCAGAGCTGGCATAAAGCCGGCTGAATCTAAACCACTTACCAAACTGACAGTAGATATACCCAAACAACCAATACTATTCATAGGGCCAGATTCTAAAACTGCTGAGTTAAGGATAAACCCCTATGCCAAAAGCCTCCACAATAATAGTGTTACCATTATTAGTCGTAAACGCCTAAGTTTTCTCTGAGAACACCTTAGTCTTCATTCATCAGAAAGTAGCACACTTCTACTCACAATGCGTCCACTTTATCCCTTTGTACCACATTGTATTACTCCGCAACAAAACCTTTGTCATCATTCATAAGAAATTATCCCACTTCTCACAGCACGTTCACTGTATCCCTTTGTCCCACGTTGTTTTACTCCACAATAAAAACTTTGTCGTCATTCATCAGAAATTAGCGAAATTCACCTCACAACGCGTTCACTTTATCCCTTTGTCCGACGTCGTTTTACTCCACAATAAAACCTTTGTCGTCATTCATCAGAAGCGAAATTCACCTCACAACACGGTCACTTTATCCCTTTGTCCCACATTCTCTTACTCCATGAGAAAACCTTTGTCACTATTCATCGGAAATTAGCGCACTTCTCTTCCCAGCAAGTTCACTTTATCCCTTTGTCCCACATTCTCTTACTCCCACGCTTCCAACGTAACTGCAGGGATTTCCGTCTCTTATCCTTTTTCACATCTTGTTTAATCACGTGCGCTCGTCTATTCGTAATGTTTATTGTTGCAGCGTCCTCTTACATTTTCACTGTCGCTCCCACATCTATATTGGTTCTACTCTTAGTTTCTCTTATTGCAGGACCATGTAACATGTGATTAAACAAGTCTGTTAACAGTTGTAACAGATTTGAAAACATAATCACGTTTAGAAGAAAGAAGCCCTGAAATAAAGAAACTGTGGAGATGCATTTGTAATTTTCTTTGATTTCCGACACTCAAACTCTACAAAAATTTTGCAGTTTCTCCCAATTGTCAACAAGTAACACCGTAGCATATGCAAATGTTTGCGTCTCCCCACCCTTTTTCGAGTCCTTTTTCATATACTCCAAACGTTTCATTTATATCTCTTTTTCTTTCCCTGACGTCATATTCATAGTTTCATCCATTACTGTATAAAACAATTATGTGATATAAAACATTATGAAAGTAATGGATGTTGGTGGGATAAGAGACGAGGTAAGTCTCAGAACAAGTTAAGCCAAAAAAAAAAAAAGGTAACATGATCACTACAAATATCTGGAAGAGAACAAGAGTGCCTATGGAGGTTAAAATTAAAAGTATAAAAGGGAATGTTGAGCCACCTCTCCTGTATGGAAACGAAATGGAGATAAATGAAAAGTGTGCGGATAAAAGACAAATTATGGAAGATGGCGAGATGAACTGCTTGCACAGTGTGTGAGGAGTAAGGAGGGCTGCAATGGTGAGAACTGTAGATAGCAAAACACCATGAAAACGTTCGTATAAGGTTAAAAGAATGACTGAAGTATTTTGAGGTGGACGGGTCATAAAGAGAAAATGAGGAGCAATAGGGTGGTCAAAATGGAGTATAAGGCAAGTGACACAGGAAGTGTCAGGTAGGACATCCAACTGAGGAGTCTCCTATACTGGTAAGTTAAACACTAAGCATGGTGGAAGTCTTCAATACCGGGGCTTTTCTTTTATTCATCAGTTAAAGGATAACCTTGGCTGTAACATATATTTCTTTTTAAACACACACAGACACACACACACACACACATATATATATATATATATATATACATATATATACATATATATACAATATATATATATATATATATATATATATATATATATATATATATATATATATATATATATATATATATATATATAATGCCGTTCAAAAATTTTACCCTCTTTCTCAGAAGGGGTGACTACGAGAAGGCATTGCCATGAAACTTTCAGCAATTAACTCTTGGGATGGAATGACCCTAACCCCTTATCGCTCTCCAATCTGCCTGCTACCCATCACAGTCGGCTAACTGCCTGGCTCAAAAGAAGAAAAACGGGATTTACCGGATATTCCACAGTAGGAAACGATGCTTCAAGAATAACTGCCTCAATACTTGTGGTTTCCCATATACGAAACAACCAAAATTCCAGAAAATCAATCCCACTTTACACAACCTGTCTCGTCCTATATTTTCGCCAAATTTGCTTTCGATATCTAAGTTTTAAAAACAAATTTGCTTTCGATATTCAAGCTTTATAAACAAATTTGCTCTCGATATCCAAGTTTTGAAACCAAATTTTCTTTAGATCTCTACGTATTAAAAACAAATTTGCTTTCGATATTCAAGCTTTAAAAACAAATTTGCTTTCGATATCCAAGTTTTAAAACCAAATTTGCTTTCGATATTCGAGTTTTAAAACCAAATTTGCTTTCGATATCCGAGTTTTAAAACCTAGTTTGTTTTCGATATTCGAGTTTTAAAACCAAATTTGCTTTCGATATCCAAGTTTTAAAACCAAATTTGTTTTCGATATCCAAGTTTTAAAGCCAAATTTGCTTTCGATATCCAAGTTTTAAAACCAAGTTTGCTTTCGATATCCGAGTTTTAAAACTAAATTTGCTTTCGATATCCGAGCTTTAAAACTAAATTTCCTTTCGATAACAAAGTTTTAAAACCAAAGTCCAAAAGATAAAACAAATAAGGAAAACAAAACAAGAGCAAGAAATAAGATCTACCCCACTATTAAGATAAAAATACGGCTCAGAAGTGAAAACAAGTTTAAGAATTCCTTGAAAACTGAACGAGGACAAGATACCAGTGAGCTAAAGCACAGGATTCTGTGGCTTTCGAGCCGGAAAGCTTTACCACACTATTTAGCTGTAAATTCACACTTAGAAAATTACTTTATCTCAATTACTTTTGGAGTAGTTATCAAATGTATACTGGTGTACTAAATTCTCTTTTTCTATTCTAGAAATGAACTTCAGCTGCTAGGAACGTAACCTACATTGTAAAAGTATCCTGCAACCAAATTTCCAGCCATATTGATACATTTCATTTGACCCTAGGTAAAAATTGAACCCCACCCCTCCCCTTACGCTTGTGGATCAACGATAAAATTCTAAAAGAGATCTTCGGATTTTTATCCGAAATTACGGATCCTTACAACCATAAATCAACAAAAGGGCACTTCAAGAATTAAACACTAGAGGATCATATATCCAAAACGAAGCACTGCACTGGAATTATATTCAACTTAATACATCTGACAGGCTTCCTGACGGCTTAGCTAATATCTACTAACTTAAAAATAAAAAAAATATAAAAATATATACTTAATCGAGTGATTTGATACTTTATAGTGGTGTCCCATCTACCAAGGCCATCGAATAGGAGAAACAGAAAGCAAAATACTGATGCTCTAAAGATCAGACAAAGACGTTAAACAGATACAATTACTCAATAAATGTTATTCGATGTTATTACTTTGGCACCGTGATGAATTTGGCACTGACTCTTGTTTATCAAATTGCGTAGGTTTGATTTATTGCTAAATGCTAATAATGAAAATCTACTTATACAGCTTGGTAATCAATGACAAGTAAATGACCAATTCTTAAATGATAGTTACATGAGTTCGAAATGTAAAGGTTTTCAACAGACAATTTTTTATCAATGAGGGATTTGCATAAATTATACTAAACATTCTGTGAGACAGGCGATAAATGAGATGACAGAATAACCCAAAAGAATAAGAATTACTGGATTAAAAAGCTAAATTTCATTCGCCATGCAAGTTTGGTTTATCAGTTTTCAATCGCGTTACGATCTTAAAGAAAAACTCTGTCTGTCTGTCTGTCTGTCTGTCTGTCTGTCTGTCTGTCTGTCTGTCTGTCTGTCTGTCTGTCTGTCTGTCTGTCTGTCTGTCTGTCTGTCTGTCTGTCTGTCTTAAAACCTCTATGAAAAGAAGTAACATTTGTACAAAATGTTAACACTATATCACAAATAAAACACAGGAGCTAGGTAAAGGTGTAAAATTACTTCAGAGCGGAGAAGCCAACGCAGAACAAAATTGAAAAGGAAGAAATAAAAGGTTACAAAAATCTTGTATGAAGTACACGCACTATGCTACGTTCATTCACAAACAGAGTGTTTTCGTCAGTAAGGTAAGCTTACTTGTAAGAAAACTAGTTTTATCTACTATTTGAAACGAGAGAGAGAGAGAGAGAGAGAGAGAGAGAGAGAGAGAGAGAGAGAGAGAGAGACACACACACACACACACAGAGAGAGAGAGAGAGAGAGAGAGAGAGAGAGAGAGAGAGAGAGAGAGAGAGAGAGGTTTAGGGGAGTGGAAGTTTGTTAGGGGAAGGGGGTAGGCTGGCTGGCTATGGCAGGCCAAGAAAACTGCCAAGCTGATTGAAAGTTGACCTATGGACTTTACAGAAAAGGATTGTTTTCTCCAGTCGTAATCAAGGCCTTGAGAATTAAACACACACACACACACACACACACACACACACGTTTCATTCGAGCTCCAAATGCCTTCATCCATGTAGTCTTGATCAGTTGTTATATAGTTGTTTTGAGGAATATAAAATACCGCACCAACCTTTCCAATTAATTTTTTTTAAAGTTTTCTTGTTCCTTGCAAGAAGACTGTTAAAACGACAGATTGTGAAACATATTCTTTCAATATGCACTAGAACTGAATAAGCTATTTCATAGCTAATTTCCGAGGAGTTAATCAAGTTCAGTATTGATTAGGTCATGTAAGAGTTGTGTAATCTTATTAAAAAAAACAGTAATTTTAGCCTACTCAAAACAACGTATCCCACTGGGTATTATGTATCTTTAGTAAACCAAGACAAAGGGAAAAGAGAGAGAGAAAAAAAAAGATATTACAAGAACTTTTCCTTTCCAATAAAAACATGACATGCAAGAAAAACATAGTCTAAAGGTTATCACTATACACTACCTAACAGGAAAGTGACGCACCAAACAGTAGATAGGGCCGCTCCATCGTTTTTACTCTCCCAACTCAAACTCTCCTTTCATGACTGCGCTCTGCCGTTCCAGCCATCCTAACTCTCTCATAATATCAACCTTGTCCCGATCTACCTACAGCTTTCGGGCTACTCGTATAGGCAAGAGCCCGTGCGGGCACAAAACTAGCTTAAAACCACCAAAACAAGAAAGAGAAGAAGAAGTAGAAGAAGTAGTCGACGTTTACCCTAAAGCCTCAGAGTGACGTCAGAAGCAACGCCAAAACATGGAAGCTCCACCGAGAAAGAAAGGTCGCCCAAGATCACGTTTCTTCAACACCTCCTCACCAGCTCTTACCGGCCAATGCGTATGTACCCAGCAGTTGCCCTAGATGGTCTACTGGAGTGAGGTAAGTCATATTTCGGTGTACACTGTAACTCAAACATCCATAACTGCCAAATGAGGAGAACAGAATAGCAACTCTAAATTGTTTCCAATCAAAGGCTTACGCTGGTTACGATTACAATTAGATTGTTGTCAAAGAATGAGAAGTGATGGTGAATAAAATGCAACAGATTACCCTGACCCCGATGGCCTAGCCCAGTCACCAGCCAGCCAAGGGCATTTGACAAGATTTCTCTCTCTCAATAAATATATATACATATACTAAGCATACAACACATTTGCATAAAGAGAGACGTATTCCTTGTACACGGATGTGTTTTACATGAATGAAAATGTAAACATACAGACCTCACGTGTGTGTGGTCACATGGTGGTGTAGATAAAAAAAAAGAGGCGGCTGCACGTGTGCTTGCTTAGAATTAAAGTCATGCGTCCCCAGTACACTCTGACCTATAATGCTACGTTGCTATAATGGCAACTGTCTGTTGTTTAGCAATCGATGTCGTAACAGAGCCGAGGAGGGAGAAGAAGAAAATCTATGTATCAGGACCTGTCATGAATACGGAGGAGGAAGGTAATGAAGAATAAATCAATAGTCAGGCTTTATACTGGGCTTTGATATTTTTTTTGAGCAGTTGCCCAGTATGCGTATCAGTGAATTAAAACTGAAATTTTAGCAATAACTACATAAGATACAACAAGTCCGGACATTTCTGTGCGCCTAAATTACTGAAGTACTGAATGTCTGTCATGAAATAACTGGCGGAATTATCGAGCTGGGCGAACAAGTTCAAAGATTGTACAACCTTGACCTTAAGAGTTAAACTGCGCGCTACGTTATTGTTGTCATGGGAATTGGGAACTCCACAATTTCACTTTTAGTTTAAACATTATTAAATTATTTTACAAAAAAAGTTGTCTCCTCTCTATTTTAGTGTATATGGATGCCCGTGCGCGCGTGTGTGTGTGTGTGTGTATGTGCTGCGTGAGTGTGTATAAATATATTGCAATGATCAAAATATCAGTGGGTAGCATGCATCTTGGTATGACTGATTAAAATGCATTCAGTTTTAAAACTACATCGCTAATGAACAAGTATAGGCTTCACGATTTATTGAATGGAATATTTCATTCTCCCCGTTTCAATAACCTTCAAAAACTGGGACAAAAAAAAAAGGGAGCTATTTCTCGAAAAGTTAGACGAGTGCAGCTTTAATGGCGTACAAACATTTACGTGGACTGAAAGGCAACTGCATTTCTTGCATGCGCTGATAAATAAACAGTGCCATCAGTATGTCTCATATACAGAACTTAGCAGGCAGGTACATCTCTATAACTATGCCTCCTTTATGCCTTCATGAAGCCACAATGGCTTTAAAACATACGCTAAATGAAATATCTCTCTCTCTCTCTAGTAGACACAAAACGTAAATTGGTAATGGCCAACTTCCCAGTTCGGGCAACTCGCTGCCCAGCCGAGTCAAATCTCCCAACGCGTACGTAGCGTTCATCATGGGGCATGGCGGAAGTCACTGGGAATAAAATGAACTAAAATGACACCTGGTATGCGACATCGCTGGTTTTTTGGAACGAATCCAGAATTTAAGGGCAGCCAGTTTTCCCGCTAAAGCGTAGAGATAGTTAACAGATTCGTTGCATGCCGAGTGTCACGTTTTGAAGTCTTCATGAAATTCAACACGCAGGTTATCATCTCTCTCTCTCTCTCTCTCTCTCTCTCTCTCTCTCTCTCTCTCTCTCTCACACACTTTTAAAAGGTAAGATAATAGGAGACTTTCTCCGAACTGAACCACTACAAGGACGTTGAGTACACTCCACTGATTGCTGAAAGTTCCCTGCGATTAAGGCATCACCTCTTAACATCATTGAAAAACAAAGAGATTCGCTGCTTGTGTTACCGAAAGGTACTGCATTTCCAATATGTTTTTCCACTTGCTCGGTTTCGACAATACTAGCCGTGATTGTAGTTAAATACAAAACATATTAACTGACAAAAAATAAAAAATTACGCTTCTCATCGCACCCATTCACATTCCAGATTCTGCTCCGTTCTCCAAGGCTACTTGTGCTGGAATGACTCATCGCTTTTTGATGATGTCGAACACACAGCACATACATACATACATATATTTGTTTATATGTATGTATGTATGTATGTATGTATGTATATATATATATATATATATATATATATATATATATATATATATATATATATACACTATACTACCTTTTAGATCCTTAAAAAGCATTTTAGGATTAAGTTACAAATGCTTCTCTATCATGACTGCGACCCACAACTGTCAACTGACAAAATTATCTTCATGGCAGAATATCATGTTACTTCCTACTGTCCGGAATCGATCCCAGTATTCTTTTCCCCGAACAATGGTGGTTTGAAGGTAAAAGACGACAATAGTTACTGCCCCATTCATCTCTCTCTCTCTCTCTCGCGTCATCGAGGATTGCCAAATTTATTTTACAAAAAACTGGGCGGCATATCTCATTAAATATTCCTGTTTCAAATATCCCCCACCCGCCCCTCTCTCTCTCTCTCTCTCTTTCTCTCTCTTTCGTCATCGAGGTATGTTGTGTTAAATTCTCCCATGTTTCAAGGGTATGAGTTAAGATGGGGCGTTATCTTAATTTTTCTTATTCTCTTAATTTATCACTTGTTAAACAAATTTTTTCTAATAACTGATTTCTTTTCTGTTTTTCCTATTACCTTCTGTTACTGATTTCTAATGGACACCATCTTCTTTGGAAGCTTGAATTCCAAGTCAATGGGCCCTGTGGGCTTCCTCCAAGTGGATAGGGCTCATTTTCTGAATAATAATAATGATAAATAATTGTACTTTTGAATGTAGTATAATTTCCCTTTTAAGAAAAAAAAATGTCACAGCAGCAGCCTCATTATTTACGTATATGGCTCATGAGTGGCACATCAACCACCGTGCACCATTCAGAGCCTATTTCGCTCGACGTCGACAGCCTTTCCTCGGTCTCCCTTCCATAATTCCATATTATCTGCCATTTTCACCTTCCCACCAACCTCAGCCGTACGTGATCGACTCGCCTTAAAAACAATCTGAGGATCTCTCCTAGATAGTGACCCCAAGGATTTTCGGGGGTCGTTATCGAGGAGTAATATTTCTTGGGGGTAGTTATCTTTACGATATTTACAGTCTTCTGTTTATGTTTTAACGGTCATCCCCAACGGGCTGTACTAAACACGCCGCAAAGGTGGGCACATACCGGGTTGAAACCTTTGGAGGTCACTATCCAGAAAAGCTCCCAATCCGATTCTTCTTTTTAACTATGCAGACGTTTTTACCGACTATTTGTACCTAAACATTTGTCATCCTTTCAAACCTCCTTATTGCGCATCAACTGTGCTGAGCAAACAACTCACATGAAAAGCTTTCACCAATTCTCCTTCTTTGTATGCAACATCAACACTTCCCTTTCATAAGAGTTAACAGCAGTTCGTTCCTACATACCTCATATCTTCAAACCCATTACAAGGATTCCGTGTCTTCCTTCATGTAATTTGTGATATTTCTATTTTTTCTTCTGTTGCCATTACACCTTTCATTTAATTCCAAATCCCTTAAAGAGTTTTTTACTTCAATCATTCCTTTATCAGTAACTACATTCTTTGAACCATCTTCCTGGTTTGTATTTACAATCATAATCTTAGCCTTGCTAAAGTTCACTTCCATCTTTCTCTTGTAACAGACACTTTCAAAATTTTTCACCAGTTCTCTGGCTTCTCTTCATTATCATCGACTGATAGCGTACCATTCAAAAACGTTACGCTCTCCACACTACTCTCACCACCTCTTTTCTCAACTCACAATTGTGAACTTTCATCTGACTTCTGTCATCAGTCCACAATTGAAATTAC
>NC_089791.1:20843387-20858387 GCF_040412425.1 Macrobrachium rosenbergii
GAACCAGGATTGTATTCACTCTCTCCAACTGTATTTTCAGATCCATTCACTCATTAACCTTCCTCTCTGCATTTACTCCCCCGTAGAACAATATTTCTCATTTTCCTACAGTTCTACTCATTCTGCCGTCTATTACTATTCACTTGCCTTTCTTTTTTCTCTCTTGGCTACCCTATCCACCCTTCTGAATACCTGCAAATGGTCCCATTTGTTATGCAACTGTACCTCAAAAACTCTTATTTTTTTATAATCACTAAAACTCCTTTACCCAACCCCACCACGGAATTATAACAAATCCTTATCCACTTTACCCACCTCAATATATTATATATATATATATATATATATATATATATATATATATATATATATATATATATATATGATTATTATCACTTTTGTACGTGATTCATTTATCAGACATTACCACAGGTGAAAAATAAGAAAGGGTGTAGGTCCTACACCTGTTTCTTATTTTTACTACAATTGTGTGCAAGATATATATATATATATATATATATATATATATATATATATATATATATATATATATACAGTATATATATATATATATATATATATATATATATATATATATATATATATATATATATATATATATATATATATATATCCGTGCTCCACAGTTCATCTGCTTTCTCTTAATCATCAATCATTATATGCCCTTCACTGTTCCTTGTAATCAACCTCACTCGCCTTAATTAAATTTAAAGCCACATTTTTCCCTTCCTTTTCAACTTATATTTTTATCTATTGTATACCAACTTCAGCTTCTACTAAATATCAGATTAAACTTAGGCCATTTCTCTTCTTACCATTGCATCCATCAATTTGAACCTATCTCCATCACCTCTACTATCACAATAAAACATTTTTTCTTACTCTTTCCTAAACCTAAGTATACTTATAAATATTCTTCTTAGAAAACCATGTGTTTCCAATAATGGAGTCTCTTTCCAGGTATATTTCTATTTCTCTCCCTTTTCAATTACACAATAAACTCCATACCTATCAATATCGACATTTCTCTATCTACTGACGACCTTTGCATATGAATATCTTACCCAACCACCCTTTCATGTTGTCCAAACCCAGCCAGGCACCGATTAAGATTCCCCAAGAGAACTTTTTTAATACTGCTCCAAGTTAATCATATCCATTTAATCTTTTCTAACTCTCTTATACTCATCCACACCCAGTTCTCCTGACACTACAAGTGCTACTCATTCCCTAGCTCAACACATTTCAGCGGCCCAGGTGTAATGACTCTTTGCCCTTCCCTCTGCTACACACTCCCCTTCAACTTCCTCGGAAGTGCTACAATATCGAGTTTTTTTTTTTTCTTTAAAGAAATCTTCAATTCTACACCATTAATACACATTCTGAAATCCATTACTTATCACACTTTACCTTCTCTGGTTTTCTGCACTATCAATTTACAAGTGGGGCTTTAAACTACACGCCTGTCCATTTAGCAAGTCTCGCACTAAGTGGCCAGAGCGCTGGTGAACAGAACGGTATTAACATATTCTTTAACGGCATCCTTACGGTCCAGATATATCTGGACCCTGGGCATCCTACAAGACTGACAACTGTAATTATCATTAGCCTCTGTCGAAGAGGCTCGTCTGTCATTTAGGGGGCACTGCTTTTAACCACGGGGTTTTCAACCCTTTAATTGGGTACCCCTTTACTTTCAGGTACATTAAATCTGTACTTCAAACCACTTCCTTGAGCAGCACTGTATACATTTACTTTTTTCCAACATCAAGCCACTTTCCCTAACAGGGGATCATGCCAGAAAAAGCAACCTTATGACATATACCAACCTCATATTTCACCTGCAATACCTATTTCATCTTGTCTATTCTGCACTTATAGTTCTTTGTAAATTAAGAAGACACACACCGAAGAATAAATACGAAAGCGGAGAAGGTCTTCACTGGTTTGTTAGGTCTTCTCCTCTCCTCTCTTCAATCCTAACACCTCCAAATTATACCATCCTCCATTCATTATAAATAACCATACGACTTCAAAACTCACTAATTCATTTATTCATTTTCTCTAACTATTTACAATTTCTTAAAACGCACCAACACTTTACTTCCATAACTGAACAATCTCGCCAAAATGGCTACAAAATCGTACTCTATCTACTATCTGCCCTAATAATATACCACTAACGAATGCTGTGCCTATCACCATTCACTACAGAAAATTTTACGAAATTTATGGTAACAAATTAAATTTACAAAGTTAGTATACAGTACTGTACTAACATTTCAGCCTATTATCCCATGGCGATGAAAATCACTGGCCCAGTATCACGATCAGCAACTGCAGCAGTCTGGGGTTTGAGGTTGGGGGAACCTCAAGGTGATGGTGAACTGAAACCAAGCAACTTGGAGTTTATCTAAACATAGTAGACCACCAGGTATATTATTATCTTCTTGAGTTTCCCAGTACTTTTGGGTTTTCTTTTTCACATAAGGCCATAGAAAACGGGTACTTATGCATGGCGGACTATACTATATTAAACAACACTCCCGGCAACGGTAGCGATATTTCAGAAAAAAAGGGTGGTTATAAATCCACCAATTCTCATGAAATAGCAGATAAAATGAGACAAAAATTTATAATAATATTCTATATTCAAAGACAATGTTCGGGTTAACTAGTGTATCAAACTCTTGCGCAAAACATCACAGAAAAAATGTTTTTGCAAAAACTAACATAAATTTTTCTAGTTTATGGTGAGAGAGAGAGAGAGAGAGAGAGAGAGAGAGAGAGAGAGAGAGAGAGAGAGAGAGAGAGAGAGAGAGAGAGAGAGAGAGAGAGCAACGAATATACGTGCAAAGTGGGTATGTATATATATATATATATATATATATATATATATATATATATATATATATATATATATATATATACATATATTTAACACAAATCTGGCAGATTCGATGCACACACACAAATTGTAGTCAAGGGCAGGAATACTCTGGAGATTCACACTTCCTTTATTGTTTCCTACGTTTCGTGATTCATAATCACATCATCAGGGAATTCTATGGAAAATGAAATTAATAAAGTACTGAACGGCTAAAACTGAATTACGTTAAAACATTAGTCACTAAAAATCTATAAAGGCTGTTCAAATTACATACACAAGAGCACACTTAAATACATACACACAAAGCTTAAAATCACGTTACACACGGACACATATGGTTACACAAGAGCACATTAAAAATAGCAAAATCACAAAACCCTCAAAATAAAAAAAAATAAAAAAAGTTGTCTAATTTTAAGAAAATTCTTTTTTCTTTCCAATAACAGAGAAACAAACAAAGACAGTAATATACTTATAAAAAAAAAAGCAGAAGACGCTCACCTTACAATGCAATCAGATAGAACCACACTAACAGTAAAAAGAAAAATATATACAGAAAAAACAAAACAAAAGATCAGAGGTACAAATAGTAATGACCTATGGCAAAAACAATGGAATTGAGGTAGTTTGCGTGTTTAAGGGAACCCGTAGTTTAATGTTTAAAGACTCATGTATCTGCAGTTTCTGTTGGTTCTGTGCCTGGCCAATAACTTTGAAATCATCATAATTTATCCGTGTTTTGCACTTGGTGGCATGATTTCTTATGGAGGATAGCTCTGGATTGGAGTCGGCATCCAGTTCTATAGCTCACCCCCTTATGAGGAAGTCGGCCTGACCTGAGAAGCCGCCTGGTGGATCAACATATGTTCCCAGACTACATCTGGGACAAGTATATTCATAAACTTTTCCAGACGACATCACTGGGCAGAGCCGATCTTTAAACCCGAAGAATGAGCCGAAATTGTCTTTGGATTTTTCGGGATGAGTTTGATGTCAATGGCCCCAAAGTACCTCTGAACGATCCTAATGAAATCCCTTCTAAAACTATCATCATGTGAAAATGGAAAGCACGTATATAGGGAGTTTGGGGACATTAAAATTTACTGTAGGGCTGAATGATTTGTTCAGTAGTCTGGAAAGAATTCTATAGAATGTTTTTGTGTGGAAAGCAATTATTGTTAAAGTATTGTTGCAAAATTCAAAAGGATTTCTTCATGAAAAAGGGCCCAATTAAGTGAGAGTTAAAGCACGGTGTATGAGAGTGTGGACTTGTTAAGTTTGAAATTAAAAAGCAGAGCTATAAAAAGTTTGACCCAAGACCAGTAAACGTTCTTTTTCTAAAAACAGTAGTATTGAAACGGTCATTTTCTTTGAAAATCAAAATATCTAAAAAGGCCAGTTTAGAATCCTGTTCCTTCTCCAAGGTAAAAGTGATGCTACTATGACAGGCATTGGCAAAATCAAGAAATCGGTCAGAATCGGTTTCATGTTTAAAAGAGCAAACGTATCATCTACGTATCGAGAGTAAAAAAGAGGGCGATAGGCCAAGGGACATTCTTCAAGGATGTGCTCCTCCAGGGAGCACACAAAAATGTTCGCAAAGGTTGGTCCTAATGGACTTCCCATGGCTCTTTTTAAACATGAAACCGATTCTGTCCGATTTCTTGATTTTGCCAATGCCTGTCATAGTAACATCACTTTTACCTTGGAGAAGGAACAGGGTTCTAAACTGGCCTTTTTAGATATTTTGATTTTCAAAGAAAATGACCGTTTCAATACTACTGTTTTTTTAGAAAAGAACGTTTACTGGTCTTGGGTCAAACTTTTAAAGCTCCTGCTTTTTAATTTCAAACTTAACTCTGTCCACACTCTCATACACCGTGCTTTAACTCTCACTTCTAATTGGGCCCTTTTTCATGAAGAAATCCTTTTCCTGCAACAATACTTTAACAATAATTGCTTTCCACACAAAAACATTCTATAGAATTCTTTCCAGACTACTGAACAAATCATTCAGCCCTACAGTAAACTTTTAATGTCCCTTAAACTCCCTATATAGGTTTTCCCATTTTCACATGATGATAGTTTTAGAAGGAATTTCATTAGGATCGTTCAGATGTACTTTTGCACATATTGACATCAAACTCATCCCGAAAAATCCAAAGACAATCGGCTCATTCAGGTTTAAAGATCGGCTCTGCCCTTTGATGTCGTCTGTTGTTTATGAATATACTTGTCCCAGATGTAGTCCGGGAACATATGTTGGATCCACCAGGCGGCTTCTCAGGGTCAGGGCCGACTCTCATAAGGGGGTGAGCTATAGAACTGGATGCCGACTCTCCAATCCAGAGCTATCCTCCATAAGAAATCATGCCACCAAGTGCAAAACACGGATAAATTATGATGATTTCAAAGTTATTGGCCAGGCACAGAACCAACAGAAACTGCAGATACTTTGAGTCTTTAAACATTAAACTACGGGTTCCCTCATTAAACACGCAAACTACCTCAATTCCATTGTTTTTGCCATAGGTCATTACTATTTGTACCTCTGATCTTTTTGTTTTGTTTTTTCTGTATATATTTTCTTTTACTGTTAGTGTGGTTCTATCGTTTGCATTGTAAGGTGAGCGTCTTCTGCTTTTTTTTATAAGTATATTACTGTCTTTGTTTGTTTCTCTGTTATTGGAAAGAGAAAAAAAGAATTTTCTTAAAATTAGACAATTTTTTTATTTTTTTTTTATTTTGAGGGTTTTGTGATTTTGCTATTTTTAATGTGCTCTTGTGTAACCATATGTGTCCGTGTGTAACGTGATTTTAAGCTTTGTGTTTATGTATTTAAGTGTGCTCTTGTGTATGTAATTTTGAACAGCCTTTATAGATTTTTAGTGACTAATGTTTTAACGTAATTCAGTTTTAGCCGTTCAGTACTTTTATTAATTTATTTCATTTTCCATAGAATTCCCTGATGATGTGATTATGAATCACGAAACGTAGGAAACAATAAAGGAAGTGTGAATCTCCAGAGTATTCCTGCCCTTGACTACAATTTATACATATATTTCTATACACGAATATATATGTAGGTATAATTGTAGTATATGCAGTATACATAAATACTATATATATATATACATATATAATATACATACATACATATATATATATATATATATATATATATATATATATATATATATATATATATATATATATATATATATATACACACACACACACTAGAATTAGGTTGTGGAAAAATGCTTCCAAAGTGCTTTCATGTATTTACTGCGCACACATCCTTCGAACTTTTATATACATCAACGCTCCGAGAGCGTTTCGGATGCATTCTTTCAATTCATCCTAAATTTGTCATTTTCAGTGTATATATACATATATTTTTTTCATATATATTATATATGTACATATACATAAATAGACACAGAATTCTAGAGATACTGGAAAAGGTAATTGACCTGGTCTTTCGAAGCCTAGACAGGAATACAGGAAGGGATCATAGAGAATTTTAATTTATGGGAGTGTGGATCTTGTATAGGAATGAAAGGAAAAGGGTGTAAGTTGTAAAGATGAAATGACTGTGTAGTGGGCTATATGTGGCATAAAAGGAAGTGGAAGGGTGAGAATTGTAGAGATACTGGAAGAGGTAGCAAGAATGTAAGAGCAGGAGTAAGAATTCTTCAGTGTTTTGAGAAGGTTTGATCGTATGGAAAGGATGGAGTGCTACAGTTCGATAAAATTTTACAAAGGAAGTGGAGAGGAAGGCCAGTAAAGGGATGGTTAGATGATGTGAAAGAAGTATAAAAAACAGAAAGACCTTGATATCTAAGAACAGCCAGAGTGTGGGCAAGATGGAAATGAATGGTGTAGTGTGTGCAAGGTGGCGTGACGTGTTGCCCATGAGCAATTCTAGTGTAGGTGTCTGAAGCTACTAATGCTGTGAGATTTTTCGTCATAAAGAGCTCATCCACGATTCTGCAGTTAGTACACTAATTTAGTAGTGAGCTAATAAGTGCTGTATAGCTTTTATTCCTGGAGCCACCCTGGTCACTTTTAGAAAGAATAATGCAATAATATATATATATATATATATATATATATATATATATATATATATATATATATATATATATACATACACACACACACATATATATGTGTGTGTGTATGTGTGTGTGTGTATATATATATATATACTGTATATTGCATTATTCTTTCTAAAAGTGACCAGTCGTGGCTCCAGGAATAAAAGCTATACAGCACTTATTAACTCACTACTAAATTAGTGTACTAACTGCAGAATCATGGATGACTCTTTTATGACGAAAAATCTCACAGCATTAGTAACTTCAGACACTTTATACTAGAAGGCTCATGGGAACACGAGCACCTCACTCACTACACCATTCATTCCATCTTGCCCCTCTGGCTTCTTAGACATCAAGGTCTTTGTTTTTTATACTTCTTTCACATCATCTAACCATCCCTTTATTGGCCTTCCTCTCCACTTCCTTTGTGAAATTTTATCGAACTGTAGCACTCCATCCTTTCTATATGATTAAACCTTCTCAAAACACTGAAGAATTCTTACTCCTAGACTCACATTCTTGCTGCCTCTTCCAGTATCTCTATAATTCTCACCCTTCCCATTCCTTTTATGCCATGTATAGCCATTCATCTTTACAACTTATACCCTTTTCCTTTCATTCCTATACTAGATCCACACTCCCATAAATTAAAATTCTCTATGACCCCTTCCTGTATTCCTGTCTAGGCCTCGAAAGACCAGGTCAATTACCAACCTTTGAACACGCTCTACTACTTACTTCACCTATCCCGTGACTCAGTTCTTTTATCATCTTACCTCCAACCATTATACTTACACTTAAATACCTATAAAAATCCACTTCTCGAATTCTTCCAAACCTATTACTGCTTACGCAAGTTTCTCTTCAATTTCCTCAATCAGTCGTTCCTATCTGCACACACCCACCATTCCAAACTGCATCCACAAATCATTTGCTTATCCCACAGTTTTTCACCTATATCGACTGCCCGTTCTCTGGATTCTCACTTTTGCTCCAGCCGTTAAGATATTCAGCAGCCATGAAGTCATACAATCTTGTCTCAAATCTAATTTTCATTCAAATAGTCACTCTGCTGCCTCTATAACACACGCTTATCTTTGTTAAAACTCGTAATTGCTCTCTAAAACTTATCCTCTACAAAAAGTATACTTTAGTTTAACCAGACCACTGAGCTAATTAACAGCTCTCCTAGAGCTGCCCCAAAGGATTAGACTTATTTTGTGTGGCTAAGAACCAACTGGTTACCTAGCAACGGAACCTACAGCTTATTGTGGAATCCGAACCACATTATACCGAGAAATGAATTTCTATCACCAGAAATAAATTCCTCTAATTCTTCATTGGCCGGCCGGAGATTCGAACGCGGGCTCTGCAGAGTGCTAGCCGAGAACGGTACCGACCAGTCCAACGAGGAACTTATCCTCTACAACATACATCAGCAATACCCTCCAATTCTTAGCAATATTCTGGAAACGTTTCTCACTACAACCACATATCTTAAGAGGAAATGAACGAGGAAACTAGTTATTTCCCCTGGAAAATGAACGAGGAAACTAGTTATTTCCCCCAACAAAAAAAAAATTATATTATTATCTTCGGAAAGTACAAAATTCCCTCAACTGTAGAACTGAACGAAACAAAACTAAGTCCGATGAAGCTGTTACTAGTACTAACCATGCCCCCTTACTAATAACTAGCTTTTAAGATCGGCGCAAAAAACCAAAAATTGTCAAATTGAAGGCAGTCAGCCTCACTTCCGGGTCCAGGAGACATATATAAAGACCACTTTTCCCTAACTTTGTCTATTGTTTCCGCAAACGGCGAGGAAAACGAAAGTTTACGCTTCCCGGAATGTTATTGGATTCAGCGATACTTTGGTTGTTTTTATGGAAATGCTCCGCGTGAATAACATATTTTCTCTGCTTTATTCGATGAGCAAAATGCATTTCGGAAAAGGGGAAGGTAGGATATCAGGATATTCCAATGCAATGTGTGTGTATATATATATATATATATATATATATATATATATATATATATATATATATATATATATATATATATATATATATATATATATATATATATATATATATATATATATATATATATATATATATATAATATATAATTATATAGATATGTATATATACATTACATACACATATTTATGTATATATTCATATATATATATATATATATATATATATATATATATATATATATATATATGTGTGTGTGTGTGTGTGTGTGTGTGTGTATGACCCTTTACCTATACAGCAATAATTTTGTAGCTGCTATAGGCGATGCTTCAGTGATATTATTATTATTATTATTATTATTATTATTATTATTATTATTATTATTATTATTATTATTATTATTATAAGACTAGCTAGGATAAATCTGATGATGAACTTCCATGTGGGGAGACAACAATGGGAATTAATGCACACACAAGAGAGAAGGATCAATGCAGGGGGTCGCAGATGGCTGCAAAGAACCCTTCGTACAGTGCGTTGAGGAAGGAACACTAGATGATAGAACAGAATATAGAATTTAGGCCAAAGGTCAAGCGCTGGGACCTATGAGGTCATTCAGCTGAAAGAGGAACTTGAGAGTAGAAAGGTTTGAAAGGTATAACAAGAGGAAAACCTGCAGTTGCATTATGAATCAATTGTTAGGAGCGGGTGGACAGCAAGATGGAAGAAAGGTAATATAAATGGAGGTACAGTAAATGGAATGAAAAGGGTTTCAGCTCAGGGTCGAAAGGAAGTTGCAGAGAACCTCAAGTAATGCCTACGGTGCAGCGGATGAGGTGCACTTACGTCACTACCCATTACGGGGAACACTAGATGATAAGCAAGAGAATCGTGAGTTTCTTGAGGATTAACAGCCTCTCCCGAAGGGGCTTATTCTACGTGGCTAAGAAAATAGCAACAGACCTCGTCAGCTTATTGGCCCTGAACTCGTTTTACCAGTAAACGAATTCTTCATTAGTCGGCTGAAACTCGAACCTAGTCGGGCCTACTGAGTGCTAGAAGGCGACAACCCCTACCGGACTCTCCCAACGAGGAACTATGATAAGCAAGAGGTATTCAGGAATGGCCTCACCCGGGGCGGTAAACTCTTCGTCGAGACCTCTCGTTTTGGCCCATTACGACCCCCGCCGCCCCACTCTCTCCTTTCCCCTGGCTCTGACCACCGACAATGGATCAAGTCAACAGAACAGAATAGAACGCAGGATTTAGGCCAAAGGCCAAGAGCTGGGACCTCTGATGTTATTCAGCTCTGAAACTGACAGTGAAAAGGTTTGAAAGGTATAACAGGTGGACAACCTCACAGTTGCACTATGAAACAACTGGTAGGAGAAGGTGGAGAGGAAGATGGAAGAAAGAGAATATGAACGGAGGTACAGTCAAGTCAACAGTAGCTTACTAGATTTTAGACCTGGAAAGCGCCCATCATCCCTCCTCGCCCGGTTCGGGAATCGAACGGTGGTTAAATGACCTGAGCTACTGGTTAGATCCCACCTCTCCAGAACTTCCTCATAAAAAAAAAATATTTTAAAATCCAAGCTGAGGAAAGCCTTTGAATCGCATGGCCCTGGAGGTGATGCGGGGAATAATGAGCGGAAATGATTGCGTTCCATCTACGCACTCGTATATGCATGAGCTAGTTTACGCACTGCATCTGATACGAAGACATTAATTCAGGGATGATATACGCCCTGACGCACTCTGTCAATAAAAACGTCCTCGGGAAAACCAATCAACAAGTATTAGTACACCAAAACGAACCCAGATCAGTGAACGCAATTCATAAATCTGCTGACACGTGAGGGGCAAAGTGGACGGGGAACAGTACTGCCCTAAAATGGAAGACTTTAGTATCTGCAAAAATACAGAACCGAGAAAAATTTTAGATTCTGCAGTTTTCCCTTGCCTTACTACTGATTTTGCAGATACTGCAAATGGGACCCCCTACATACTCTTGGAAAGCACTGAAAAATCACTCTGAAACTGCAGTAACTTGTGTATTAGTGTTTCACGAGCCCAATGGGTGGCATAACTCAATTTCGAAAAATTTTGCAGATACTGCAGTTTTCCATTTTAGGGCAGAGTAGGTTACATATTCGCATACCCAGACCGTGCAGCAGTAAGCGTGCAGAATTTAATACCCGAATGGCATCGTCATGAAAACTTTGAGGGAATCAAAAAGGGTAACGGAAAGTTTATTTCGGGAATTTGAGTTACTGGGAGCTACAGTTTGTTGCACGGGAAGTTAAACTGAAAAAGTAGTAACATTGATAATTTAAATCGTCTATAAACACACACAAACACACTCTCATATATACACATACATATATTTATAAATGTATATATACAAAATGTATACAAAATAAAATTTTAAAAAGTGTATATACATGAAATAAGATTAAGCAAACAAAAAAATACATAAATAATTAAATAAACGAGACAGTTTGCTATCTTAAGAATAACGTAAAAAAAGCAGAAACCAGTTTGGCTCCGAGTGGATCGGATATCAGCCTTCTAAAACTGATGCGAGTCTGGAGAAAAAAAAAAGGCGAAAAAGTAAAACGAGCCGACCGAATTACGAATGCCGACAAACTTTGCCGGTTGGGAGTAAGGAGAGACTTCAGAAGAATAAACGAGAGAAGAGGGAAAACTCTGGACGTGAAGTGTTTTATGAAGGCAATAATGGTTAGAGCAAAGGAAAAAAATGGAAAGGAAGAAAAATGGACATAACGAACGGAGAAATGGATAAAACAATAAAATGTACAATTTAGGCCAAAGGCCAAGCGTTGGGACCTATGAGGTAATCCTTATTACTTGTTGACGGCTTATCCAGGTCCGGCACCACTTCCAAAGCGCTCGCAGGACCTCTGTTATCAAGTTAATAGTTTATTCATCAGATGTATTTGTTCACACTGCATATTCCACATTCACTGTTTGATATTCCGTATCAAACAAAGAAGTTTTAAGTTTCTTTTTGAAAACTGAAATTGACTGTAAAAAGGTTTGAAAGGTGTAACAGGAGGAAAACCTCGCAGTTGCCCTATGAACCGCTTGTAGGGAGAAGATGGAAAGTAAGATGGAAGAAAGAGATTAATAACGGGGGTACAGTAAAAAGAATGGAAGGGGTTGCAGCTAGGGGGCCGAAGGGACGTTGCTAAGAACCTTAAGTGACGTCTACAGTGTACTCCAAGAGGTGCACTGACAGCACTACACACCTACCGAAGCAAAGAAATGAAGAAAAATCGATGCAGCAAACAATGTGGTGTCAAAAAGTCCTTAAGTTCACGACACCAAACGACCGCAATTTACTCAAAGCACTTATTTAGGGACGTGGTTTCCAAGTTAAAGTTGCTACAATATCCATATTTAACTTACAGTCACTGTTCTGCCCTAAAATGGAAAACTGAAGTATCTGGCAAACTTTCGAAATTGAGATATGCCATCTATTGGGCTCTGAAACACTAATACACAAGTTACTGCAGTTTTAGAATGACTCTTCAATGCTTTATTCAGGGGGTCCCATTTGCAGTATCTGCAAAATCAGTAGTAAGGCAAGGAAAACTGCAGTACCTACCATTTTTTCTCAGTTTTATTTTTCTGCAGTCTTCCATTTAAGTTTTGTAAAACCCCGTTTGTCTGTTTGTGGGGATGATCTTGCAGATCAGCATTGAAATCTTACTTTTAACATCCGTTTGTCTGTTGATGATCTTGCAAAAAGTGATCAGTATTGAAATCTTACTTTTAACATCCGTTTGTCTATTGATGATCTTGCAAAAAGTTATCAGTGGACTTTATCGAAATCTTACTTTTAACATAATTGGGGGAGGAGGGTCATTTTTAAAAGGTGGAGGGTTCCTCAGCCTTGGATGAAGAGTCCCGTGTTCAAATACTCTTGCTTTAATAATGTTTAAAAAATACAGGTAATTATCATCTACTGTGTGGTTGAACGTGGATTGAATGATTTTATCATTTGTAGTTAAGTTCATCCCTAATTCAGTAGTAATGGGATGAATATGGTAATTAGTGTTGTCTTCGCTAAATCCTGGAGCGATATATTTATATATACTGTATATATATATATATATATATATATATATATATATATATATATATATATATAATATATAATATATATATATATATAATATATATATACATACATATATATATATACATACATTATATATATATACATTATATATATATATATATATATATATATATATATATATATATATATATATATATATATATATATATATATATTATATAATGTGTGTGTGTATTCAAACTCAGTATCCTACTCTTTTCTCCATTAGCTGTGCGGTGACGACGCACTGCCAATGAGCCTATTAAATGGAGGCTGCGATATATCTATCTATATACAGTACATAGCATATATATATACATATATAAATATATATATACATATATATATTATACATACACCTAGGATGGCCAGCCCTATGAGAGCTGAAGGTCAGCTCAGTGGTCTGGTTAAACTACTTTAATAATAGTAATAATATACCTAGAATGGACTCCCTTCATGAATTTATAAAGACTCTGCCTGTAGTCTCAAGCCACTACACCCGTGCTAAGGCACCATTGCGGCAATATTTGCCACATGGGGGGTCAGTGGGAAGTCTGTATGGATAATACCAGATCTGGATGGCATTGCATTACAGGAATGTCATCCCTGTTAAGGAAAATTATTTTAGGAAAGTTTTCATCAAAGACTACATTTATTCAATTCGCTCCTCCAAAAACGGATGAGTGTAACCAGTGTGCCTTATTGGACATAAAGATGAGTGAGTCCAAAGATGCAAAAACAAAAGAGGAGCTGGAACAAGAAATGAAGGAACACCTTGGAGAAGCAAAGATTGCCCAAAATTTATTGAAGCACCCGACTAACAAGTCTGAGGGCGTGAGGGCAATAAGCAATCGTCCTAAAATGCCTGTGAACAACAGCAGCTTTATTTTTAAATTTTTGCATTTATGACCTCAGGACAAAGCTCACATGTACGTCTGGGACGAAACAGAAGCAAAACGAGGACCAAATGAGGTCAGTAGTTGCCTCTTGCGATGGCTGCAATATGTGAGGGAAGTGGAGAAAGAGGACCACCCTCAGAGTTTTTGCTGACAATTGCGCCGGCCACAACAAGAATATTTATAATATTCTGATGTTGCAGCAGCAATTACACAAGAAGTATCTTCTCAGGGTGGAGGTCTCATCTTTCTTGTGAGTGGTCACTCTTTCATGCCTTGTGATAGGGCATTTGGGGTCCTGGAGAAAGCGTATAAGAAGAACGTGTACGTTTGCAGCAATCCTAAATACGTAGAAATTATTGAAGGGGCCTGCAAGAAAAACAAGTATGAGGTATGGCGCATGAATCGGATGGACGTCTTTGACGTAAAAAGTCTGGAGAAATACGCCACTAACAGGTCGGGGGGTATGCTTTTAAAAGCAAAGCACCTTGTCCTATCATGCAGTGACCTTGGGGTTTCCTCATCAAGTACCACTATGATCTTCAGGACGACCCTGCTACAATGACATTCATAGATCTGCGGAAGGGTCGCCAGTCTGTAAAGGGTAAGGGGCGGGGAAGGCCTAGCGAATTACTGCTTGCAAATGCACCCATCGCCTATAAGTACCCTCAAGAGTTAGTCTTGAAAAAGACAAAGATTTTAAGTATAGACAGTATTGCTCACATGATTCCACTCCCAGAAGAAAAGAGCTGGTTTATGGACCTCATTGCAAGGCAGAAAAGTCTTCTTGCAGTGACCGAAGAAGATGTGACTGACTCTGATGAGGACATGGAAGAGGATCCTGATAACCCGGACAATATTTTGTTGGTGGAAGTATCAGTAAGAGCTGCTCCGGGCAGTTCCCTTCAATAGCCTCCTTAGCCTTCGCCCCCCCCCCCCAACAACCGCTCCCCTCAAC
>NC_089791.1:20863387-20883387 GCF_040412425.1 Macrobrachium rosenbergii
GTGTTGGACAAGACGACTGAAGAAAGGATGCAAGAATGGCTGTTAAATAAAAGGGTAAAAATGTGGATGCATGTTGGGGTAGCGGCCGAAGGGAGGCTGCAAATACCAAACCTCCCCCACCTACGGACAATAACCCTTTATATTCCAGATACTATCGTAAGATCTCATTCAAAGGTTTCACGATAAATTACCGTATTAATATCACACGATACTCCCTGGGGACTATAATTCAATAGGTGAGCCTCTTCTTCCTTCTTTATAAAATTTCTTCCATAATGTTACAGATAAAGAGGAAACGAGAGAGAGAGAGAGAGAGAGAGAGAGAGAGAGAGAGAGAGAGAGAGAGAGAGAGAGAGAGAGAGAGACTTGTCATCATAATATCGTCATAAACATCATCAAGGACGACTCAGGTCAGCTGGATAAAAACTGCTTGAAAGCGAAGAGCTTGCGTGGCTATGCGCTGTTACTACATAGCATAAATATCCTCATACATAACAAACAGCTCATTAGCTTTCTGGTGGAAACAGACATATTTATATACACAGGTATTGATATAAATGACGGACGGTTCTAGCATGTTCAACGAGAAATCATATATTTAATGTTGCACTAAGGAAGACAGGTAAATTTCTGGCTAATAATCCCTTAGTTTTCTTAGCCGACATAATGATTTGTTCGGTAATAGTATTTCCGCATTACTGTCAACCCGAAGTAGAATTCTCTCTCAGCCTCGGTTTTCCCATATTCCTTCCTATAGGCTTTCTAAGGGATACCGCATGTGTCTAATGCTCTCTTCAGGCCTGAGCTAAAGAAAAGTAAATTTTTTTAGGTCTTTCATATACAAAATGTGTTTAACTGTAACCATTATATTACAAGCACAATAATATCAACACGTAAGTGCATGTAGTTAATTAAGCTTCTCTTAATAAACCAGAATGCTGATAGAAAATTTTTTTTCAAGATGAATGCTTGTGAAAAAATCTAAAACCGGGAGAATCTGTTATTGCCCGGCTATACCCTGCCATCACTAGAAGATTACTGTATGCGTCCCAAACACCTTAGTGTTTGTGCATAAAGACCTGGATTTAGGAGTCTGCGTATTGTATTTTGGCGTGAACATCTCAGAAGGAAGGTCTCGTTAACTACTATAATTTTTCTAACCTCTTGGTTTGGTCATCAGAAAAGTATCCTTTCTAGACCTTTCAAGAACTGACCAGGGTCCAGGTGTTCATTTTCTAAATTGCTGTCTTGTTTGTTGTACCGTATTCCGGTTCACTGAGACCTTTATGAGGTACATTTTGGTGGTTGGGGATGACAGTTCAACCACTGAAAACCGAAGCCTTCATATAAACAAATGGTAACTCAATTACTTGCATCATCAAACGTCTAGCGTTTTCCACTGCTCGTACAGCTTTTTATTGATGACACTGAGACTCACTGGGAGACCGAGATTAACTTATCTTTTTTATCATAGGGCAGACTTGCTTGTCTTGTTAATGAGTCGCGACTGAGATATATCTGTCTTTTTAATGATGATGACAGGTACTCGCTTGTCTTGTTAATGATGATATGACAGACTCGCTCGTCATTTTATTATGACGAGACAGGGGCTCGCTTGTGTTCTTAATGATGACGAGACCAAAAGTCACCTCTTTTTAATGATAATGAGACTAAGACTCGCTTGTCTTTCAATGATGACGAGGCCGAGTCACTTTTTTTTATGGTGAGGCCGAGAGTCACTTTCTTTTTTTAATGATGACGAGGCCGAGTCATTTTTTTTTATTGGAGAGGCCGAGAGTCACTTTCTTTTTTTAATGATGACGAGGCCGAGAGTCACTTGTTTTTTTAATGAAGACGAGGCCGAGAGTCACTTGTTTTTTAATGATGACGAGGCCGAGAGTCACTTGTTTTTTAATGATGACGAGGCCGAGAGTCACTTGTTTTTTAATGAAGACGAGGCCGAGAGTCACTTGTTTTTTAATGATGACGATGCCAAGAGTCACTTGTTTTTATAATGATGAACAGTCAGTCACTTTTTTTTTAATGAAAACGAGGCCGAGAGTCGTTTGCTTTTTTAATGATGAACAGTCCGAGTCATTTGTTTTTTTTTAATGAAAACGAGGCCGAGAGTCACTTGCTTTTTGAATGATGACGAGGCCAAGAGATACTTGGTTTTTTTTTTATTACAGAATACAGAATTGTGCCCAAAGGCCAAGCGCTGGGATCTATGAAGAGGTCATTCAGCGCTGAAAGGAGAGAGTGGATAGTAAGATGGAAGAAAGAGAATATGAACGGAGGCACAGTAAAAGGAATGAAAGGAGTTGCAAAGAACCTCAAGTAACGCCTACAGTGCACCCCGGGAACTTAAATGATGGCGAGACTGAGACTCGCCATTCTTTATGATGATGAAGAAACCGAATGTCATTAAATTGTCCCTTTAATGATGATAAGACTGACACTCATTTGTTTTAATAGAGGAGTCCCAAAGTTAATCGCCTTTTTCATGACAACCGAGAATTAAAACCCATTTGCTTTTAATGATGTCGAGAATGAGTGTCATTTGTCTCTACTGATGATGACGAGACCGAGACGAATACAGGTTTCCAAATCGAGGGCCATCCAAATAAATTAATAAGACATAAATGCAATAAAATACAATGAAACGGGATACTATGCAATAAAATACAAAGAAATAGGATACTATGCAATAAATTACAAAGAAATAGGATACTATGCAATAAAATACAAAGAAATAGGATACTGTCGGTCGGTCACTTTCCCTTGTACGCGGCGACGTAACTATTGTATTCATAAAACTGTTCAATTCATTTTCTCTATCAACGTTCACCGAAATTCACTGAACTTCTTACGAGTCCTTCATGCCCAGTTATTGAAAAAAAAAAAAACTACCAAGCACAACTTATTTTTTATCAATATTTGTCGGAATGGAATACAGAATTCAGGCCAAAAGCAAAGAGCTGGAACTTATGAAGTCATTCAGCGCTGAAAGGAAATTGACGATAAGATGGTTTGAAAGGTGTAACAAGAGGAAAACCTCACTGTTGCACAATGAAAAACTGTTAGGAGAAGGTGGAAAGTCAAATGGAAGAATGAGAATATGAACGGAGGTACATTAAAAAGGAAGTAAAGAGGTTGTAGCTAGGGGCATAAGGAACTCTGCGAGGAACCTTAAGCCATTCCTACAGTACACCAGGTGATATGCACTGATGGCACTACTCCCCCTGCGGGGTTTAATGATAACGAATTGTGAAAAATTATAACGAGTTGTGAAACTCCTTTGCTGATGACGTGAACGCGAGTCACATGTTTTTACTATTGATGGCCAGTCCGAGACGAATATAGGTTTCCAAATCGAGGTCCACGCAAATAAATTAATAAAAATAATAAATGGAATAAAATCAAACGAAATAGGATATTACCGGTCACTTTCCCTTGTACACGACGACGTAATTATGCTATTCATAAAACTGTTCATTTTCCACTATCAACGGTCACTCAAATCGCTTTAAGTTCGGAGTCATTCACGCCCAGTTGTTTAGAAAAAGAAAACTACCAAGGAACAGCTTATTTTTTTATCAATGTTTGTCTAAAATAAGAAAGGCATTCGCTATTGTAATTCACTAGTAACCACAAGGTACAGTCTTGTCAATGACTGTTTTATAACGCAAATAGTTATGACTAAATTGGCAACCGGTCATGCTGAATAAACAATCGGAAATGATCAAACGGGGAAATGAAAATGGTTATGGCCTACAATGCGCTTGGCATTTCCCTGACACAGATTCTCTATGAGGCGACGATAATTTCGTAATTTCTAGGCAACAAAACTTAGGTGGAAAACTTTGTGACCAGACTTTTCCTTTTGAATAAGTGTGATCTCGCATGCAATTCACAAACTAATGATTCTAAAGCGTCACTCTTTCTCTGTTTCGAGAACCCCATTACACAAAGTTTGGCTAACTGCGAAATCTAATTGCAACCACTCCTTGATATAGGAAAACCTAGACAGGCACGCCTCTTCCTTCTTTCATTTATTCCGCATGCATTCTTTTTTGGAGATATCGTCAAAAGTATCAGTGACATCCCAAAAATGAACAGCTTCATTCATTTTTCAATGACAATTCAAAATTACCTTGTCGCAGGAGAAAGAAGTGCAGAGTAGAGATCGCCTGTATACCTTTCCACAGCACTAGGTAGACACACTGGCCGCATGTTAGGTTTGTACGTGCGTATGTTGCCAACCACTGGCCTGTTCGCCTCCCCTAAAGGATAGTGGTTAGTTTTGCTCAAGAGTTTTTTTTTGTTTTACCCGCTCTGGAAGACAACGGTTTGAAGTTGTTGAAAATTTATTTTCGCAATCTTTTCCTCTGTCTCTTATGGAAGGCATTGTTTTCTTTACGGTTCGTTATTATGAAGTGAGCGAATCTAAACTAGCAATACGCACCGGCTACTGTTTTTGCTCGACTGAGCTGTGACGTCGATGGAAAAACCCAGAATGTTTCGTCTAGCGTCGCAAACCTTTCGTCCCTCGGAGCGCCCAGCGCCGTTAAGGTGCTCGTAATGGTTGATGAAGGAAAGACTGCAACATAACTTGCTCCCTCAAATGACGACCTAAATGGATATGTTTTGTATTATGCACCCGGAATTCGATAAATAAAGGAAATATGAATCACGCTATAACTCTGGAACAGCAAATGAACGGGCGAACGTTAATTTTTTTTTTATTGCTTCCTCCAACGTTTCCCAGAATGCACGTCAGTGACGTCATACTTATGCACTCTATCCAACGATACGATCTCTTTCTCACAACTTCAGTCTACTGAATCGGCTGCAAGATTCGACATTGAATATCCCGATTTTTGGCCCAGTGACTGCGTGAACGAGAGAGAGATAGTTAAGAGCAAGGTCTATAGACCTTGGTTAAGAGTGTACCGTAAGTAGCGATTAGCTGTAGGCCTACTTTATCATCTCTGACAAGTGATATTGTTATTGAGATTCAGATAATAATAGTGAGATTAGTAAGTAGCGAAAGATGGTGATGATTTTGCAGACAAGGAGGGAAGGAGAGAGAGAGAGAGAGAAGGGGCGGGGGGTTAGTTTACTGCATTCCCTCGAAAGCTATTTCAATCTAAGCACGCACAAATTTCCAAATAATTTTGACTGGCAACATCAGTGATTCTGAGGAATATCTTTATGTATTCGATAATCTTGAAAGTATTCCATGGTTAATAATAATGAAGAGTATGGTAGCATGAAGGACTAACAACGTGTTCAAGATATACTCAGACGTTATTTCAAGTGATGGTGTTTTGCCTACTTTAATCTTCTTAAGAAATTTAATACTTATATATATATATATATATATATATATATATATATATATATATATATATACATATATATATATATATACACACATACATGTGCAAATATATAAGCATATATATATACACATATACATGTGCAAATATATATATATATATATTATATATATATATATATATATATATATATATATATATATATATATATATATATATTAGTTCTCAGTAGTGCAGTGTTAATCAATATGAAAGGAAAAAGAAACTTTCTGATAGGAAACCTGTCATAAAAAGGAAGGAACTTGGGGGTAAAGCGTTGACAATTATTTAATCAATATGGAACTTAATCCAGATAAGTCAAATAAGAAATCCACAATCATCCTCAGTGATAATCCCTTGGAGGTTAATTCTCGGGTAGATGACAAAATATACCCTATAAGGAGATTCAAGTAATAAAATACACTGAAACTTCAAAATGGTATATGCAATATTACACAGACTGGTGGAGGCCAAATTCTGCAGTCATAAACGCAAAATTAAAAACTGACAAAATTCTGCAATGTAATTCGACTGAGTAACGGCGTGGCAAAATCGGAGACAAAATTCTGCAATGTAATGCCGGACTGAGGAAGAGCGTGGCTAAATTCTGCAGTTAAAATGGCAAAGTCAAAGAAGTGACAAAATTCTGTTCTGTATTAATAGACTAACGAAATGGCGTCCCTAGAGTCTGTTAAGTTAAAAGCTTGAAGATGTACTTGTGTGCTAACGATGTATACCTGACTGCCGAAGAGGAATCTCTTTGCTGAAACTTAGATGATATGAAATTAAAACGTGTAAGTAAAGTAAAATAAAATCGTGCTTATACAAAAATGGGAATATACGTTATATATATATATATATATATATATATATATATATATATATATATATATATATATATATATATATATATATATATATATATATATATATATTAGGTGTAGAAACATTGTAACGAATAAATAAAATCATTAAGAACTGCAGCGAGTTATAATGGAATCGACGGACAATAATGACAGTAGTAGTAGTAGTAGTAGTAGTAGTAGTAGTAGTAGTAGTAGTAGTAGTAGTAGCAGTTGTAGTAAACGTGGTATAAGAAAAAAAAACAATAAATTTATCAGAACTCACGGAACATGAACACATGAACCCATCGGAACATGGAGAGAGAGAGAGAGAGAGAGAGAGAGAGAGAGAGAGAGAGAGGGTAGCCACGTCAATGCCAAGAGGAATACAATAGAACGACCGGGATGTCCCTGAAGATAAAAGTGGGTCCATGGCATCACTGCCCTCCCAGGGCAATGTATTATAAACAAGACCAGTGTGCAGAAAGGAGGTGAAGAACATTTACACGACTGTTAAAGCAATACTGGATTGAAATTGTACAACCTAACGTATGCTTGTGCTTGGGTAAACTTTAATAATTATTTTGGAATTATTTTTGCTAGCCTTGTGGACGTCTCTTCCCTACCTGTTAACAGTCACTGCTGACTTACAGCCAGATCCTTGATCTACTTGGTTGGTCTACTCAGGCACAATGAAACCTGGAAGAATATCTAAAAAATCATACGACTCGCTGGAGAAGGGTACGTACATACGTACATACAATACATACACACATACTTTTACATATATATGTATATGTATATATATATATATATAATGTATATGTATAAAGTATGTATGTAGATATATATATATGTGTATGTACCCTTCTCCAGCGAATCGTATGATTTTTTAGAAATTCTTCCAGGTTTCAGTGTACCTGAGTAGACCAACCAAGTAGATTAAGTATGTGTGTATGTATGTATGTATGTATGTATGTATGTATGTATGTATGTATGTATATGTGTGTGTATGTATTGTATGTACGTATGTATGTACCCTTCTCCAGCGAATCGTATGAATTTTTAGACCTGCTGCCAGGCTTTGTTGTGCCTTAGTGTATATATACAATATTGTGTGTGTATATATATATATATATATATATATATATATATATATATATATATATATATATATATATATATATATATGTGTGTGTGTGTGTGTGTGTGTGTGTGTGTGTGCTTTACATGTTTACATGTATCTGCCGTGTATCGGAAGATGAAGACGAAAAATGTTCAGATAAATATTACAATAGTCAAACAGAAGTCAAATCCTTTATTGTAAGAAAAGGGGAGAGATGTACTATCCGAAATATCGTTCGTTTGTATTCCTGTTGTATTGTTCGACAGGCATTCTGCTTCTTCACTGTACACTATTTCCAAGTGTATATATATATATATATATATATATATATATATATATATATATATATATATATATATATATATATATATATATATATAAATAAGACAAAATCCATCACATTCCATATTTTCATTAGTTCAATTATACATCTATATATATGAATATAAGAGGCCCATAAACACTATTTAAACGCTGAAACCATATATTTCGGGCACTTGCTTCTGTGCCCTGTTCACTGGTAGAATATTCTACCAGTGAACAGAGGGCACAGAAGCAAGTGCCTGAAAATGTATGGTTTCAACAATTTAAATAGTGTTTTATGGGGCTTCTTATATTCATATTACACTGTAGAATTACAGGAAAAGACATTCATCTATATATATATATACATACCATATATATATATATATATAATATATATATATATATATATATATATATATATATATATATATATATATATATATATATATAAAATTAAGGCAAGTGAGTTTAAAAGAAAGGAAGTGAGAGGCAATATTGAAAAAAAAAAATTCATGTGTTAAAGAAGAATCAGGGAGTAGATTACGAGTTTGTAAAATTCCAGTAGTTACGGTCATGAAAATAGGAGACTGTTTCCAAGCACAGGAGGCTGGAAAGAGGGAATAAAAACAGTAAGCACGCAGACAGAAGCATGGACGAGGTAGTCAAGCAGAATTTTATAGAGACAAAGAACGCAACTAATAGGAGTAATTTAATACGGTGAGTTGCTGAGCAAGAACTTGGTAATACCAAGAAATTGTCCTACAGGGAATTCAACGCAGAGAGAAAGGGTGATAAATAAATGGATTCCAGAATAAGAGATGTAAGTAATGATAATAATATTATTAACATCATTATTGTTATCTATCCTTGTTCTGCACAATAGAATGCCTATCATGTGAAAGATTGTAAAGTAATTAAAACCTACTAGTGATCATATTTTACTTGCTTGTTATTGTTAATATGTTTCTGCTTTACTTAGCATTAACCCATGTCAGCTCTTCACATGTAATTTATAAAGTGTACACACACACACACACACACACACACACACACACACACACATATATATATATATATATATATATATATATATATATATATATATATATATATATATATATATATATTGTTATCAGACCTATTGATGAAACAATTACTCCGAAACCGGTGGTCATAACTAAATAAAGGATGTTTTATGTACAAGTACTGGTTTTACTCCTTCTATCAAGACTTCGCTTTCCACGGGATAAATCAGTTGCATATATATATATATATATATATACATATATATATATATATATATATATATATATATATATATATATATATATATATATATATTTATAAGGAAAGGATAAACATAACTTCAACGAACTTGGTCTATCTCTCACATCTCGGCAACACGGGAAGCCACTTCGATCTTTCTATATTTATCCGACAGATGTTATTTTGATCTCGACATTCGTAATGCACCTGCGGAGGATCTCTCTCTCTCTCTCTTTCTCTCTCTCTCTCTCTCTCTCACCGACTGTGAGGGAAAAGGTCAATGAACCGTAACAAACGGAGTTATTTCACACACACTCCTTTTCCTTGAACTGCCAGAAATATCCATTACTCCAACCACTCGGACGACCCTCCCCAACCTCCGTTTTTTTTTTTTTATCTCTCAAAGTTATCTTTCACAATGAGGACTGAAGTTTTGCAAAAGGGGATAATCACCCACTTGGACGACCCTCCCTCCCGTTTTTCTCTATCTCTCAAAGTTATCTTCTAAAGTTACCTTTTACAATGAGGACTGAAGTTTTGCAAAAGGGGATAAGTGGCGTTCATGGAGACTCACGAAATCTAGGACGACTCTTTGCTGATTGGCAATTCACCGGCTAAAACTTCCGTGTCTAGGGGTACGGCTTTCCAGTGATTACGTTTATTCGAAACTAGAATAAAGTCTGCCCTGGAGTTTGGGTTGGGCATCGCTGTCTCCTTCTGGCCCAGTGATGGATTACCACTCAAATGAAAATCCTTTCTCTCAATAATTTACCGATTGCGATTCGAAATCTTTCAGGTGAATAAAGTGATTATTCGGTCTCATAGGGAGCGGTTCGATAAATTTCTTGTGTGTTCGAAAGAGGTTTCTCTTATTAGCCTGATGTAATGTATAGGAATGGAATACAGAATTTTGGCCCAAGGCCAAGCGCTGATACCTATGAGGTCATTCAGCGCTAGCTGAAAGGGGAATTGATAGTCGAAAGGTTTTAAAGGTGTAACAGGAGGAAAACCTCGCAGTTGCACTAAGAAACAATTATTGTTAGGAGAGGGTGGAAAGGAAGATAAAGAGAATATGAACAGAGGTACAGTAAAAGGAATGAAAGGGGTTGCAGCTGGGGGCCGAAGGGACGCTGCAAAGAACCTCAAGTAACGCCTACAGTACACCGCATGAGGTGCACTGACGGCACTACCCAACCCCTACGGGGCGATGTAACATATACGAGTATCTATAAAGCATGTACACTGTACTACACGAATGCCTGCATAAATACATTGGAATACACACTGTCCCACTGTTAACATTACAAGTGTTGTGATTATACCCATATAAAGCTTTTGATCCTTCAGTATAAATCAAAACACCCTGTATATTTGTACTTACATTCATTATTATTCTGCGTCACGTCAGCAGATTCCATTCGCTGTTCAACCTTCCGTGAAATGTAGCCGAATACCTTTCAAATTAGTTTCGTGTTCAATGTACGAGACCCTGCAAATAAATCCCTTCGGTTGTGGAGGGAGAGAGGATGCTTTGGTTGCTAACGGCCATCGCGTAATTCATTTTCAACAGAGGTTCTCAACCAGGCGGGAATTCCTCCCCCGGGGGGGGGGACTTCAAAGTTTCAGGGGGGGGGGAATTGTGACCACAGATTGGCAGGCTCAAACTGGCTCTAGGACCACACAAAACGCAGTGTGCACCTGTCCGCGTTACTGAGAGTTCACAGTGAGCTTTGTCTCCGCTAGCTTGTGTGTTTGTGTCAGTATTTTGTTGCATATTATTTGGAATGCACATTTTGAGGCAGACAATTCTGAAAAGGGGTGCGGGGGAGGAATGACATTCTCCCACATGGCGAAAGGGTGCATGGGCCGAAAAGAGTTGAGAACCACTGTACTAGACATTCTGTTGTAATTCGTTCTACGGTGGCAATTATCTAGACAAAAAGGCTAAATGTTTCATCCGATCTCCCTCAGCAAATCTCGTGTCAATGCACTCCTGCATCCCGTAACTATCCAGCACAAACAACTTGAACGACATTTATCAAGCTAACGTTTTCTTGTTTGTATTCATAGCGCACAGTACCTTTGCGTGAATATCAGTTTATTAAAGCTCTTACAGTTTTTCTTTCGTTTTCAGTTTTGTTAGATATATCGCTTTCTCGTGCATATAAAGGGTTTGAACATCCTCAAACTGTCTTCATTTGCAGCGCTAAATACAGGTTAATGGTTAAATGACCTTGTATGTAAACACAGGTGTTCACCCTACAGTGATCTATAAGTTAGGAAGATCTGGTCATTAAAGGCACTCCAAAATTTGAATAAAAAAGGGGAGAGGAATTCCTACATTTGCTCTGCTCTTAGCTGTAATAAGAGATAGAGAGAATGAGTTGGGGTTGGCGGCGGGGTGGGGGGGGGAGTGATTGCATATTTTCAAATGTTTAATATTCCAATTTTTTTTTTCTAGAACGATGTGTAATCATGACATATTTTAAATTGGTCACTGTCTTACTCATTTGGACGGGTTTCGAATGCCCACACCAGATTAACCCCTGATAATCTTAAAGTCTTAAGTGAATCTTTTCACACATTTAACAGTTGTACAAGGCAATCAGTTCCTATAATTATAAGAAGTGGTTCGTTCGTTCATGAAAGTAAACATCAAGGGTCGTCTGATAAATCCACCGACTATACCCTCCAACGCCACCTCACACAGGCACTCTCAGGAGACAATCCCACTCATTCAGCAGCGTGCAAATTCGACTCGGCCACCAACCATCAAAGAACTCGCAATCGAACTAAGAGGATTTCAGGCGATTATCCTTTCACCTTCGGAATTTATGGATCCCATTCGCCTACTTACCCAGTTCAGAGGTGGTCGAATGAGGCCAGGAAATGGAAAGATACAAAGAGACATGTCGGTGAGACGCGCCATGAAGAACAGCAGCGTCTCTATGTCTGATACAGTTTCACAGAAGGCTATGGGCATCGGGAAAATCTTAACTTACATTTGGTTTGGTGTTCTTGTTATGAGAAATTTTGCGTTCACACACACACACACACACACACACACACACACATATATATATATATATATATATATATATATATATATATATATATATATAGAAGAGAGAGAGAGAGAGAGAGAGAGAGAGAGAGAGAGAGAGAGAGAGAGAGAGACGTGGAGGGAGGGCATTTTTAGTTTAAAGCCATCTACTTTTTTTGTGTTGTCGCGTCTTTCATCGTTTGGCTGAATCATTTTGTACCTTTCTTCCACTTGAAGTTATGTGGAAAAAAATTTTGGCATCGAATTCACTCATCATTGGAGGATTGTAGTAACTACTGGGAATTTCTGTTAATTCTTCAGTTACCCCAAGTATCAATCGTTTTCTTTCCCTGCCCACAAAAAAGAGAGAATTGTATTTTACAGCAGACTAAATTAAATAATGCAACCTCGTTCATTCAGTATTAGCAGAGGTCTTTACAAATTGGTAACGGGATCATGAAGAGTATCCCAACAATCCAAAGTTTTATTTTAATTGTTTTAAGGTCCTCTTTTCATATAAATGTAATTTTTATCTCTAGAGTGTGACTAGGCTATGCTATTTATTTGCAGAAGAAGAGCATGTGATATACACAAGACCGCTAGGAATTGTTGCTTCTTGATTTCTTGCATGCTCTTGCAGAATCTCTCTCTCTCTCTCTCTCTCTCTCTCTCTCTCTGAAGGAAAGAGAGACAATTGAGTGTCAAGGCCTTTCGACTTATAGTCCTTTACTTAGCAGCCTGAAGAAATATAAAAATAAGTTTACAAAGAAAGCTCACACAAATAACATATAGGGATTACAAAGTAAAAAATATGTACCTGGAATTCAACACAACTGAAGAATTAGCAGACCTAACAAAACAGGGTTAATATTTACGAGATTTTACAAAGGATTAGGCTCAACGGCTCAAAAGCAGGGATAGGACAATTAAAAAGTAATACAAGGAAGGTGACTGACCACGAACATTTTTTTTATAAAAGTACAACTCAATAATTCTTATTTTGGTAGGCAATAAAAATTTTTACAAGGTGAACATTTTTACAAAAAATATATTTTAAACATACGAATACATAAAAAATATATGTATAAGGTAACTAATTTTTAATTAAGTCCGTGACTTTATCTTAGGTCATTCTTGGACATTTTACTTATACAGGGGTCCAAATAATACATGCCAGGGCTAAGATTAAAATTACAACTGGAGGTAAGCTGTATAACAGCGGACTCTAAAAGATTCGTGAAGAGAAATCTTTCGATCTGGCAATCACTGAACTTTCAGTCCAATTTATCCTGTAAGAGTTTTCAATTAAGTGAATACAGCATTGGATGTTTGCCAAGTTTTGACAGAATACTTATACTGCTTAATCCGTACATCTAAATCCTTGCTAGATTGGCCGATATATAAAGAGGGGCAGTCCAAACATGGAATTTTATATACTATGTTGCAGCGCTCCGTTGTTTCTCTCTCCTTCGGGATTTTGGTTTTATTTATATATTCATCACGTTCCATGGTTTTGTGATTCAGTTACACATATACTGTACATATGCGTGTGTGTGCATGTGTGCATGTGTGTCAATTTTATTTACATGAAATTGATGTTCTGACAAATTACTTGTCAATTTATTAAAATAAGACTAAATAAGACTAGAGAGAGAGAGAGAGAGAGAGAAACTTTTATGCCTTTTATCAAACAACAAAAATAATATCCCAGATTACCTGGTCATCGAATGTCGCTGAGTATCCTTTCTAGCTGCAGCAACGACTTCCCTTACTACGTGGGTTTCGAGGAAGTCGACTGAAAGGAGGAAGGTACTTATTATTATTATTATTATTATTATTATTATTACTCAGAAGATGAACGCTGTTCATATGAAACAAACAGACAGGAGCCACTGACTTGAAATTCAAGCTTCCAAATAATATGGTGTTCATATGAAGCAAATAACGAAAGGTAACAGGAAACACAAAACGATGAGAACTGTCATTAGAAAAATAAATTAGCAAATTGATAAATAAACATAAAAATGTAAATACATTATCAAAGTGCAATGAGAGTTGCTTTGAGGTTCTAATTGCACAACGAACTCAGAGAGACTGTTCCGCAGTCCAACGGCTTGAGGAACAAAAGCCTCTGGAACTGAGAAGTTCAACAGCGAGACATTAAAGTTATCAAAGTATTTAAAACAAATTGAAGAGCATTAGAGCAATAATAAAATAATAGAGCTATTCGTACAATGCTTAATGCTACTGGTTCTGAAGCAAAATTGATGTCTTTTTAGTTTTCTGTAAAAGAAATCTATTGTGCCGGCTTTGTCTGTCTGTCCGCCCTCAGATCTTAAAAACTGCTGAGGCTAGAGGGCTGCAAATTGGTATGTTGATCATCCACCATCCAATCATCAAACATACCAAATTGCAGCCCTCTAGCCTCAGTGTTTTTTTTTTTTATTTAACGTTAAAGTTAGCCATAATCGTGCATCTGGCAATAATATAGGACAAGCCACCACCGGGCCGTGGTTAAAGATTCACAGGCCGCGGCTCATACAGCATTATATCGAGACCACCGAAAGATAGATCTATTTTCGGTGGCCTTGAATAAACGCTATACAAAAAAACTCGATTGCGCCGAGAAACTTCGGCGCATTTTTTTACTTGTTTATTTCGTGCGTCGCAATGGCCTGTGTTACAGACTCCACGCCCTCCACCCTTCACCTCTTCTTGCGTTGGAAGGAGGAGATGCTTTTCCACAGGCTTCTCCATCTCCTTTGGAACACACGACTCCTAGTCGCTCCCTATGTCATACACTTTTATTTCGGAAATCCGCTTAACTGTTCTTTCGCCTTTCTTTCCCCCATCGCTAAATCTCTGCGACAATGGGGCCCCAGATTCGCCTCTCCTCCAAATGCTGTAACAAGCGATGTCCGCGTGGCTGTGTTTTCCAGTGCTACAAGGCTCGTACATCGTAGATTACGTGATTAACTTGAGTGTGTGTGTGTGATGGCAATTTCCTCCAAATAGAATACTGCTTCCCTTCTGCGCCACTGCAGCTTTCACGCGTTGACAGTAGATGAGTTTTCTTTAATGGTTTTTGAAGTATATGATTCTTAAAGTCAGTAGCTGAAATACAGGATTCTGAGCTCTTAGTGATTGACAAAAAAAAATTGTTCTCAGCCCTGAGTAACTGAAAAGCGCGATTCTTAACGCTGATAAATGTGAATGAAGTAGATACGATGAGATAGGTCTAAATTTCCTTCTTTGTTTCCTCAGGTGCCCCAAGGGAACAAATGAGCCTTTCAATGAATAATTCATAGGTTTTAAGAAAAAGGACCTACTGAATGTTTTGCTAAAAAAAAATTTTGATATCGGTTGGAAATTCCAATGCTGAATACAAACGAACTTGCATTCAACCTAAGTTCTAAGCGCCCTTGTCCTTAAGGGTATTCAGTCTTTGATGAGTATTATCATTATTAAGATAGTTTAACCAGACCACTGAGCTGACTATCAGCTCTCATAGGGCTGGCCCGAGGGATTAGGATAGGCCTAGAACTGGGACCAAATAGGTCATTCGCGTGATGATGAATGAATGAAAATGAAATTTAAAAGAAAAAGATGTATAATGAACATGCTTTTACACTGGAACACATGTATACAGTAAATACACTTGCTCGTTTCCATACATACAAACAAATATAAAGATTAAAAGGAATAAAATAAAAACAAAAAAATTAAAAATTAAAATTCAGAATAAATTACATAATTTTTTTTATTCATTAAACCCCCTACGGACTTTTGTATTTTCATTATTTACTTAGTTTTATATTTTGTCTATTAAGTTACACTTCCTCACGAATGTTAAAATTGGGATGACTGTATATGTAGAAGATTCTGATAAAATTTCCGCCATCGATTTATTTCCAAAGGTTGATACTCGCCGCAGGTTATATTTTGGACATTCACACAACTCATGTTTGACTGTTATCAACACTTTGCATTCTGGGCATTCAGGAGGAGGGCCATGTGGACTGTTCATCAAGTGTCCATGTGTCAAACGAGTATGGCCTATTCGCAGACGCGTCAGAATTACTTGTGTGCTCTCTCTCTCTCTCTCTCTCTCTCTCTCTCTCTCTCTCTCTCTCTGACATGATGAGCTCCATTTTCCAACACTGAATTTTATCTGTTTCAGTTTTATTTATAAGTTTCTCGTTCCATATATTTTGCCATTTATTTACAATGATTATTTTTATATCTCTTATTTAATCACAAATTGGGATTTTTACACTTGCTCTTGCCATGTGGACTGGTTCTTTAGCTGCTTTATCAGCTTCTTCATTTCCTTTAATTCCTACATGGGCAGGGATCCAACATATTCCAATATTTTTTCCACTATTATACAATTTGTGGAGTTCATATTTGATTTCCCATACAACATTATTTTTTGAATAGTAACCTTGAACGGCTTCTATAGAGCTTCTTGAGTCACTAAAAATCACAAAATTATTGAATGATATTTGCTTTATAATTTTGGTGGCTACTGCGATTGCACACAACTCTGCTGTGAAGGCTGAGGCATTATTAGGCGAAGATAACTGATATGACTCGTTCTGGGATATAGCTGCATATCCTACTCCATGTTGTGATTTAGACCCATCTGTATAAATCGCGTGATGTGAACTTTTTTGTCTTGTATGATCTATGATTTTTTTGTCTATGGTGTTCTGGGGTATTTGAGTAACTTTTTGATAAATATTTCAACTGAGTGTAAGTCCTTCCTTTATTCATAGTCCAATGGGGTGGTAACTTCACTGTTGAAGATACTTGTATATCTATGTTCAGTGACTGAAACAATCTATTAGCTCTAATTGGGAAAGGAGGTGGATGATTGTTTATGAATATATCCCTTAGATCAAATTGAATTTTTGTTGGTGAATCACTTGTCTTGATTCTTAATGCACTTTTGTTATGAACTCTCTATGGAGGAACCAGTGGCAGTTCGCTACATTCGACTTGTACCGAGGAGACTGGTGAGGATCTAAATGCTCCCGTGCATATTCTTAGTCCTTCATTGTGTATTGGATCTAACATTTTCAGTGCTGCTTCTGACGCTGAACCATATATTTCACTTCCGTAGTCAATGATCGATAACACTGTTGCTTTATACATTATGGTAAGAGTATGTCTATCAGCTCCCCAATTTGTGTGATAGTTTTTTAATTAGACTTAGCGCTCTTTTGCATTTTGATTTTATGTAAGTCATATGGGCTTTCCAATTCAGGTGCGCATATTAATCCTAAAAATTTTGCAGTTTGGCTAATTGGTATATTATGGTTTCTGATTTTCAATTCTATTTCTTCACCTTTTTTCCAATTTTTATTTTTATAAAACATGACAGCTTGAGTTTTTTCTACGGAAAATCTAAAGCCTACAGATGAGGTCCATTCATCTATTTTTATTATGGTTTTATTAATCATTCGTTCTGCATGTTTTATGCGTGATGCTGTATAACATATGGCAAAATCATCCATATACAGGTTAATTTTAATTCCGATCGGTAGCATGTCACTGATATCATTAATTGCTAATGTAGACAGAGTACCACTGAGGACACTCCCTTGCGGAACTCCATTTTCAAGTGGAAGTGTTTTGGAATAATTATTATCTACTCTCACCTGGAAAGTGCGATCAGTCATAAAGTTTTTAATAAACTTGGGAAGATGGCCGCGTATGTTATTATTATGTAATGATTTTAATATTGCATACCTCCATGTAGCGTCGTATGCCCTTTGGATGTCCAAAAAGACAGCTACAGTAATTTGCTTTCTTTCAAATCCTCTACGTATGTGGTCTTCCAAATTAGAAAGAGAATCTAATGCAGATCGATTACGTTGTGAACCAAACTAGGAAGGAGTTACAATTTTATTTTCACGTATGTGCCATATAAGTCGTGCATTTACCATTTTCTCCAACAACTTGCGTAGACAACTTGTTAAAGAGATTGGTCTATAATTGTTCACATTACTAGGATCTCTTCCAGGTTTCGGTATAGGAATTATTACGGCATTTCGCTATTTCATCCTGAAACAAGTTTCTGAGCCATAAATGATTGTCAAGTTTTAATAAGTATGATTTTGCCAGAGGTGCTAGGTGGCAAATCATTTCAAAGCAAATATCATCATCTCCAGGAGCAGCTTTATTGCTGTTCAAAGAGCATATTCTAACCCTTCCATATTGAATTTCTTATTATAATATATATCTTCCTTTATCTCAAAATTAAGTATTATAGATTCTCCTTTATTCTTTATTTTTTGAAATGTTTGTCCAAATTTTGGTCACTGCTTATTTTCGCAAAACTTTCCCCAAGTATGTTACTAATTTCGAAGGGATCTAAATTTTTTTTCCATTATCTAATATAGCTTGTCTGAGTGGTCTGATGTTTGTTCCATTTATTTTTCTGAATTTTTCCCCTACTTTCTGAATGGATGTTTCGCTTGTTCTTTCTGATACATAGGACATCCAAGATATTATTTTACCTTTTATGACTTCCTTTCTAAATTTAGCTGATATTTTATTATATGAAGGTTTTAATGCATCTATTTCTAATAGTACAATTGTCATTTTTAATATATTTTCTTCCAATAACGGTTTTGATTCATTTATTTTATTGAGTCTTCTGTACAGAGCATCTAACCCTCTTGCTATAGCGTGTTTCTCTCGTACTGATTCAGATACATCATCTGACCACCAGGGAACTTTATGTTTTTTGTTATGGGGTTTTGAATGAGGAATAGCTTTTTCTGCTGCCTTTTTAATGAAAGATACAAAGAATTCGTTTGCCTCATTGTGATTTCTCAAATAATCATATGGCGGTATATTTCTGGTGTGCAAGTTAAAAATGTCCCAATCTGCTTTTTGCGTGTTATAATGTGAAGAGTATGGTTTCGGTTTATTATTTAATAAGGATACTGTTATGGGGAAATAATCACTTGAGTAGGAGTGGTCACAAGTATTCCAATCCAGTTTGTCAACTATATTTGTTGAACAAAGGGTGACATCTATTGAGGAAAATGTTCCATGGGTTTTGGAACAATACGTATTTACTTCGTTGTCGTTCAGACAACAGAGATTATTAGTGTTCATCAAGTTTTCAATTTTTTCTCCATCCTTATCCGGTATTGGGTTATGTGCACTGAAATCTCCCACAGTTAATGTGGGATTCTTAAAATCTTTTATTATTTTCTGTAATATGTTTAAATCATACTTTTTATTAGGCTGGTTGTATAAGTTAATAATATCAAACATATATTTCCTATTTTCACTATTATTGCTGAAATTTGTGCAATGTATACCTACTTTGTCGTATATAATTTTATTATGGAGGTACGGAGTCGTCAAATTACTGATATTTTTAAAAATTTGTTATAAGTTAATTTGAGTTTTTGTAGGTCTTGATGAAATTTTTTTGTATTTTTAATTTGAATTTCGTTAACTTACATTTTTACTATCTTAATTTAGTTTTTCCATTTTTATTTTTCTTTAGAATATTATCTACAACACTGATTTTTTTCTTTGTAATATTCCAAATGTTCAATACACACGGAACTTCTTCATGAGATTTGATGTTTGTTTTTTCCTTATTCCTATACCTCGTGAAATTTCTTTTGGTGTTGGTTAGGCTTTCTTTAGATATAGTTTTATTTTTGTGGTAAATTGCTACAAAGCATTTACTACAACCACATGTTTCTTCGTGTTCATTAGTTTGCTGTTCCTTCTTGGTTTTTCTTGTGGTGCCTATAATTGGAGATGGGTAAATTTCTTTGCATTCCTTGTAGTTATCTATATTGTGGTTTCCATTTCATCTGAATTTTGTGACTCTGCTCCTAGAGGTATTATTGTTACTATGGGAGACAGTGGAATGTTTGATTTAGTGTTCTGTTTCTGAACTTTAGCTTTTGGTGAGGTTGGTGGGTTATTTATCTTTTTACAGCTTTGTTTGGTGGAATTAGGTGGGGTCTTATCTAGTTGCTTCTTCCGAGTTGCTCTAT
>NC_089791.1:20888387-20890887 GCF_040412425.1 Macrobrachium rosenbergii
CTCTCTCTCTCTCTCTCTCTCTCTCTCTCTCTCTCAGATCAGAGGTTCCTTTTTGAAACATATTGAACTCCAGAGTCACTTGAGGAATTCTCTCTCTCTCTCTCTCTCTCTCTCTCTCTCTCTCTCTCTCTCTCTCTCTCTCTCTCCTTCAGACAGAGATTCCTTTGAGAAGTATATTTAACTCCTGTTTCACTTGAGGAATTCTCTCTCTCTCTCTCTCTCTCTCTCTCTCTCTCTCTCTCTCTCTCTCTCTCTCTCTCTCTCTCTCTCTCCTTAAGACAGAGATTTCTTTTAGAAATATATTTAACTTCAGTTTCTTGAAATTCTCTCTCTCTCTCTCTCTCTCTCTCTCTCTCTCTCTCTCTCTCTCTCTCTCTCTCTCTCTCTCTCTACTTCAGACAGAGATTTCTTTTAGAAATATAATTAACTTCAGTTTTTACTTGAGAATTCTCTCTCTCTCTCTCTCTCTCTCTCTCTCTCTCTCTCTCTCTCTCTCTCTCTCTCTCTCTCTATACTTCAGACAGAGATTTCTTTTAGAAATATTTATTTAGTTTAACTTCATTCTCTCTCTCTCTCTCTCTCTCTCTCTCTCTCTCTCTCTCTCTCTCTCTCTCTCTCTCTTCTCTCTCTGAACAGATACTTCTTTTAAATTTCTTTCTTTCAGTTTCTCTGAAAATTCTCTCTCTCTCTCTCTCTCTCTCTCTCTCTCTCTCTCTCTCTCTCTCTCTATACTTCAGACAGAGATTTCTTTTAGAAATATATTTAACTTCAGTTTCACTTGAGGAATTCTCTCTCTCTCTCTCTCTCTCTCTCTCTCTCTCTCTCTCTCTCTCTCTCTCTCTCTACTTCAGACAGAGATTTCTTTTAGAAATATATTTAGCTTCACTTGAGGAATTCTCTCTCTCTCTCTCTCTCTCTCTCTCTCTCTCTCTCTCTCTCTCTCTCTCTCTCTCTCTCTCTCTCTCTCTCCTTCTGACAGAGATTTCCTTTAGAAATATATTGAACTCCAGTTTCACTTGAGGAATTCTCTCTCTCTCTCTCTCTCTCTCTCTCTCCGTCTCCTTATCTCCAAACCATGTGGCACGTTAATTAAGATGGTGATTAAGCGAAGATGAGGTTGTTGGCCGCTACTGAATTGTGGGATTGTTGCCGGTAGATGAAGAGCGATGGCGGTTCCATTTAGTAACTGCTAAACATACCAAAAAGAACAACAACAAAAACAACAGTTGTTTCAACATAATTTTAGGAGAAAGGTCTTGGCTCAATGACTTCGAATTCCCGAGCGTCTGCCCTCCTCAGGCATCCATCAACCAAGCCGACGGGATGGGCAACCGAATCGCTCTGATAGTATTCGACCAAGTGAACTAAGAGGCTGCTACTTTGGCTTGTTATCCACGCGTCATCTACTCCGAGGTGCTAGTACTAAACAAGGAAAAAGCTCTATTGGACGCAGCGTTTTGTACTAGCCCCTTGGGGATCAAAGTGTTATATGCACCCATTTCTATATTGGGTGGTCGACAAATTATTACATTAATAATACACGATATCTTCGTGCGGCCGTCTACTTTACATTTACCTTACGGTGGTTTACAATTTGTACGGTGTAGATATTTTAGTTTTCTGAAAAGAAAACTATTGTGCCGGCTTTGTCTGTCCGTCCGCACTTTTTCTGTCCGCCCTTGGAACTTAAAAAACTACTAAGGCTACAGGGCTGCAAATTGGTATGTTGATCATCCACCCTCCAATCATCAAACATACCATACTGCAGCTCTCTAGCCTCGGTAGTTCTTATTTTATTTAAGGTTAAAGTTAGCCATAATAGTGCTTCTAGCGACGACATAGGCCTGGCCACCACCGCGCCATGTTAAAAGTTTCATGGGTCGCGGCTCATACAGCTTATACCGAGACCACCGAAAGATAAATCTATTTTCGGTGTCCTTGATTATACGATGTACAGAAAACTCGATTGCGCCGAATAAACTTTTTTCTCCAAAGTAGCACCAATAAGAGAGTGGGGCTCAAAGAGTGCTGGACCTCGACGGTCGGAAATTCGTCTGCTAAACGGAGAATGACGTCACACTACAGACAGTGACGTTACTGCAGAATTTTTCTCCTTCATTTATTTTTTACTTAACTGGAATATTCGTCACTGAAACCAAAAGGACATCTTGGAATACCCCGACAAGGATTGACGCATCCTACAAGGTAAGGAGGGCGTACTTTCATATTTAAAACGCCTACGTTAAATAACTGTGTTCACTGAATTGATCTGAATTGAATTGATTTGAATTGAATATAGAATTTAGGCCAAAGGCCAAGTACTGGGACCTACGAGGTCATTCGACGCTGAAACGGAAATTGACAGTAAATGGTTTGAAAGGTTTAACAGGAGGAAAACATCGAAGGTGCGCTATGAATTAATTGTTAGGGGAGGGTGGAAAATAAGATGGAAGAAAGAGAATATGAAAGGAGGTACAGTAAAAGGAACGAACAGGGTTGC
>NC_089791.1:20895887-20898387 GCF_040412425.1 Macrobrachium rosenbergii
ATTGCCAAAAGGTGAAGTGAAGCATCTCTGGAACATGATTCAAAACACGCACACACATTCATAGATATATACTGAGAGGTAATATCCTGTATAAAGAAAGCTAAACTGAAAATGATAATTTCATAATCACGTTCTCTTTTTATTGTTCCAGAAATAATCGTATCAGAAGCATCAAAGGCCCGAGAAGAGAGATCACAGAAATGTCTAAAAAATTTTTGCAAGAACTTCTTAATAATGAACAAGAAAAGGGTAATTTGAGCACGAAGATTTCAGTGAAATGATTGTAAATGACAAGGCAAATACGGATAATTCTTGCATCGTAGAAAAAGATACAAATAATATTCCAGAAGAGACAAGAAATGAGATAAAAACACTAAAAGAAAAGGTAAACCGCCTTAAAGAAGAAAATGTTTACTTAAAAATATATATATCTGATCTAAATGGAAATGTTTTTCAAATTATAGGGAATGTTGTTATAAAAAGAACAGAGTGTATTAGAACCCTTTTCAGTAAAACTCAAATTAAGGCTGTTATAACAAGAAGAGAGTGAGTGAATGGAGCAATGAAGATACTGCCTCAGCCTTAACACTAATAAGTCTAAGTCCTAAGTGTTATAGGTATTCGCGACTGAAAAAAGGATATCCTTGCCATATGAAAGCATACTGAAAGATAGAGCAAGTCATTTCTACTGCGAACCGGGAACTTTGAGAATCGTCTTGTCATTATTGCGAGCTAAAACTCACACATTCACTGCAAATTAAAAAAAATGTAGTTAAAAGTGTTGACTAAATGTCCATCAGCAATGAGTGGTGCTACGATAAGGTATGGATGAGTTATACAAACCACATGACAGAGTTTTAGCAGTCATGTTGCAAGGCCTTATTGGAAAGTGGAAGCAACCTATTTACTGACTTTGACCAATCGAATGTAAAGAAAGTGTTACTAGATATTATAATAAATGTGGTGTCTATCGGGTATCCAGTAGTTGCAATTGTTTATGATTTGGAATCAAGCAACCTTCGCATGTGAAAGGAACTTGAAATTAATCCACTCGAAAATAAAATTTCATTTAAAAAGCCCAGTGATGAAAGAGAAGCATATGCTTTTGCTGATGTGCCCTCTTACAATGAAATTGATCAGAAATAACTTAGTTTACTCAGGGTTTTATCTGAACAGTAAAGATCTAATATCTGATGCATGGATTCGTGATGTGTTGAGCAAAAGTTTAGAAATGTATTTAATAAGAGCTATAAAAAGAGTATTTAAATGAAGGTAATGAAAAAAACAGGGACAGCTATCATCGAAGAGGAAGCTCTTTAAATATATAGTAGTTCATTGAAAAAAATTTTTCAAAATATCCCAGTTTAGGTAAGACAGACATACCTGTGAGTCATGATAAAAATGATAGACAAAGGGAACCTTATATATCTTCAGATTTTTTTCACAGCTAAACCTTGTGTGAAATCTTCACCACATATACGGTGTAAATCTCTTTTAAAGGAAAGGAACGCATGAAGACTCTTGTTACTCAGATTAACATTCCTGATGAGACAATATTTTTTGCAAAAAATATTGGTCTACTTTAGGATTAGACATTAAAGTAACAAAGCGAAAGACGGAAGGTGAAACAAATAGGGGAGATGCCAGAAAAAGACTAAAACTAAATATGTGAATGAGTTTATAAACTATTATTTCTTGTATGATGTTATATCCAGATTAAGATCAAATGCAAACGAAGGTGGAATAACGTATTTGTATTTAACATGCATGCTGGATGATAAACTCTAAATAACTACAGGAACTTTTTGGATGAAGTGAAATAAAGGACGGAAGGCGTAGCTGCAATTAAAAAATAAAATGCAAAGAAAGTTAGCAGAAGTGCGGTGCGTCACTCAGGCTTGGGGCCCAGGTAGCGTCGGGGTGAAAGAAAGAAAGAAAATGCCCGCTTCTGTCTGGCTGACCTGTATAAGTGGGTCCTGATATGTATATACACATAGATGTATATATATATATATATATATATATATATATATATATATATATATATATATATATATATATATATATATATATATATAGAGAGAGAGAGAGAGAGAGAGAGAGAGAGAGAGAGAGAGAGAGAGGAATTGTATACATATTTATATGTATGATATCAGTTCAGGCATATCAGTTCAGCAGGTGTCTCCTCCTCCTAATCAGACTCTTATCGATAAAGTAGGATTAATAACAGATAGTTTATATTGGTTCAACTCTTATCAGTCATACAGCCGTTGATGAGTCATGCATTGGTTTCTCTCATATCAGTTCTGAGCCTTGCACCTTTTACCCTACTACATAATTTTTGTATATATGCATGTCATTTTCTTCAATAAAAATGTAAAAAATAAAATAAATAATAATAATAATAATAATAATAATAATAATAATAATAATAATAATAATAATTGAGGACGCCAAATGACACCCTTTCCTTTTGGACGCCAAATGTTCAGGACGCCAG
>NC_089791.1:20900887-20908387 GCF_040412425.1 Macrobrachium rosenbergii
GAATGTCGCTCATAAAGCCGCAATTTATATTGAATTTCTCAGAGATGTGATCACTATTAGACCTACAAAGGTGGATACTTACAAAATGTGATGTTATTTTTCCTTAGTTGCTTTCAGTTTCTACAAAGATAATCTTAACATTCCCCCCCGCGAAAGATGGAAGAAAATGATCTAGCTTTGGTTTTTATAAAATCAAATCAAAAGTATCCTGCGGAAATATATGACGCAGCAAACCTTTCTTCACTGATTCTACTTAAAGAGTGTAAGTGGGCCAGCAAACTTCGAAGGAATCATCAACTTCGTGAAACAAGCACCAAATTTCGAACAGGGATTTATCAAGAGTGAGTTGTGTTTCAGGGGAATCTTCAGAATAAAATGACCCACTAGAAAATGGCGTTCCACAAGGAGGCATATTAAACCAATTCCAGAGGTCCTTTATTCCTCACACCGTTGGACTGTGGGACAGCCTCCCAGAGGAAGTCGTGCAATTGGAACTTCAGAAGTTCAAGAGAAAATGCAAAGCAATACCACCCTAATACTATTCTTCTTGCATTTTAATACTTTTCGATCTGTTTATCTATTTATTATTTTTTGTTTTTTTTTTTTGATAACCGGGATCTCTTCTTTATTTACTTCACTTTACTTTCTCTTAATTCTTCCTAATGAACACCATACTCTTTGTAAGCTTGAATTTCAAGTCAGTGGCCCCGTCGGGCTTGTTCCATATGAATAGGTTTCATCTACTGAATAATAATAATAATAATAATAATAATAATAATAATAATAACAATAACAACAATAATAATAATAATACTGGAAATTATAGTGACCATAAACTTTATTGAATTCACAGAAAACTTTAAATTTGCTGATGATATGCACATTACATAGGATGATAAGATGCAAGGAGAAATCGAAAGAAAATGCATCGAACTGGCATTAAAAATAAATGCCAACAATACTAAGACCACGACTGTATAATACAATAACATTTGCCCAGAATTTCCTAGTCAAAGGAAAACCAATGGAATGCGCACAACTCTCTAAATACCCGTATAAAGGTCTTAAAAAGAATCATATCTCGCAAAGGAGCAACATACCACCTGCTACGCATATTTCATGTGTAGACACTCAGCGCAGAAATAAAGGATATTACACTAGTGCTAATTAATCTCAGAGAGCATCATATGCAGATGTTAGAAGGGATACAAAACAATGCCATGCGCATAACACTAAGGGGGTTCCTATGTGGACCAGTGCCTGCCACGTGGGGGGGGAACACAACTATACTAATTATTGTAGAGGATGGATCAAAGAAACGCAGCAATTTTCATCAAAAGCATAGAATAAAAAAGGCAATGCCCTTTAATAAACAAAATGCAGGCCTTCAAAACCCTACACGAAGATGCGTATACATCAAAAACTCTAGCGTCTAGCTGATTGTTAGCTTAAAATCCCCAGGACCCGGCATAAACAGTCGCCGAATATCAGCGAGGGCTTGCAGCTGATCTCAGCTAAAAGTCCTTATCAAACGCTGTGCAAACTCTCGCCAAATATCGGTGCAAACTATCAATGATTCTCGTTACAAATTTCAGATGTGGCTCAAGCTTAAATGAATTCTGATTTATCATCCAGCCGACCCGTCGAATCTCGGATAAAAATTCTGCTGAATTTTGGCTTAAAATCCAGTCAAAATATGGTAGGAACTCCCGCCGAATCTTGGTGAATCTTCGCGCAAACATTCGCTGAATCTCGGGATAAACTCTCGTTGACATACATTTCCATACATTCCATTGTGCCATTCACTCACAGAAAAAGCTCAACTTTAGGTAGTAAAAAGATAAACCCGAGGGAAACATCATTAGCAGTTCATGTTGGGTTGTTCATCTTCTTAAAAAGGCTAATAAGGAAATCTCACTAAAATGTTACACGACAGTGACCTTAATTTCATATGGTCGAGACCAGAAATATTCGTACAAATAGCGTACGGTGCATTCATCATGCGTGTTGAGGGTGAAGTGTATAGTTTTTTTTGGGGGCTAATGTTCTTTCTCTTAGCCTCATGGTCTTTCTCCTTCCACGATAATGGTTGATGATTTGAAAATTTAACCCCTCCCGCACAGTCACCTTGCTGAAACTTAGCCAACTTCAACCACCACTGATGACATCAACTTGGGATATATTCCTTCAACGTGCAGAACGTCCAACTTCCCAGGTCGGGTGCATGTGGAGTCAGGCGACTAAATGTAAGGCAACAATACCTGAGTCCTTGTGGCTGGGGATGGAAAAGCACGGCGAGGGATGGAAAGGGTGCTGGACAACTTTCCATGCTTCATTCCAGTGCTGCTAACAGCCTGGGCTGCATTGCACTTTGTAGATGTGTGTGTGTGCGTGTTAGTTTGAGCTGCCAACAGCCTGTTCTGCATTGCACTTTGTAGCTAGCTGTGTGTGTTAGTTCTGAGCTAATACCAGCCTCTTCTGCATTGGATATTGTAACTGTATGAGTTAGTTCTGAACTGCTAACAGCCTGTGCTGCATTGCGCTTTATTACTGTGTGTGTGTTAATTCTGGGCTGCAAACAGTCTTTGCTGCACTGTGCTTGTTACTGTGTGTGTGTTAATTCTGGGCTGCAAACAGTCTGTGCTGCACTGTGCTTATTACTGCGTGTGTGTTAATTCTGGGCTGCAAACAGTCTTTGCTGCACTGTGCTTGTTACTGTGTGTGTGTGTGTTAATTCTGGGCTGCAAACAGTCTTTGCTGCACTGTGCTTGTTACTGTGTGTGAGTGTGTTAATTCTGGGCTGCAAACACTCTTTGCTGCACTGTGCTTGTTACTGTGTGTGAGTGTGTTAATTCTGGGCTGCAAACACTCTTTGCTGCACTGTGCTTGTTACTGTGTGTGAGTGTGTTAATTCTGGGCTGCAAACACTCTTTGCTGCACTGTGCTTGTTACTGTGTGTGAGTGTGTTAATTCTGGGCTGCAAACACTCTTTGCTGCACTGTGCTTGTTACTGTGTGTGAGTGTGTTAATTCTGGGCTGCAAACAGTCTTTGCTGCACTGTGCTTGTTACTGTGTGTGTGTGTTAATTTGGGCTGCAAACAGTCTTGCTGCACTGTGCTTGTTACTGTGTGTGTGTGTGTTAATTCTGGGCTGCAAACACTCTTTGCTGCACTGTGCTTGTTACTGTGTGTGAGTGTTAATTCTGGGCTGCAAACACTCTTTGCTGCACTGTGCTTGTTACTGTGTGTGAGTGTGGCATTCTGGGCTGCAAACACTCTTTGCTGCACTGTGCTTGTTACTGTGTGTGAGTGTGTTAATTCTGGGCTGTAAACACTCTTTGCTGCACTGTGCTTGTTACTGTGTGTGTGTGTTAATTCTGGGCTGCAAACACTTTTGCTGCACTGTGCGATTTGTTACTGTGTGTGTGAGTGTGTTAATTCTGGGCTGCAAACAGTCTTGCTGCACTGTGCTTTGTTACTGTGTGTGTGTGTGTTAATTCTGGGCTGCAAACAGTCTTTGCTGCACTGTGCTTGTTACTGTGTGTGAGTGTGTTAATTCTGGGCTGCAAACACTCTTGCTGCACTGTGCTTGTTACTGTGTGTGAGTGTGTTAATGCATGGGCAGCAAACACTCTTTGCTGCACTGTGCTTGTTACTGTGTGTGAGATGTTAATTCTGGGTGAAATTTGCTGCACTGTGCTTGTTACTGTGAGTGTGTTAATTCTGGGCTTAAACACTCTTTGCTGCACTGTGCTTGAATGTGTGTGAGTGTGTTAATTCAGGGCTGCAAAACAGTCTCCTACACTGTGCTTGTTACTGTGTGTGTGTGTGTTAATTCTGGGCTGCAAACAGTCTGTGCTGCACTGTGCTTGTTACTGTGTGTGAGTGTGTTAATTCTGGGCTGCAAACAATCTTTGCTGCACTGTGCTTTGTTACTTTGTGTATGTTAATTCTGGGCTGCAAAAGTGTGCTGCACTGTGCTTGTTACTGTGTGTGTGTTAATTCTGGGCTGCAAACAGTCTTTGCTGCACTGTGCTTTGTTACTTTGTGTATGTTAATTCTGGGCTGCAAACAGTCTGTGCTGCACTGTGCTTGTTACTGTGTGTGTTAATTCTGGGCTGCAAACAGTGTTTGCTGCACTGTGCTTGTTACTGCGTGTGTGTTAATTCTGGGCTGCAAACAGTCTTTGCTGCACTGTGCTTGTTACTGTGTGTGTGTGTTGTTAATTCTGGGCTGCAAACAGTTTGTGCTGCATTGCGATTTGTTACTGTGTATGTGTTAATTCTGGACTGCAAACAGTTTGTGCTGCATTGCACTTTGTAGCTGTGTGTGTTAGTTGTGATGTTCTATTAATGCACAATAATGCATTCAGATACTTATTTCCATGAAAACTAAGATCATCAGGTGAAATATCAGACAACTGAGACATAAAAAGGCTTAAAATCTTTCAAAGCGTTCAATAAATCCATCTTTTATACCCAGGTGCTACAAAACAACCTCTCCATCTTTCAGAACATAGGGATGTTGAATGTTAGAATGTATAAAATATAATAAAAAACCTACATCCATTTATATAAAATCAGGGATACCCTGAGATGAACTACACTCAAATTTTATGCTTCTATCAGTCCTTGCACGATTTTGCCCTTGGCTGCCCCAACATAACGTTATCTACAGGATTGATGGAAAACAGATTTTGTTTCTGAAGATAAGAAGACAGTACAAAGTCTATTTTTTGTTTTCTGAAAACGAGGGGTAGAGCGAAAAAGGTACTAAAGCCAAGTTAAATTCAAGAAGCATTTTACCGTCCCCATTCCTTCAAAGTTTGTAATGATCATGAACGCCGTTTCCTCACGTACAGAAACCTGTCCAATGAACCCCGTAGGAGGGTAGTGCCGTCAGTGCACCTCATGCGGTGCACTGTAGGCATTACTTAAGGTTCTTTGCAGCGTGCCTTCGGCCCCTAGCTGCAACCCTTTTCGTTCCTTTTACTGTGCCTCCTTTCATATCCGTTTACTTCTATCGTACTTTACACCATCTTCTAACAACTGGTTCATAGTGAAACTTTTTTTCCTCCTGTTACAACTTTCAAACTCTTACTGTCAATTTTCGTTTCAGCGCTAAATGGGCTTATTGGTCCCAGTGCTTGCCCTTTGGCTTAAATTCTATATTCAAAATTCAGTTCAATGTCCAAAATGAATGAGCATCTTTCCCTGGTAGCAGAACACTGAGACTTACACGACGCACAAACAGACGAGACGGATATGAGAGATGAGCCGCAGACAGAGAGCAAGGTGTATAAAACCGAGCGTCATCTTTCGCAAAATGCCACCAAATGTCGAGGAGTGAAACAGCTTCTTTTCCTGAAAGAGAAATTGGACCTCATCCCCGAAACGAAAAGATAAGAGTAGGAGTGGGGAAAGAAAAATAAAATGCCTCTATCAAAGAGATTGAAAAGTATTGGTCTTGAAGACTGCCACCAACAAAATGGATGGCCACATCACCGAAACGCCACGCAGCGTTGACAGGGTACCTAAGGGGCGGTTTGTCTCTGGCGTGAAATGGGAGTGCTGGCTTCAGAGTCTGCGCGATGTTGTTGTGGAAATGAGAATATAATCAGTTGTTGGGATCAGGAAGATAATTTGTTACTTATAAGTTATCATTCATTTTTATTGCTTTTATGTCCGAGTTATTTTTCAATTCATTCCTTTAGCAGATGACACCGTTATTTCGTCTGTTAGTTGTGTTTGTGTATTCAGAACAACTTTAAGTATTATGATATCTAATATTGTTTATTTAAACAATTCTCCATCTTTGATGAGGCCTAAGAGTTAGGTCAAACGTAAGACTCACTTTAGTTTTCTGTAAAAGAAAACCATTGTGCCGGCTTTGTCTGTCCGTCTGCACTTTATTCTCTCCGCACTTTATCTGTCCGCCCTCAGATCTTAAAACTTGAGGCTAGAGGGCTGCAAATTGGTATGCTGATCATCCACCGTCCAATCATCAAACATGCCAAATTGTAGCCCCTCTAGCCTCAGTAGTTTTTTTTATTTTATTTAAGGTTAAAGTTAGCCATAATCGTGCTTCTGGCATCGATATAGGATAGGCCACCACCGGGCCGTGGTTAAATTTTCACGGGCCGCGGCTCATACAGCATTATACCAAGACTACCGAAGGATAGATCTATTTTCGGTGGCCTTTCTTATACGCTACAGCGGCTGTACAGAAAACTTGATTGCGCCGAAGAAACTTCGGCGAATTTTTTACTTGTTTAATTTTTATTTTCTGACGGAATTGTTGACTTGATTGTATTCTGCCGTCAAAAGCATTTGGTACGTTTAAGAATGTTTTCATCAATGCACAAGACCTTATAAAGATTTTTTCTAAATCATCACTCCTTTTAACTCGCTTTCCTCACATGGGTGAAAGTGCTTAATGCCATATTTTCAATAGCATTATAAGTTTATTATAAATAATAATAATAATAATAATAATAATAATAATATACGGCTGTGCTGCCCCTTCTATTCCGTCGATTTTCGTTGTAGCCCCATAGAAGCATTGGGGACTTATTCTGTTTTTAACTTCTTTAGCATCGAGAGGTCCATGTAAGGGGCTTTTCAATTAAAGCCTCATGAACAACAAAAATATAATATTTCCCGATTTCGCTCTCCTCACTTACTCAGTACTAGATTTCAAAGGCTTTTCGTTCAATCTCCCTTATGTGTTCCACTTCGGTGTCGGACCACACTCTCATTGACAGTCTCTCACCATTTATTGGTTATCTTTGTGTCTGAGACCATTTCTTGGTTATCTGACCATTTCTTGGTTATCTTGGTGTATGACTATTTCTTGATTATCTCCGCGTTGACCATTTCTTGGTTAACTTCGTGTTGGCCATTTCTTGGTTAACTTCGTGTTGGCCATTTCTTGGTTAACTTCGTGTTGGCCATTTCTTGATTAACTTCGTGTTGGCCATTTCTTGGTTAACTTCGTGTTGGCCATTTCTTGGTTAACTTCGTGTTGGCCATTTCTTGGTTAACTTCGTGTTGACCACTTCTTGGTTAACTCCGCGCTGACCATTTCTTCGTTATCTTCGTGTTGACCATTTCTTGGTTAACTTCGTGTCGACCATTTCTTGGTTAACTTCGCGTAGACCATTTCCTGGTTATCTTGGGTCTGGCCATTTCTTGGATATCTTGGTGTATGACCATTTCTTGGTTATATTGGTGTATGACCATTTCTTGGTTATCCTGGTGTATGACCATTTCTTGGCTATATTGGTGTATGACCATTTCTTGGATATCTTGGTGTCTGACCATTTCTTGGTTATATTGGTGTAATATCTTTTCTTGGTTTAATTCGCGCTTGATCATATCGTGTTTACCTTAGTACATGGCCATTTATCGGGTATCAAGTGACAGGCTATACTTAGTTATCATAATGCCTGATCATCTGTTACTTATCTTGTAGTGCAATTACGTCAACTCGACCATAGTAC
>NC_089791.1:20913387-20943387 GCF_040412425.1 Macrobrachium rosenbergii
CGCTTGGTGTGTTGGAGGAGAGCTCCTGGTTGGTGGAATGGCCTCATATGCCCTTTGTTTTCTGGCAAACATATCAAGTCTAGCCTCATCCACAGTGCCAGCAGTGCTGGATCTTTCATACATAAGTATGACAAACCTCTCCAGGACCTTCAGGTCACTCTCTTCCACTCTGAGAGGGTAGTGACTCAGTTTGGAGAACACAGTGGAGGCCTCTGGAAAGATGTTCCATGTCTGCCAGGCGGTCTTCTTGCCCTTGCCCGAAGGCTGACACTGTATCACAGCCTGTGAACGCATGGAAGAAGAGCATGCCATTCACCTTCTCCTGGCCCAGAGAGTTGCACAGGTCATGCACAGCAATCCAGCGCAGGCTCTGGCCTTGGCCAAATGCCACCCATAGCTTTCTAGCCCTAGATTGTGGAGAGTGGAGAAAGCACTGACTGCAACGACAAGAACATCTGTGTCATTTGCTTTAACCGTGATGGTCTTGGCTCCATGTTCTGTGGCATATTTGGCATGGAGAAAGATGCGGGTGTCAGCTTCCTCATGAGAGCACTTTTCCAGTCCCTGAAGACTAGCCTCATGAGTGCTGAGGACAGCAGACCCTTTCGTGGCAATGACAACATTTGTGGCAGACATCTGGGCAACTTTGTCTGCCAGGAACTGGAACAACTCTGTCTTGTTGGCATCGTGTCTTAGGAAATTGCGCCAGTTGGATGGAATTGTGTTCTTGTCTGTCACCTGCGCCTTCCTCCTGACCACGTTGGAGCCTGGTCTCAGCTTTGAGGCTGGATGTATTGTATACATCAAATACAAGATGTGATGATGTGTACTTGCTGCTATAGGATTGTATCACAGGCAAGAAGTCGCAAAGTGCATAGCCCTCAAAGGTCTTTTCCTTTCTTTGGTGGCAAGGCATGGACCAAAGCTGATCCATCTACAATGAGGACATCAGTCTTTGGTTCTTTGTCTCTAGTGTAACATGACTCTCCAGGACCGAGGTCAGCTGAGACTTCTGACATGTGTACAGCCTACCACCCTCACTAAGGGAAGCTGGGAATGTTTGATTCTCGTGTTGGAAGAATTCCTGCAGATCACATTCACGGCTCTGACAGGATATAAATAGCTTTGAGAAAAGCTGGCAATCCTCCTTCAGAAGTTTCTGCTTTGACTGTTCTACAGGAGCAGCTTTTGCCTGAAGAAGTCAGTTCTGTTCTTCTTTATCGGCTCATAGAAGGAGACTGCATTGTTTGCCAAAGAGTCTGAAAACTTCTGAAATTTAGTGCGGCCTCTGTCAAGGTGTGTCTGTAGAAGTTCTGCTGAGCTGGGGTGGGCAATGTCTTTGTTGTCAATGGAATACAGATCCTGGCTCTCTTCCTGAAAAGGACTTCCCAAGTGTTGCAAAGCCAATGACAGCTTGTTGACTCTCTCCAAGAATGTCTTCTGCGCATGAGGTGTTTGTTCATGGTGTGTTGTCTGCTCATTAGACTCCTTACTTTGAACTTCTGTTTGTATGCAGACACCAAGCGGATGATCTCTGGGCCAGCCACCATCCATCTTCTGAGTGCTGACGGATCTTCAGTCAGCCCAATGGCTCCGCCATCAGCCTTTATAAAGGCATTGGTCTGCTCATGAGCTTGGTCAAGAGCCATTGCTGAGAACTGGCGACTGGTCTTGTGCACAACAAAGTTGCCAGCCTTGAACTCCTTGTGCAACTCTGGGTGGGAGAACTCTCTAGGGTAAGCAATGTCCCTGAGGTGAATAGGCAGCCATTGAGCATAGTTTGTATTATTGTTTGAAAAGAAGTAGGGTATCAGCTCATGCAATGCCTGGCAGTAGAGGACAAAATTGGCCTCACGGAAGGACTTTTTGATCAGTAGGAATATCACAAGTTCCATAGACAACACCATGTGCCAGAAGTGGAACTGTGGACTCTGCTGTCTTGAAGGTCACACCAGCCTCAAACTCTAATGCCTGCTCATTGTTGTTTGCTTTCTCAGCACAGTAGTCAGTGTATGTCCTCAGGAGTTTGTACAAACTAGAGGCTGTAACATCTGCATCTGCCGTGTCCTGGTTACACTTGCAGCTGACAGGAAGGATTCTGCAGTTCCAGATGAAGCAAACCTGCCTCCACCATGAGCTCCTGTCCAACCACTGCCATGAAGAAGAGTACCAAGAGATGTCATTGCTGCCATCTCAATGTGCAGACCACCAAACATTACCAGATACTTGTCTTCGCCATACTGATCAGGCCACTGCCACTGCACCTGCTTTGTACGGCATAGATTGGCTGATCAGCTGTGATTATGGCCATCTGGCCAGGTTCAGAAAATCAGTGACATCCTGCATTCTGCATCACTGTTTGATCGTAGCAACAGAATGAGCCTGATCACGCAGGAGTGAAGCAATGGTTCTGGTTACTTCAAATTCTGGATTGTCGCTTTCTTGCACGGTCCAGTTTAGTGTTGTTAAACAACAAGCTTGACAGTTCACATGGTATTTTGCTGCATTTTTCCTGAGAGTGGCCTCTATGCCATCACCTTCATCCAGCCTTGCTGATCCATTATCAGTGGCATTTCATTAATTTCACTGAACATGGGAATGTTCCTTGCCAGCATTGTGTACCCATCATGGTCTAGACATGATGACTTGGAGGTGATGTCAAGTGCTCACCTCTTTGTCCTTCTGACAAAGACAACACAAACTCCAGTTTGTTTTTCTACTGCTCAATATTGATTGGCATCACATTCTGCCATGATTTCACTTTTGATTAAGGCCGAGGGGTTATCCTTTTACCACCTTAAACAAAGCACACATTCCCTGTATGGGATTCAACTAGGTTCGGTCTCCCTACACCCAGCCCGATCATTCATCCAGTGCCATTTAAGTCCCGTGTGATCTGTACACCATCCGGGTAAGTACATGAACCATCATGTACAGCCCCCATACCCTTGGCTGGCTCTCCCGCCGCTGGCACATCCTGTCTATTCAGGTGTGGCTATCTAACTATAGCTGGTCTGGGGCTGTTAGAAAGCATTTGGGACACTAAACTAAACTATACTACAACTACTAGTCTAAGACTACAGGATTAGTAAAGCTGGATTAGCTGGCACTGAACCCCATGCTGAGTTACACAGCAGTGATGTCACCAGTGTGCCCTGTTGTGTGCAGACATACACTCTTTTACATTTATTAATTTTCCTTCAAAATTGATGAGTTATCTGAAAGAGATGGCCTCATTAGGATCTAAAACCACAGAAACCAAGATCCATGCTTAAAACGATAATTGTTGAACGGGCATTATTTCTCATTATAATTATTGTTTCTACCTTTTCTTGGCAGCCATATAGCCCCATATTTAAAGGTAAACTGTACTGGGAAGCTACAGAAACATAATATTCACAAGAAATAGTATGGAAGAGCTTTACCATATTGCTAGAAGCAAATACATGCCATTCTAGTGAAAAATTAGCCAAAATCTGTCGATACTGGCCGCCATCTTGAATTTGGCCGCCATATTAAATTTTTTTGCGTAGCCAGCGCTCTTTTCTGATAGAGGAACTTTAAAGAGCACTTGTGCAAAAATTTCATGCTTGTTTCACTATCTGAACGATTCTTTATGAAATATGCAATTATCTGTTGCACTATTAACAGAAATTAAAAATTTCTGGTCAGAATATAAGCTATTAAGGCAAGACCATTATTGATTAACAACATCATTTTTCTGTATGAAAAAATGTCCATAACATTGAATTCATGGTTGTTACTTCGTTCGCTACGGTTTACTGTTCATTTTTTGTCACCCAAGAGCAGCCTTCAAGTTAGGTGTGAGGACGTTCAGTTTCTAACCTCCATCGCAGCCAGTGCCAAAAATCAAGTTATCCAAGATCAGTAATAGTAACTGTAGAATCAGTTGACACTATAACACAGTTTCGGAGCTATAAAAAAGCCATTTTGGTTATCTAAATATCCACCAAACAAAATCCAATCTCGTGATCACATTCACTCAGCAACTAAGTGACGAACCGTTTAACAGTTATAATACCCTTTCGGTATTATTTACGAAGTAGAGCTAATTGGATGTCAAACAACATAAGCAGCTTATTGTTTGTGAATATAAAAAGTGTTACATGGTAAAGTGGTAAAAGTTCATATATATATATATATATATATATATATATATATATATATATATATATATATATATATATATATATATATATATGTGTGTGTGTGTGTGTATGTATGTATATGTGTATGTGTATGTGTATGTATATATATATATATATATATATATATATATATATATATATAACTGGATCACGAAAATATGGAACGTGATGAATATATAAATAAAGACAAAATCCACGAAGGAAGGAGAAACACTAGAGAGTGCTGGAGGCCTTTCGACTGTCGTCCTTTAGCAGTCGAAAGGCCCTGCAGCACTCCAGTGTTTCTCTTTCCTTCGTGGATTTTGTCTTTATATATGTACATATATATGTATGTATGTATGTATGTGTGTATGTATATGTATGTATGTGTATATATACATATATATGTATATAAGAATTATATGGACAATCATGTTTTTGAAATTTGCATGGTATCGTTTTGATTGGAAAAGTTAGAAGTTACCTAGATTATTGATAGGAGAAGAATGGTGTGTGTTTAGACTTTAGACCAATAATGTGTAATTGTATTAAGTGTGAGTTATCTAAGAAGCTTGATAGCAAAGGAAAAAATATTGTGTCACCTGCATTGACCAAGAAAAATCTTATGAAGAAACTGATATAGACATGATTTAGGGCTACCATAACTATCATTAGATTGTTAGGAAATTTCGAGACAAGCTTAAAATCGTATCTCTATGCCTTCATTAGAATGGATATGGGGATTCAAGAGGCACTATTGGATTAGTAGACATAAAATTTCCTTTTACAAATTCTATACTATAATTTCTTTGGTATCGTCTGCACCATTAAGATGGTGGGCTGGCTTCCCTGACTGACTGAAATTGCATAGTCTTGAGGCTGCCTAAGTTGTTCACAGATTATCGCAAAGTTGAGTGTACCTTACATCCCTCTAGTCTAGACAACAGTAATGCGATACAGAGTACTCTGTACTCTCCTTGAATAGCATAATATTACTCCCATGGTTATTTAGTAAACTCCTATGAAAGGGGCCATTTATTCAAAGTTGCTAATGAGTGAGTGCCGAGAAGTTTCGCTTGAAACGAACAAGTCATTAGGATTATTTTGTATTTTTTTGTCTCAGGAAAGTCAGGATAAATGGATGGACAATTATGGCAGTTTTCTCTATGCCCTCAACTTAACTTGCAAATCTGAAGTGGGATCGGGACCCATGACGCCCTTAAATAAATACATATCAAGAAAAATGTGATACATATGACTATAAGATATCTGGTAGTAAGGAAAGGGTTGCATTTACAATTTTGGTGAGGAACCAGATGTCAGAGGCACAGAGACACTAATAATTCGTCATAAACAAAAGGTTCATAGGCAAAACTTTAATGGTTCTCTCAGTGCGATTATATTTTGTTTAAATATTTACATTCTGTTCACAATGATTACATGAACACTAACTCCTTTTACGCATGCGCATCTTAAATGGCATTTCAAGAGCTCAACATTATATTAAAGTCACCCATACAACGTTCCCCGTTTTCTGTACCAAGAAAGTCATTTCGATCTCTTGAAGCACGTGATATGTATTGCAGAACTGGCGTTTGCAAGGCACGAACTCGCAAAGTTCGGGTTAAACATGTCGCCGGGTCTACGAGACTACCGGAACTTCGGTCCTAATGGCGAAACTTATTTAATGCCGGGGTAAACCTTCATATTATGTTCCACGATCAGCGCTCGCTGATGATAGATTTTTCTTAATAAAAATGGAGGCCATTTGTCGACAGAATCCATTATAATGTTTATCAAGGATGAGAGCATTGTCTTAAAAGGTTCCGTCTGAAGTTAGGTTAGCCGTATGTGCATCAAGAGTCTTTGTATGCGTAATAGCAAGTAACTTTTTTTGTTTTGATCAAAAATCAGTACAACGCAAAAGCGACGCGCGCACACATTATAAATGCAAGTATGCACATTATCAGCATTGCGTTAAAGTTGTGGTACCAGATGACCTTACCTGGAAGAGTGAAAAAAGGGAATGCATGACAGACAAGGGAAGCGGAAACCACTATAATTTGGAGGCTAAGCTAAAGAAATTCAAAAGTACCTAACCTAATAAAACCTAATCAAACCTAGCATTGGTGGCCATCAGTAGATTATGCAACCACAGAATAATCTCAAAATGAGTGCCCTTGAAAAATAAAAAAAAAGGGATAGTAAAGGCACCATGTGGATGGGAGGAGCATTTAAGAGGGTAGAAGTATAAACTGGGTCATTGAATTGACTAGTTCTTCCTTTGAACTCTTCCTTTTCGGAAAGAGTAATTGAAAGGAAGTATAGATTTTTTACATGATCGATAAGAGCCGTTCGTGACAACCGAGTACTTAGAGTTATATTGCTTTACAATCGAAAGAATTTTGCAGCCAGGAGGGAAAATAGTAAAACCAGGCAATTGATTCTGTGTGGTAAAGGTAAAGATTTTAACCAAATTATAACTCCGTTAGGAAATGCTCGGAAATCATATTTGGGAGAAAAGAAAATACCATTCATTGCTGGTCTCCAGTTACAAGTGAAGTCAGAGCAGTAATTTGGAGAGTGAATGTTGGAGTAATGGCAAGATAGCTAGAAAGAGAAGTTTGGAATCCAATGCTAAAAAAAAAAAAAGATCTAAACGAGAGTGAGCGATGAGAGCTACAATGTTAGCCAGGAAAAACGGAAAGAAAAAATATTTAAATCGACCAGAATAACCCCATACATCTGTTCACTAGCGGATCCAGAACAATTTCATGGGGTACAATTTTCATATATATATATATATATATATATATATATATATATATATATATATATATATATAGAGCCTCGATGGCTCAGTCGGTTACAGCAGCAGCTTCTGGACTTCGACTGTAGAGGTATGTGGCGCGGGTTCAATCCCGCAAGCCGGCTGATCAGAGAGGCAGACACTTTGTATCCGTAGACATCCCAGGATTATATATGTAATCAACGGATAGGTTTGCAAAAAGCAAATGGATGTTACAGACTAAATACACACAAAACAAAGCCACTACAACACCTTCTAAAAACATAACAAACATCTCACACGTCTCGAACGCTCGCCATACCCGCGCAATAACTTCTCGCTGCTGGAAGAAAGGGCGTTGGGTCTGGTATGATACATGAAACATACGTACCGGGGTCTAAGCGATGTCAGGCAGGGCAGCCGATCGAGACCACACGTCTACCCCAAAGCCAAATCAAAAAGTCCTTCAAAAAGAAGGCATCATTGCCACCCCATACAAAAATGGGAATAAAAGCACGTTAAAAGAAAAGAAGAAGAAGATATATATATATATGACTTTTTATCACATCACCGTGATTCTATACAATCAGTAAGCTACAAACGTCCTTTATATATATATATATATATATATATATATATATATATATATATATATATACTGTATATATTCTTTCGTATTTCCAAAATTCGTCTCTCAGTCGTCAGCTCTTGAGTAGGAACTTAGCGGCGCGCAGAGGAGACGCCATGTCATAGTTTAAACAAGGGATAGGTCTAAACCCCCTAGGTCACCCAATCTGGGGTAGAACAATACCACTCCTTCACCCCGCCCCAACATCACATGATTCTGGGGCTAGGAAGTCGTTAGGCTCACAAAGGCAGCAGAACCTTTTTCAAGGGGGCTACTGTTTTGAACCTTAGGGACTTAGCTATAAGGTCTCCTGCTGTATGAACCTATTACTGGCTTTGGGAACTGCTTTCAGATCAGACCTATCATTCCCCACGGGGCTGGGGGGGGGGGGCGCCTTCAATCTGTAATCTCACAGTTACATTTACACTGCCTATATGGCTTATAGACCCATTGTTTCATGACTGCTTAATTTTCTTCCTGTGAGGAAATAGCTCTGAATGACATCACATCATTAATAACTGCAAGAATAATACTGTACACAGACAGCTTCATTTAGCCCTATGTAGAAACATTCGTGTGAAATTATGTTAGGACTTTTAAAAGTAGAACCTCAACTTAACAGACACTCTGGGGGTCTGGCTTTCTGGCAAGTAACAAAGTCTGTTAACAAGTAACAAAGACCCTATTTATATCAAAGCCTTCACTTGAATATTTTCTGGATATCTGACACCTAACAGCAGCAACTTCCACAGAGTTCCTAACGTACACTAACCTGTACTTTACACTTCGTATTCTTCAACTGAAGAGAGTTATCTCAAGATTACATCTAAAATGACAGCACAGCAATAAATAATAAAGATAATGTAGTTGGTAAGTACAGTAGTTCGTTTAGCTGGAGTTGCTACAACGAACCACTGACATGTCACCCACTTGCTAAGCCAGTCACCTAACCTGAGGGGGAGGGGGAGGGAGAGAGTGAGAGAGGGAGAAAGGTTGATGTGGGACCTACATACAAATTTGATGGGCGGCAACCCTCATGTACTGACCATGTAAGGGCAGCATAATACAGAAATGGAAGCCACCTACCTACAAACCTATGTGTGGAAACCATCATTCATATGGTTTGTAAAGGTGGCTCAATAAAAATACGTCAAGATTACAAGGGCCTATACACTGCAAAACCATGATGCAATAAACAGATACCTAATGCCTAATGGTGCTGTAGGAATGGAATATAAAACTTGGGCCAAAGGCCAGGCGCTGTGACCTACGAGGCCATTCAGCGCTGAAAGGGAGACTGAGAGTAAAAAGGTTTTCAAGGTGTAACAGGAGGAAAACCTCAAAGCAGTTGCACTATGAAACAACTGTTAGGAGAGAGATAATGTGAACAGAGGTCAAGAAAAAGGAATGGAAGGAGTTGCACTAGGGGCCGAAGGGACTTTGCAAAGAACCTTAAGTAATATCTACAGTGCACCACATGGGGTCGTACCGTATAAAATCTCATGTTCATTTTCTAGCCCCTATCAGTACTGCTTACTCTCAATGTCACTGTTATCTTCTATTCATGGTTGTGAAAGTCATCAACGTCACCATCTCAACAGCTTCTTGCAGACATTTCTGCGCTACACCAATCACGGCCAGTGAGCCTGACCTCTTATCTGTTAAATGGAAACAATAAGGAAAATGTTGCTTCTTTATTTCTAGTTACATTCAAAGCAATTCAAGTGACTCCACAAAATATGAATATAAACGCACACGACCAAATGAAGTCTAAAAGGAATGTTCTCCCTTTTACAATCAATTTCGTGCTTGTTATTTATTTATCAATATGTTCATTTATCTGTTTTTCTAATAAAATATCTCCTCTTTCTGTATTTCTCATTACCTCCTGTTACTTCATTCGAATGAACACCATATTCTCTGGAAGCTTGAATTTGGGCTTGTTCAGTGGTTCATCCTTCTAGGCTTGTTAATAATAATGAATAGGGTTCATCTGAATAATAATAATAATAATAATAATAATAATAATAATAATAATAATAATAATAATAATAAAGTGAAAATACCATTAGGTAAAAAACTAACATCCAGTATAATGAATATTATTTATGAATTTGTATTATTACTCTGCAAGCACTTAATAGGTTACGACACCCAGACCAGATTTTGACACGCCAAAAATTAATCCCATAATATCAGCATGCAGTCCTACCCTGCCCTCATGCCTCACCTTGACGTGAATTTGACTTGTTGCCAACGAGTATACTCAAGAAACTGGCAGCTGACAGCGTCAGCCCAATGTGCATTTTCAGTGAATTGCAATATAAAATTCAAACTGAAGCTTTGCCAAGCTGGGAACTATGAGGTCGTCCAGCAATGACGATATAATGTTGAAATAATTGCTGCAAGAGGGTGGAAAGTCAGATAGAAAGGCGGGGGGCGGGGTGGGGGGGAGGAATATAGACAGAAGTATACCGTATAATGTATGAGATTATTTATCACGTCAGATTAGCTCCTCATCAGGCCACAATAAATTTAAGTGGCTTATTATTATTATAATTATTATTATTATTATTATTATTATTATTATTATTATTATTATTATTTTAGAAGAAGACGAGCCCTATTCATACGGAACAAGCCCACCACAGGGGCCGTTGACTTGAAAGTCAAGCTTCCAGAGAATGTTACGGTGCCAATTTGAAAGTAAAAAAAAGGAACTGGGAAATACAGAAAGCACAGATCAGTTTTTAGCAAATGAAAAATAAATAATTAAATGGGCAGCCTAACCTCATTAACCTAGACAGTCCAGCTTGAATAGACGACCTAATCTGAATAGGCAGCTTAGGCTTAAATAGACAGTCTAACTTGAATAGCAAGACTAGCCTGGATAGACATCCTAACCTTAATAGCCTAGACAGCCTAGCTTGGATAGACATCCTAACCTTAATAGCCTAGACAGCCTAGCTTGAATAGATATCCTAATCTGAATAGACAGCCTAAATTGAATAGATGGCTTAGCCTGAATAGATTTTCTAACCTGAACAGACATCCTAACCTTAATATACAGCCTAACCTTAATAGCTTAGACAGCCTAGCTTGAATAGACAACCTAATATGAATAGGCAGCCTAACTTAAATAGACATCCTAACCTGAATAGACAGCCTAACTTGAATAGACAGCTTTGCCTGGATAGACATCCTAACCTGAACAGACATCACAACCTGGACAAACAGCCTAGCCTGAATAGGCAGCTTAGATTGGATAGACATCTTAACCTGGATACACAGCCTAGCCTGAATAGGCAGCTTACATTGGATAGACAGCCTAACCTGAACAAACATAACCTTTTGTATCGTATGTATGCCATCAACACACAAAAGATGACGGGAACTCGATGAGATTTCAAATTTTTGCTCCATAAGTTATTTGGTAAATACTCCTGAAACTGCTTAATCATTGACCTGCTGTGACGATTTGTGAGCTTGAGAAAAAAATTACTTAATTATGCAAATTATTTTGAAAAGACAAGTGCAATACTATTTGGAAAAATATTACTGAAATTGCCCAATCACTGAGCTATTATAACGATTTGTATGCACGAGAATAAATTATATAAATATGCAAAGTATTCTGAGATGAAAACTGCAATATTCTTGCCAAGAATCTCCTTTTAACCAATGTAGCAGTGGCTGTCCCTTTCACCTTCCCCAGACAGCTTCATAGACAACAATATTTCATGCTGTTTCGAATACCAGCCTATGGAATTTACATGCAAGAAATCATTCAAATACATTTTATTCGCACTCACATACTCCCGTGTCTTTTCTTTGATCGTTCGTTTGCGTTTGATCTGCTTAGACTTTCGACACAAGCTTAACTTTCGTGTGCTTGTATTCTTGTGTTATCGATATAAATCGGAATTTTTATGATCTGCATAAGAAGGTGTGAGGGTTTTTTGTATATTATTATTATTATTCAGAAGATAAACCCTATTCATAAGGAACAAGGCCACAGGCGGCACTGACATGAAATTCAGGCTTCCAAAGAAGTAACAGAACTTAAAGGCAAATACAGAAAGACGAGATCAGTTAAAAAAACCAGATAAATTAATAATATAATTAATAAATAAAATGTAAATGTAAATATATATATATATATATATATATATATATATATATATATATATATATATATATATATATATATATATACATTCAAATGTATCATCTTTATCACAGATAAGCCCCTACGATATCGAAGACGATTGGTTTCAGTCCTGATTCCTCGTCCGTCACATCTACCTTGTAAAAGTGTCATGTAGTCCTGATTCCTCGTCCGTCGCTGGGCGACGGTGGACAGATGGAATGAAATTGACTATAGATACAGCATAGGCGTACGTACAAGAATGAATTCTCTATTCTCTGCTACTCAATACAGCATAGGCCTACTTATAAAAATGCATTCACCTTTTCTGTGACTAGATACAGCATAGGCCTACGTATAAGAACGCATTCCTCTTCTGTTACTAGACGCAGCATAGGATTACGTACAAGAACGTTCTCCCTTCTCTGCTACTCAATACAGCATAGGCCTACGTACAAGAATGCACTCCCCATGTCTGTGACTAGATGCAGTACAGGCCTACGTACAAGAGCGCATTCCTCTTCTGTTACTAGATGCAGCATAGGCCTACGTACAAGAATGCAGTCTCCCTTCTCCGCTACTCAATACAGCATAGGCTACGTACAAGGCCTACATGTGACAGAGACAGGCACTCCCATGTCTGTGACTAGAGCATGCACGTACAAGAATGCAGTCTCCCTTCTCCGCTACTCAATACAGCATAGGCCTACGTACAAGTACGCATTCCCCTCCTGTTACTAGAAGCAGCTTTGGATTACGTACAAGAACGCATTCTCCCTTCTCTACTACTCAATACAGCATAGGCCTACGTACAAGAATGTGTTCCCCTTCTCTGTGACTAGACACAGCATAGACCTAAGTATAAGAACGCATTCTCCCTTCTCTACTACTCAATACAGCATAGGTCTACGTATAAAAATGCATTCCCCTTCTCTGTGACTAGATACAGCATAGGCCTACGTATAAGAATGCATTATTCCCCTCTCTCTCTGCTACTCAGTACAGCAAAAGCTGATTATCACTGAGAATGTATCTGTCAATCCAGATAAACGGGAATTTAAAAGAAAAAATCTATTAGGCCTATCGGAGGAGCACTTAGAGATATCTGTTACTTAATGTTATACACACACATACATACATACACACACACACACACACACACATATATATATATATATATATATATATATATATATATATATATATATACATACATACATACATATGTATATAAATGCAACATTCAATAACAGACATCACTGAGAATGTATCTGTCAACCCAGATAAAGGAAATTTGAAAGAAAAATCTATTAGGCCTGTCGAAGGCGCACTTATAGATGTCGGTTATTTAATGTTACATTTATATATATATATATATATATATATATATATATATATATATATAACATTAAGTAACAGACATCTCTAAAGTGCGCCTCCGATAGGCCTAATAGATTTTTCTTTTAAATTCCCTTTATCTGGGTTGACATACATTCTCAGTGATGTCTGTTATTGAATGTTACACACACACACACACACACACACACACACACACACATATATATATATATATATATATATATATATATATATATATATATATATATATATATATAATATGTACGTTTGTGTATAATGGCACATTTACTCTAGCGAGACGCTGAAGACAACGGAACTAATTCTATGAAACTAATGCCAGGTTTCATCATCTGCATCTAGTGATCCTTATACCACGAATGGAATGTTCAAAACCAGTCTTAGAGGGGTGAGCTAACGTGAGCAATTTATACAAAGAAAGGCAACGTATCGAGCATTTGCTGAAAATGCCAACACCTTTGTGGATGACGCAAGTTCTGAGGTCACAACAACCTTTCATTTTCATAAATGCCCTAAGCATTCCAAGCAATACATTAGGAATTCTGGGTCATACTTTCACAAACTGCACAGGAATACATCAGTCACTGAAAGGAAACTGAAGTTCACATGAAAAACTAGGTCAATTATAACCATCATTAATGGAATGGCTATTGAATTTTACACGAATGGTTTCACTGCACTTGAAAGAAACATGATTTCTGCAAAAAATCCTCAAGGTTGCACTGACTGGATGAATGAATTGTTGAAGGCCTTGTATTATCTAAAGAAGTGAGAATGCCTGCACTGCATAATACTGTACTTTGTTGCAAGATTGAGCAACATCATGTATCATAATTTCAAGGAGAGTCTTTCGTTAAATAAGTTTTATATAATTTTCTTCTTTTTTTTGTCCTTCGTTTTCATTGCTTATGAAGGCAGATGCTAAACCATCTTCATAGTGACTGCAATGTCATTTCTTTTAATCTTCCACACGCGTTGCTTATTTCTTTTTCTTATATCTTTCCTCCTTACTTTTTATTCCTCGTGAAGTGCTAAGTTTATACTTTTTGCTGTTCGTACTCAGTGAAATCAATATTTTTCATTCCTTTTTTTTGCTTATTGCACTTATGTGTCAAACTCCCAAGAATCTGCCTTAATAACTGTCTTTAATTCAGCGTTTTTTTTTTTTTTTTATCAAGCTAGCAGACTTGTTCAGCTCAACGTTTTCTTGATTCTAAAGTATTTTTAAGCTTATATACCTCATCTAAGATATTTGGCTTCATCTTTTACATTTAATTCTTGCTTTCACCTTCCATCCTACTTATACCTTTCATGATTTCTAAGAAAAATGTAAAACCAACCTACTAATCCACATATGCCTCTGTCAGCTAGAGCAATGTTGATAAAGCCATTTTCTATTTTATTATTTTTTCTCCGCTCTAACCATTTTCCACAACGTGATCTGCTCTTGTGAGGAAAACTCCTATCTTACCAGGACAAAGTCTCTCTCACTGAGGACAACATTTATTTGATTAAGACAGTACCTGGGACACTAGGACAGTATTTGCCTGACTTGAGACAGAATCTGGACACTAGAACAGTATCTGCCTGACTGGAGACAGAATCTGGACACTTGGACAGCATCTGCCTGACATGAGACAGAATCTGAACACTACGACAGTATCTGCCTGACTTGAGACAGAATCTGGACACTTGGGCAGTATCTGCCTGACATGAGACAGAATCTGGACACTACGACAGTATCTGCCTGACTTGAGACAGAATCTGGACACTAGGACAGTATCTGCCTGACTTGAGACAGAATCTGGACAGAATCTGGACACTTGAACAGTATCTGCCTGACATGAGACAGAATCTGGACACAGGAATCTGCCTCTGAGACAGAATCTGGACACTAGGACAGTATCTGCCTGACTGGAGACAAAATCTGTCTCATTAGGACAGTAGTACTGTCAAATTATGACAACGCCAGTCTCACCTCGATAACGTCTATTCAAAGTATCTCACCTGCAGTAAGAGAAGATGATTCTTAGAAAGAGGAGAGAAAAGAAAAAAAAAAGTAAAAAATGAGCAGAAGTTTTTTCGGTTCAATCGAGTTTTCTGCACAGCGTATAATGCTGTATGAGCCAAGGACCATGAAATTTTCAGCCATTATCTTGTGGTGGCCTGTCCTATGGCGTTGCCAGACGCACGATCATGGCTAAATTTAACCATAAATAAAGTAAAAACTATTAAATAGGTTGCAATTTGGTATGTTTGATGATTGGAGGGTGGATGATCAACATAACAATTAGCAGCCCTCTAGCCTCAGTTGTTTTTAAGATCTGAGGGCGGACAGAAAAAGTGCGGAAGGACAGACAAAGCCGGCACAATAGTTTTCTTTTCAGAAAACTCAACGTCCAACACAGGAAGCTATAATGACACAAACCTACTTGGTCTTCTCCGCTTCTTTTCTTTAAAATTTTTTAAATTACTATGGAATATCAAAAATATATATATATATATATATATATATATATATATATATATATATATATATATATATATATATATATATATATATATATACACACACACACACACATACATACATATATATATATATATATATATATATATATATATATATATATATATATATATATATATATATATATATTGTATATACACTGATTAACACAAATACTGGACTTGATTTGCTAGGTTAAACTGAGGGATGTGTTGATATAAGATTTACACACTATAATAGATTACTCATGTATTTCTAAAATACAACATAGCTTAGACGCTGAGCATTTAGGTTTAACTTTCATTTAAGCCACAGGCATATAATTTTTCTTCTAACCTTTAACAATTTTCCTCAGACTTGACATAAGGCACTTCAACAATTTTCAGCAACTTGTTGGTCTGTAAAATAAAAAAAAAAAAAATTAAACGCGTCAAGTCAAATACGGCATAAGAAGTGGAAAAACACGCTCACATACAGCGAGAAAAACAAACAAACAAACAAACAAACCTCCCCCAAAAGCTTTCGTTGCGAAGGGGAAACAGGTCGGAGAAAAAAACACACCATGACACAAGAAGCCGAATAGAAGGAATAAATACAAGTCTTTTCATTTCTCGGTGTGTGGTCGTCCACCTGGAGACGCAATGTGATTAATCTAACCATCTCAGCGTAATTACGAAATGGTCTGCTTACCTTATCTCCTCCCCATCCTTCCCCAAACCCGCCCCTGGCCCTACCTGCCCTCCGTCCCTCTCAACTCCCCCTCCCCCTCCCATGTTCCTCCACACTTCTCTCTCTTTCTCTCGTCCTTTCCGTGTCTCTGTCTTTCTTTCTTCTTTGGTTCTCCTGCCTCTTCTATCTTTTTTCTTCTTTTCTCTTCTTGCTTCATCGATCTGTTTCTGAACCTTATGATTCTCTCTCTCTCTCTCTCTCTCTCTCTCTCTCTCTCTCTCTCTCTCTCTCTCTCTTGTTCTTTTTACCCTTCCTGCCTTGCTGTGTTCTCCTGTCCCCTTGATCTCAATTCCTTTTCAGTTTTCCATTCTCTCTCTCTCTCTCTCTCTCTCTCTCTCTCTCTCTCTCTCTCTCTCTCTCTCTCATTACAAATGATTTACGTAGTTTTCTAATTATTTTTAAAATCTAAAATATTGTATGACAAGAATCTTTTACGTTATGCAAATGTAATCAAATCTTGAAACAATTTCTACCTCTTTACCTCAAATAACCGTATGTTTTTACTATTACTGTTGCTACTGATAATAACAGTATAAAGATGATAAACAAACCACGACCACTAATAATAAACATAATAGTAAATGAGGCAACTCAAGCCTTTCTGTGTGATTTTAACTGCATTGCCGTTTTCAATTTCCTGTAATTTTTTTCTGAATAACTAAAATTTTTCAGGAACTGGAGATTTTAAATCAGTTTTTCTATAATTACAAACTGTCAAACTTTCACAAGTCACCCAGACTAATTAGAGAAGAAATTAGCACCACAAACGATTACAGATAAGAAATCTATACGAAATTTGTTGCAGCATTTTCCAAATATTATTGGTGTATCCTTCATGAGATAGGATCACAAAACTTTTAACTAAATTTCAACACAAAACTTTTAATTAATTTCAACATACTTGCTGCTGAAAAAATCTGCTTTTCGTTAATCTGACCACCCGAAAGCTTTATCGTATTCTTGCATAACGTATTAATAAGTATTGAATGCTGTAAGCATGGACTTACATACATACGTACAAACAAAAAGATAGTCTGCAACCCGATGGTGAAATCGGTAACGATAGTTTGCTTGTATGCATTCATAAGGTATTAATGCCCATGAAATGCTGTAAGCATTGAATTGTAATCATATGCATAAGTACTGCGAGCCCTCCTCACAGCCTCCGTAACGAATCACAGACAGACAACAACCAGTCACAAGCAACGAACATGCGGACAGACAACCAGTCAAAAGCAATGGACAGGCGAACAGACAACCAGTCAAAAGCAATGGACAGGCGAACAGACAACCAGTCACAAACAGCGGACAGGGGAACAGACAACCAGTCACAAACAGCGGACAGGGGAACAGGGGAACAGACAACCAGTCACAGGGGAAACAGCGGACAGGGGAACAGACAACCAGTCACAAACAGCGACAGGGAACAGACAACCAGTCACAAACAGCAGGGGAACAGGACAGCGGGACAGGCGAACAGACAACCAGTCACAAACAGCGGACAGGGGAACAGACAACCAGTCACAAACAGCGGACAGGGGAACAGACAACCAGTCACAAACAGCGGACAGGGGAACAGACAACCAGTCACAAACAGCGGACAGGGGAACAGACAACCAGTCACAAACAGTGGACAGGGGAACAGACAACCAGTCACAAACAGCGGCGAACAGACCAGGGGAAGGGAACAGACAACCAGTCACAAACAGCGGACAGGGGGGACCAGTCACAAACAGCGGACAGGGGAACAGACAACCAGTCAGAACAGACAACCAGTCACAAACAGCGGACAGGGGAACAGACAACCAGTCACAAACAGCGGACAGGAACAGACAACCAGTCACAAACAGCGGACAGGGGAACAGACAACCAGTCACAAACAGTGGACAGGGGAACAGACAACAGGCAACAGCGGACAGGGGAACAGACAACCAGTCAGGGGAACAGACAACCAGCGGACAGGGGAACAGACAACCAGTCACAAACAGCGGACAGGGGAACAGACAACAAACCACAAACAGCGGACAGGGGAACAGACAACCAGTCACAAACAGCGGACAGGGGGACAACAAAACAAGAACAACCAGACACAAACAGCGGACAGGGGAACAGCGAACAGACAACCACAACCAGAACACATAAGCAAGCGGAGCCACGAGCAACGGACAGGGAACAGACAATAAGCCACAAGCAACGGACAGGCGAACAGACAACCAGCCACCAACACAGCAAGCAACGGACAGGCGAACAGACAACCAGCCACAAGCAACGGACAGGCGAACAGACAACCAGCCACAAGCAACGGACAGGCGAACAGACAACCAGCCACAAGCAACGGACAGGCGAACAGACAATAAGCCACAAGCAACGGACAGGCGAACAGACAACCAGCCACAAGCAACGGACAGGCAATAAGCCACAAACAGACAACAGACAACCAGCCAACAAGCAACGCCACAAGCAACGGACAGGCGAACAGACAACCAGCCACAAGCAACGGACAGGCGAACAGACAATAAGACAACCAGCCACAAGCAACGGACAGATAACCAAGCGAACAGACAACCAGCCACAAGCAACGGACGCGAACAGACAGGCAACGAACAGACAATAAGCAGGCGAACAGACAATAAGCCACAAGCAACGGACACAGCGTAACAGACAACCAGCCAGCCACAAGCAACAGGCCAGACAACCAGCCACAAGCAACGGACAGGCGAACAGACAACCAGACAATAACAACGGAAGCCACACCAGCCACAAGCAACGGAGGCGAACAGACAACAATCAACGGACAGGCGAACAACAACCAGCGAACAGACAACCAGCCACAAAGCAACGAACAGACAATAAGCCACAAGCAACGGATAGGCGAACAGACAACCAGCCAAGCAACGGACACAAACGGACATAACAGACAACCAGCCACAAGCAACGGACAGACAACCAGCCACAGTAACGGAAGAACAGACAGGCGAACAGACAACCAGCCACAAGCAACGGACAGGCGAAAGACAATAAGCCACAAGCAATGGACAGGCGAACAGACAACCAGCCACAAGCAACGGACGGACAGGACAATAAGCCACAAGCAACGGACAGGCGAACAGACAACGAGCAACCAGCCAGACAAGCCACAAGCAGCGGAACGGACAGGCGAACAGACAACCAGCCACAAGCAACGGACAGGCGAACAGACAATAAGCCACAAGCAACGGACAGGCGAACAGACAACCAGCCACAAGCAACGGACAGGCGAACAGACAACAAGCCACAAGCAACGGACAGGCGAACAGACAACCAGCCACAAGCAACGGACGGACAGCCACAAACGAACAGACAACCAGCCAGCCAAGCAACGGACAGGCGAACAGACAATAAGACAGCCAGCCAGACAACCAGCGCACAAGCGGACAGGCGAACAGACAATAAGCCACAAGCAACGGACAGGCGAACAGACAACCAGCCACAAGCAACGGACAGGCGAACAGACAATAAGCCACAAGCAACGGACAGGCGAACAGACAACCAGCCACAAGCAACGGACAGGCGAACAGACAATAAGCAACGGACAGGCGAACAGACAACCAGCCACAAGCAACGGACAGGCGAACAGACAATAAGCCACAAGCAACGGACAGGCGAACAGACAACCAGCCACAAGGACGGAGGCGAACAGACAACCAGCCACAAGCAACAACGGACAAGCAACGGCGAACAGACAATAACCAGCCACAAACACAGCGAACAGACAATAAGCCACGGACAGGCGAACAGACAACCAGCCACAACGGACAGAACAGACAATAAGCCACAAGAAACGGACAGGCGAACAGACAATAAGCCACAAGCAACGGACAGGCGAACAGACAATAAACGCAACGGAGGCGAACAGACAACCAGCCACAAGCAACGGACAGGCGAACAGACAGACAACACAAGCCACAAGCAACGGACAGAACGGACAGGCGAACAGACAACCAGCCACAAGCAACGGACAGGCGAAAGACAAACACGGACAGGCGAACAGACAACCACAACGGACAGGCGAACAGACAATAAGCCACAAGCAACGGACAGGCGAACAGACAACCAGCCACAAGCAACGGACAGGCGAACAGACAATAAGCCACAAGCAACGGACAGGCGAACAGACAACCAGCCACAAGCAACGGACAGGCGAACAGACAATAAGCCACAAGCAACGGACAGGCGAACAGACAATAAGCCACAAGCAACGGACAGGCGAACAGAACAGACAGACAATAAGCGGACAGGCAGCCACAACGGAAGCAATGGACAACGGCGAAACAGACAATAAGCCACAAGCAACGGACAGGCGAACAGACAACAGCCACAAGCAATGGAAGCGAACAGACAATAAGCCACAACGGACAGGCGAACAGACAACCAGCCACAAGCAACGGAGGCGAACAGACAATAAGCCACAAGAAGCAACGGACAGGCGAACAGACAATAAGCCACAAGCAACGGACTGGCGAATAGACAACAGACAGCCGGACAAGCAACCGGACAGGCGCGAACAGACAACCAATAAGGCGAACAGACAAGCAACGGACAGGCGAACAGACAACCAGCCACAAGCAACGGACAGGCGAACGAACAGTCGACGGGAAGCAATCGGATTGGGGGTAATGTTTACGGAAGCGGTTCCCGAGAAGAGAAAGAGTGTTACGATACGATCGAGAGCACGGCCACCCGGAAACACACACCCCGGGATCAGGAATCACTTCCTTGGATTAGGAACCCCACTCGGGAATCGGTAATCGCATCCCGGAATCAGGCGTCGAGAAGCTTTTCACTGCTGTAGAGACATGGAGGAAATCTATCATCTAATGGCAGCCATGAATAGATTCTACACAGTCCTCTGAGAGAGGGATTTGAATACGGCATCTTAGAACCTGTGTGTGTGTGTGTGTGTGTGTGAGAGAGAGAGAGAGAGAGAGAGAGAGAGAGAGAGAGAGAGAGAGAGAGAGGTGGTTTTAAGTAAATGACTGTGATATTACTTTTTATTAAACAGTATTTTGTTTAGTCAGAGCTATCGTCTCCGCATTAATATTCTCAGCAAGAGGAATGCTGAGGCATAGTTACGCCATCAGGGACAGCACTCCATTACTTGATTATAAAAATAATAGGAGACCACTTTCTATCTTTTACCTTTTAATGCTCAGACAAAAGCCGGAAGTCAGATGTTTGATGGAACCCAGAAAATTAAAACATTACTCAAAGGTCAGCCAAATTCATTCCCCCTCAATAGATGCGTTCTACATCTTATTACACATGCATACACGCGTGCAATGCACATTCGAATGCGTATGAGCGGGTTTGGTGACGTACATCCCACTAACAATAAATTAAAATCTTCCATGCGTAAACTTAATTGCAAATGACGTGGAAAAGTGTTAAATAGGAAAAAATGTAAAAACATTTGTCTATATTTTTTTTCTTTTTTAATTATCTGTTCATATGGAGTCTTATTTTCATATACATCTACCGTAACTCAAGCTTACAGATATACATAGGTTTATCAATTTCCCTGTCTGTCTTTTAAATAAAAAAACAAACCAATTTCGTCGTGATGCGATAGAAAGTTTAGAAAGAGGAAAGAAAGTAAAAGTTATTTAGATTACTGATGCTACATCAGTTAGGGAATTTCATCTACAATACATAATCCTCTTTGTTAGAGAAAGTAATTAATCTTCTCTATAATTCCGCTTTAATAAGCTTTCTTTTGTATATATATATACACAATATATATTTAAATTATTTTTTCTTGTTTTTCTCCATTTTCATCGTCATTTCCCTTCTTCTTTCTCTTCTTTGATTTTCAGTCAGTTTCGTGTGGTTCAGTTTGGGTTCTCAGTTTTCTCATTTTGTGTATATTGTACATTATCATATATATATATATATATATATATATATATATATATATATATATATATATATATATATATATATATATATATATATATATATATATATAATATAAAAGTGATAATAATCATACATATATGTATGTATGTATGTATGTATGTATGTATGTATGTGCACAAGTGTGTTAGCGTGTTGGAGAGAATAAGAGGCCTAGTAAGGATCTCTGGATTCGGACCTACCAAACGAAACAGAAGAATGAAATAAGAAAAGTATGAAAGATACAAGGTTGGTTTACCTGAAGCCGGCCTTATGCCAGCACAGTTCCTTGCCCAAACAAGGCCCAAGAGCATGGTAAGGTTCTATAGGGAATAAGAGGCTTGTTGCAGACCTCCGGACTCGGACGAACCAACCGAGACGTACACGGAATGAGAATAAAAACAAGCAACAATTGTTTTGCTTTGCAGGAGATACGAGTGATCAGACAGAGGCTTCACTTCCTGTTGAAGTCTGCGTGAGGTGTTTATGCCACAAAGGAAAAATATATTTGCTGTTTATGTCACGGGGGAAAAATAACATGTTAACGCCACAAAAATATTTACCCTCTATGCCACAAGAAGTCAAACATTTACTGCTTATGTTAAAAAGAAAAAAATATTAAGTTTATGTTCCAATGAAATAAATAATTGGCGCTAATGTCCTCAAAATAAAATAAAAAATAATATTCAGCGTTGATATCACAAATGGGAAAATATATACGGTTTGTATCAAGAGAAAAAATATTCAGTGTTTATTTCAAAAACTAAATAGAAAAAAAGCATTTAATTAATATTACTAGCTTGAGTTATGATATCCCGGGTATTATATGAACCCATCGGGTATCCTGAACAGGAAAATCATTCCGTCCGCCCGTGAAATATTACGCCAATTTTGTTATATAAATCATTTGAAGTTCTAGCCCGTTATTAAAGGGCGCAGAAATGGGCGAACGCATTCCAACATTTTTATTTGCGTACTTTTGAAACACTCGCACCGGAGGTGTCCGCATTTGTTTACGGGAAATCTAATGGGTGCCTGTAAACACGTTCATTTACGAAAACATTCACGTACCACCACAATTGCAAACATCGTCATTTTGCATAAATAACTGTCATCTAATGCATAGCTGTTTCTACCTATTTCTTCAACACACAAACACATTCACAGTGTTTGTTTTCTCACTGTGCCAAACAAACCATTTAACTTGAATGAAAAAATGGATCAAGTCTTGCAGTGATTGTTAGTCAGTACCCGCCAATGGTATCTACGACACCTTTACAAATCTCTCATAAGCCAGCTTCTCTCTATATAGTTCTTTCATTGCAGAAGAATCATCATGTTTCGCATCAGTAACTTTTTTACTTTGAATGCTGTCGGTAGATTTATGCGCATCATCATGGACACGACAATATAGCAAAAATAAAATAAAAATCAGAAATCTGAAGTAATTGATGATAGAATTAAAATTTTGCTAGCGATAAATAATCTTTAAAATGTGACAATACTGTGACCATAGGTCTGTTATGAATAGGATCTCATAATTCAGCTGATTTGACGAATCAATACATATTTACACACACGGATATATATATATATATATATATATATATATATATATATATATATATATATATATATATATATATATATATATATATATATATATATATATATGGGAAAATACTTCAATACTCGTAACGTTATGAACTGCATACCGGTGCCTTAAAAATGAATAAAATAAAAATATGGATTAATATACAGAATCGATGCTCATTAAACAGAAGAATGAAATATTTCAACTTTTCACAACATCACGTTGCAAGGAGACACCTCATCGAAGCTACGCACAACATGACAAGCAAATAACTTGTATTTAACTTTATTTTCAACACCTGCGCATCGAGAGCCGCGTCTCACAATGGCAGATTTACAAAAGGAGAGGAAACAAGTGAAACCTTATTTCCACTCCAGCGACATTCAATGGCCCTTCGAAAATTGCCCTGGCAAAAGGAAAGGCGTCATATCCCACTGGCAATGTAATTCAGCGCTCTTTATTCACATGTCTACGACTCCGGGCGGTGTGTGTGGGTGTGTGTGTGTGTCCTTCGTCACTATCCTCTTTAACGAGGAATATTTCCGACGTGACCTTCAGCCACACCTGTTCTCAGAACCACCCACGCCGTTCGGGGAATCCTCCCATCTCGAGAGCATTCGTTATTCACGAGGGCCACGAGGTGGGGTTTGTGGAAGGAGCGGGACCTGTGGCTCCCGGTACGAGGAAGGGTGATTACATCTGGTGTTGGTCAGATATTCCCTTCCTGTCTCTGTCAATTAGATGCGACATTGTCTTTCTTTTTTTAAAGTAACAAAAACCTCTTTAAATGGTACCCAACCGACGGCTCTTCGTCTGTTTTAAGAATTAAAACCAACAAATTCATTGATTTCCTTTCAAACTGCGACATAGGATAAGAAACAAAAAGAATCTATAGAATTAGTAAGCTGGAATAAAAGAAAACAAAAGTGAAAAAAAAGACAGTAACCTGGATTCATATGAATAAAGGGGAGGGTTACCTTACTACATTTTCGTCCAGTTCTTAATCTTTCTTCTCCCAGCAACTCTTTTGATGCAACATTACCTTACAAGGTACGAAGAGAAAATCAGAAAAAAATTAAAAACCAAGCAAACGTACCCAGCAGCTAGGAAAATACCAAACGTAGCAGAAGTGGAACCCGAAAGGTGGCAAATAAGCTCTATTTGTTACCGTTGCTTAGAGAAAGTCAGTACTTGAACGCTGAGACAAGGGACGAGGTGTCGACTGCCTAGCTTGTATGTCTGTAAAGTCTGTGGATCGCATCTTTTTTTTTTTAGGTCGCATGATTATGATACTCGTATGTTCACAGCCAAGTATATAGGCCTATATGTTTGTTTATGTCTTATGTCTGCTAACATCGTTGTTCAGCCCTTAGGTGGACCTTGAAATTGTCCCTCTATTTTTTACTACTCGAAATTTTTTTCTTTCATTTTCTTTCTTTTTTTATTACACCATACGGCCATTCTCTCATTCACAAAAATTCCTGTACATTTCTCTCCTGTTTGTTTATCTATTTATTATTTTTTGGTTACTGGATAAGAGGTTAACTATACCCGGTTGCAAAATTCTGAGATGTATGCTACTATTGCACCAACCCCGGTTTTTTTGCCATGCCCCTAGGTTAGGTTAGGTCGGGTTAGATTATATTAGTATTAGTGGCTCTTACCTAATTTGGGTGTGGGAGAACATAATGAGATTATTTTCAAGAAAATTATATGGTTAGTTTTTAAGATATGGTGTACCGTTTTTTCAGGGAAAAGTTCTGGTACTCGGTTACATCTCGGGAAAATGCTACCTGGTTGCAAAGCTCCAGCTAAAACCGATTAGCGATCCTACTAAAATTCTAAGACAGTTTATTTAATAAACGTCTTTCAACCTTGCCAAATTGTTTAGTGTGCTTTATTCTGGCGTCAAAACTACAAATTAATGAGTAAAAATTATGAGTAATTATAAACGGGGATTTTTTTAAATTCCTCTCCTAAAAATACCGTCGAAGAAAACAGAACTCCCAGTGAATGAATGCTGGGTGCTACTTTGGCTGTTATCTACGCGTCACCTACTCCGAGGTGATGGTACTAAACATAAAGAGGCTCCTTGGGACCCCGTGTTTAGTACTAGGCCCTCGGGGATCAAAGTATTATATACACCTATTTCTATACTGCGTGGTCGACAAATTATAATAATAAACGATATCTTCGTGCAGCCGTCTTCTTTACATTTACCATACGGTGTTTAGTACTAGCACCTCGGAGTAGGTGAAGCGTATAGATAACAAGCCAAATTAGCACCGAATGCTGTGTAGTTGACCTTCCCAGGTGAATCGTTCAGTCTTGCGTGATGGACGGGAATTCTTCAACAGAAATAACGTCTAATCTAGGATTCGAGTTATTGACGTCATTCCAATTAAGAAACAGCTTTAGCTTTTAGTTTTCTGAAAAGAAAACTATTGTACTGGCTTTATCTGTCGGTACGTGTCCGTACTTTTTTCTGTCCGCCATTAGATCTGAAAAACTACTAAGGATAGAGGGCTGCAAATTGGCATGTTGATCATACTCCCTCTAGTCATCAAACATACCAAATTGCAGCCCTCTAGCCTCAGTAGTTTTTATTTTATTTAAGGTTAAAGTTATCCATAATCGTCCTTCTAGCAACGCAACAACAGAGGCCATCACGGCCGTCTTCGAGTATCATAGGCAGCGGCTCATAAAGCATTATACCGAGGCCACCTAAGGATATATCTATTTTCGGTGACCTTGAGTATGCGCTGTACGGAAAACTCGATTGCGCCGAAGAAACTTCGACGCACTTTTCACTTGTTTTTTATTGAATCATGGAATATTTGGACTTTTTTGCCCCAGGCGTTGAGGTTTTTATATCATCTTTATTTATTTTGAATGTTGTGTAGAAACATGTTTAATGATGTATTTCGATAATATTCACGCACAAAGATATGCAAATCCCAAACCAATTGCTCAAGGTTAATAATGTCCTAAGGTCTTATTTTATTTTGGTATTGGTTATTTCTTCGGGAATTTTACCTTATATATATATAATGAGCAAAATAACACATTCTTTTCACAACTGGATACGCTCGGAATAGAGACTGGTAAATGGCTCTGTTGTCCAAGATAGACATCATTTAAGCGGATACAATGCATTGAAGTCTTCGATGCTCTCGTATAAATAAAACTATTTTTATACAAAGATTTTACCTTGAGCAGCCCCAACCCTCGGCCGTCCTCTCTCCCTCTCTCTCTCTCTCTCTCTCCACACACAAATATATATATATATATATATATATATATATATATATATAAATTTTTTATATATATATTTATGTATATATATAAATAAATAAATAAATGTATATATATTGTATATATAATATATTTGTATATATATTTATGTATATATATAAATATATATATATACATATATATATAATGACGTTAGCTCTTTTCGACAACAATCAAAGACCTACATCAGTACGATATACTAACGCATATATAATTCCTTTTACAGGCGCTGTGAAATCACATGTTAAAAGCCTCTCGAAGTATATGACCCCTCTTATCGAAGGATGCCCGCGCTTATCATATTTACGAGCCCTTGTAACCGTTAGTCACGAGCGCAGTTTTCTGCAAAGTGTCGTCAGTTCCTCCTAAAGCCAGTGACTCAAGAATTTCTGGGAAGCTGTCAGAGCCGCCCACTTTTCGGCAACGACCGCAGGATACGTCGAAACACGCCCATCGGCTTTCCTGGTTAGTAACACTTAACCACACCCTGGAAGGTGGCTTCCGGGAATACGCCTACGCTTGACCCGAACTTTCCGGGCGATAATTTTCTCAGAGTTCCTTTTCCAGGAAAGTCAGCGAGTTCCGGAATGCAATGTTGCCATGCCGGTGATGTGTGGCAACATTGTCACTCGCCTGGTGTTGCTAGTGAATTATGGAGAATGAAAGAAGCGAGGAGAAAAGATGAGAGAATTTATGGAAAAATGATAATCGCTGTTTGCGTTAGAGCTGCTTTCTTTTCTTCACCGATTTTCATTATGTTTCAAGACTGATTTCGGTTCATGCATTACGACCGCTCTCCAAGGATTTACTAAACAGTTACATATATATATATTATATATATATATATATATATATATATATATATATATATATATATATATATATATATATATATATATATATATATGTTACAGTCAACATGCGTAATCAGTCAGATGCCTGAAAATGCACTTACTTAGGGACATTTGATCCCTCAGGAGCTAGTACTAAACACGGCGAAACAGTGAGTCACCTACACTGTTTCGCCGTGTTTAGTACTAGCCCCTGGGGTCAAATATATTTCGCCGTGTTTAGTACTAGCTCCTGGGGATCAAATGTCCCCTAAGTGCATTTCGCTATCATCTGACTGAAATTTCAGGCATTTCGCGTAATGACTGATTACGCATGTTGACTGTAACATATATATATATATATATATATATATATATATATATATATATATATATATATATATATATATATATATATATATATATATATATATATATATATATATATATATATATATATATATTTGGTGGAACACATGAACGCATGTTTCACAGAAATAAATTTCTGACTCACAGTGGGATCGAACCCCGGTCTCTCAAATGAAAGGCCAAGGCGCTACCAACCTAAGCACTTCTGTACCAGAGGTTCTTCCTGGGCTGGATGGACAGCTGGGTAAAATTCGCTGTTATGTTCGGCGGTAGCCTGCCCAGGAAAAACAGCAGGTACAGAAGTCCTTAGGTTCCAAATTCTTCTATGACTTTTGTGGGTCAATTGATAGCAGCTAGGCCTTTCATTTGAGAGACCTGATCCCCGATGGTTACAAATATATATGTGTGTATGTGAGTTATATAATATATATATATATATATATATATATATATATATATATATATATATATATATATATATTTATATATATACTGGAATCAAGGTAAAACCAACTATGGATAAACGCCTTGGAAAAGGTCAGGTAATACATTCTTAATGAATTTCACCAGAATCACCTTCAGATGTATTGGATTTCTTGTTCATGTCCCTATTATATATATAATATATATATATATATATATATATATATATATATATATATATATATATATATATATATATATATATATGTAATGTTATAGAATCTCCTGGTCACTTTTTACCAGATACGTATGTAATTGTAATAACAACAATGCCCTCTGAACTCCTCGAATTCTTTACATTTTTTGGTTACGCTTGTCACTACAACGCAAAAAAATGAAGTAATTCTGATGTCCGGTAGCAGGATTCGACCTTCTCGTGGTCAGGTCGACAACGTGACCTCGTTTTGACGCTCTGGATGGAGGTTCAAATCCAGCAACCAGACATGAAAATTATTTCATATTCTGGCATTGGATCTAACGCTTTGCAGTGACACGCGTATCCAAAAAGTGTGAAGAATTCGAGAAGTTAGGATGGCACTGTTTTTATTACAGTGACACACACACACAATATTATATATATATATATATATATATATATATATATATATATATATATATATATATATATATATATATATATATATATATATATATATATATATATATATATGTATATGTGTATATATACATAACATAATTTGCTAAAAGTGCAAGACAATCTCTCCACGTAATTTTTTGCCACTTAACCCAGTGACTATGCACATGCCAAACTAGTCTTCCTTAAGCAAAACAAGCGTTCACAGTGGAGAACATATCTTTGCCAAACCAAAGATTGTCTAAATACTGAATCAAACCATTTAATGAAAAGTTGAGTTCCTTGCAACGCTACTATAATTTATAATAATGGGGACAGCTGTTTTGCAAGCAAAAGACTGTCAAATCTTCGTCAGCATTCGCAAAATATTGAATGCCTTTTAAGTCTACATAATTCACAACGAGCGAAGCGGTTCTGATGATGACAGACACCCAGATTTGTATCAATATCCACCAAATATTGAACTCATTGAAAATATCTATACAACAGGACATTCTAAATTATATATTTTTAAGGAATTGAACGAAATATAGTGGTGGCGAGAGCTGCACAGGTGGGACTGCTCACCACTGATTAAA
>NC_089791.1:20950887-20965887 GCF_040412425.1 Macrobrachium rosenbergii
GAAGCATGTGACACACACACACACACACACACAGAGAGAGAGAGAGAGAGAGAGAGAGAGAGAGAGGGTTGTAACTTTATTGTACTAGAACTGCGACATTTAAAAATTAGCCTGCATTTCAAAGGTAAAGCAAAGGAAGCTGAGTTTTCGAAAAAGTATGACTTAATAGATTTTTAAAGAAAACTTATCATCGAATGATATATATATATATATATATATATATATATATATATATATATATATATATATATATATATATATATATATATATATATATAAACAGATTGAAATTCTTTCGTAAATAACAGTTTAATAAGGAAGGTAACAAATGACCCTCCTGTAGCCCAGTCTAGAAATAAATAAGAAAAACGAGTAAGGGGTGAAGCGAAGGTGAGGCGATGAACCTGCCTCTACACGGTTTAAAAATTAAAATAAAAAAAAAAACATAAGCTGGGAGTGAATTCCACAGCTGTGTCACCGTAAATACTTCTTGTTAAAGGATGTCAAAGGAGGGGAGTGGGTGTAGGCTCTGTTCTCGCTCACCGTCAGTGAAATTATGGAATTAGATCTAAACTGTTATTGAACAGCTAATTTTGTTAAATAACTACTACCAAAGCTACTAATATGGCTCCATCGAGCAATACCTCTCAGGATGTGAGAACTACTCCTTGTCCTAGTGCCTAATCAGAAATGAACAGGCTAATCAGCGGAGAGAAAACAAAGTCGTGTGGTCCGCTTATTTTTAGGAAGAATTACGGGACGAACGGGAAAGAAGTCTGTACCTACAGTTTATATTTAGTTATCCAGAAATCTGAAGCAACACGTAAACATCACGTGGGAGACTCCACTCCCAGACACGTCAACGCTGCTGGATTCGCTGGGGACAAGACAAGTCACGTCCTCTAAGCAAAAACAAAACAAGCAAAAAATGCGCCGAAGTTTCTTCGACACAGTCGAGTTTTCTGTACATCGTATAATCAAGGCCACCGAAAATAGATATATATTTCTGTGGTCTCGGTATACTGCTGTATAAACCGCGGTCCATGAAACTGTAACCACGGGCCGGTGGTGGCCTATCCAATATCGTTCCCAGATGCACGATTATGGCTAACTTTAACCTTAAATAAAAATAAAAACTACTGAGGCTAGAGGGCTGCAATTTGGTATGTCTGATGACTGGAGGGTGGATGATCAGCATACAAATTTGCAGCTCTCTAACCTCAGTAGTTTTTAAGATCTGAGGGCGGACGGACAGACAAAGCCGGCACAATAGTTTTCTTTTACAGAAAACTAAAAAGGAAACCAGCTGTCGAATAGCAGGAAGAGCTGAGGAATAAACACAACGCGTTTTTTGAACAGCTGAAGAAAACATGCAATGCTTTCGACTCTTTATATCTGTTGAATTCGTCCACTCCACATTGTCACCTCTAAATGTAGCAGACTGATTGGAGATCCCGAGGGAAGTAATAAACTAATTCAAATTTATTCAAATAATCGAAAATTTGATAAGAAAAACACGACATTATTTCTGTCTTTTAAGAATTCTTGTAAATTTGATTTTCCGCCTCCCTGTTCAGGTGGGAATGCATTTTGTTTTCCTACCCATAAGGAAACTATTCAGCCATAACTCCTCAGTTATTATTCCCCCTCATCGAGTGCAGAGCTCTTGGAGTCTACTACCTTGGTCTTTCCAAATATGTATATATCCATAGTAATGTACGCACACACACATGTATATGTATATATATATATATATCACTGAAAAACACAACATAACAATTTATGTCTTTAGACTGTGTGTGCATCATGAAAAGTATCTCTGTAATTACAACACCAAATATCAACATGTTTACTTCTTTAGTCGACTGTTAGGTGCTGCTTGAGGGCTTTCTGTTCAAAATTTCTTCCTCATGACATGATTAATTAGTTAACTGACGGAATCGTCGATCTAGAACTTTAGTCTTTTCTGAATAGGGAAATAAAACAACAATCCCAGAGCTGGATTTCGATTCAACGCCTGATGACAATTTCATTCACTCGGGGCAAATGAGTCTTCTTTTTGAAAATTAATGATGGGCATAGTTATAGTTATCTTTTCTGTCTTTGCACCTTCTGTGGCAGCTTTCAGAAGATTTCCCTCTTCCTCAAAACAGAAAGTTATGATTTCGAGGAATGACTAATTGAATTAACGAGTTAATCTGTTTCGTAGTCAACTCCTTCAAAAAGAGAACCTTGATTTCGTAGGAACGTTCAACAGAAACTCGATCATTTACTAGACGTTTGCACTAATTGCTCGTTTCGTCTAATTTTTCGACCGCAATTTACCTTAAGCCTGAAAAAATTAAGAGTTCTAGAGAAATACGAATTCCCGTTCCAAAACCCATAACATTTTAGCAAAAAAACATCGTCTAAACAATAACCTACCACTGACTCAAGGCTCTTTCTCCAAGACTACTTGAAAATCTTACAGTTAACGTTTTTCAACTTTGCAAATAGATCTGCATATTTGACAGAAAGCGAAAACAACGGAAAGTATTCATAAATGATTTATAATGAAATTGTAACCTATTCACTCCCCTGTTTCATATTATATTTTAATCCTCTTTCCACTGATATTACCGACATACAAAAGGAAACCAACTAAGTAGTTCACCTTCGCCACTGGAATTCAGAACCACGCTGGTTAGAAAACTGAGGTTTGAAATACCTGCTACACTACCTGCAAGATATATATATATATATATATATATATATATATATATATATATATATATATATATATATATATATATATATTTATATATATATATATACTGTATATATATATATATACTGTATACACACACACACATATATATATACACGTGTATATATATATATATATATATATATATATATATACTGTATACACACACACACACATATATACATACATACATATATATATATATATATATATATATATATATATATATATATATATATATATATATAATATATATATTTATATCTCTCCATAGTACAGAACTTTAACAAACGTTTCATGTTCAGAAGAAATCTGAAAATCGTACAACCAAAGCACGCTGCAGGTGGAGGATGCGCCTACGAAGATCATTTTGTTATGGAAGTGAGATAATAGATGCACTGAAAACTAAGACGAAACCGGATAGAGAAAAATGTTCTCCCACAAGAAGGCTTATTGCAGAGGGACAATTAATGCAACTGCTGCATTAGTTGTTAACTAGTTTGCATTTGTTGCTGCACTGGTTGTTTGCATAGCTGATTTAGCATCGAGTTACAGAGAAATCTTGCGTGGCCATTACTGAATCTTGAAGCAGCCACAAGAGTCAGGTGAGAGCAAAAAGTTAAGTATACCTTAGTTTAACCAGACCACTGAGCTGATTAACAGCTCTCCTAGGGCTGGCCCGAAGGATTAGACTTATTTTACTGGCTAAGAACCAATTGATTACCTAGCAACGGGACCTACAGCTTATTGTGGAATCCGAACCACATTATACCGAGAAATGAATTTCTATCACCAGAAATAAATTCCTCTAATTCTTCATTGGCTGGCCGGAGACTCGAACTCGGGCCTAGCAGAGTGCTAGCCGACAACTCTACCGACTCATCCAACGAGGAACTGTAGGAATGAGGACTGAAAAGCCAACATAGTGAGAGAGCGAGTTTTTGTAAAACAGCGGTATGGAAATTTTAATTCGAAATTCTGCTCCTCTGAAAGGAAAATACTTTGCTGTCTAATCCTCGTTTCCCTTCGCCCAGACAGGTGGGATCACGCAAGTAATTAGAAAGTTAGAAAGTTGACTGCTCTTTTGCCCTGCCTTTCCCAGTCGACACAAAATTTCTCCAGCATGCAGAATATAACTATGAATAACAAAAGGATTTTCGTATTTATGGTTTTAGTTACGTTATCAGAAATTCATTATAAAGGATAACATTAAAAGAACTGTTATATAAAAAAAAAGATGGTTCGAAGGAGGTAAAACGAGAGGAAAGAAATAATGACCTTTGGTTTATCTCTGAATAGCTTCAATGGAAGGGTTGCATGAAATGCTGGGGAGAGAGAGAGAGAGAGAGAGAGAGAGAGAGAGAGAGAGAGAGAGAGAGAGAGAGAGAATGCAGGGACTTGTTAAGGAAGAATGTCCATGTGGAAAAAAAGACAGAAAAAACAGCGTCGTCGGCCAAATGAAGTCAGACACCATGAAATTCAAGAGCAAAAATATCTTCCTTGTCTTTGCTGACCTTCCCTAACTTTCAAGAGACGCGCTTTCTCCCCGTCTCTCTTATGCACACGCGAGCGGTTTCTTTACAAGGACACAAATGAACAAATGAGCGTTTCCTTTATTCTTTCAGTTAAAACCAAACGGTCGCCTTCTTGTTGCGTGAAGATGTCAAAAGGGAGATTTTTGTAAACTCGATTTTTTTAGGAGTTCAAAAGTCTTCATTCTTTAATCACTCATCATTACAACATGGACCCAGCAGTAAGGAATAAAATTCCGTTAGGGCCACTCAGCAGAGAATAGGCTATATTGTTGCCCGAATACTTTCCGTCAATAACGTAATCTTCCCAGTGAGGGGCTAGCGCCATCAGTGCACCTCACGCGGAGCACTGTACGCATTACCTACAGTTCTTGCTGCGTCCCTTCGGCCCCTAGCTGCAACCCCTTTCATTCCTTTTCCTGTACCTTCGTTCATATTCCCTTTCTTCCACCTTACTTTCCCCTCTTCTAACAATTGTTTCATAGTGCAACTGCGAGGTTTTCCTCCTATTACACCTTTCAGACCTCCTTTACTCTCAATTTCCGTTGCAGTACTGAATGACCACATAGATCCCAGCGCTTGGCCTAAGGCTTAAAGTTTATATTCTAATTCCAATTAACGTTTTCTTCCAATAATACTAGGCTAGGATTAGTAGAGCAAGCTGAGTATTTTGCCTCACTTTCGTTTACTTTTCCGATATCAATAATCTGACCAAGGCCAAGAGAGACAAGTCCTACCCAACTGGGTGGAGTCGCCTCCTACCTGGGATAACTGTGTAGGCGATGACGTATCTTAGAGGCACCTGCTCGTTACGGTAATTCACCTGCTGACGCAATAAGGAGGTAGACAAAGCTCCAACTACATGGGGGATTTGGGAGGAAGGCAGCAAACCTTGTCTCTCTTGACCTTGAATCTGACGTTATCTTCGAATACACTTCGGTAACATTAATGTAAAATTAATGTATTCCATTAATCTAATGTGACAATCGTCAAATCTTACCGAGGCACACATCAGGCATTAATTACCTGGAAGGACTTAAAACCCCTTTTAAACTATCATTTGAAAAAAAAAATTTTTTTTAACCAACAAAAAGATAAGGAAAAAACTCAGGCGGTAACAGGTGTAAATTTATGGAAAAGGCACAAAAATGTAAAATAAAATTGCACTCATTTCTCTCATATCCAATAAAGTTTTATTGAAAAAAACTGTAAAAAGTAATTTCTAAGTCTAATCTTTGTGAAAGTCAGCGGTCAAACGTACGGAAATGGCGTAACAAAGAACTGAAAAATACTGCACACTATGCAGCTACTGATAAAACATGAAAATTTAGTGAAAATTCGAAGTTCTGCAAGAACATCAAGTAACTAAGAAACACCATACGCCTGGTCCTAGGGTAAGAAATTCGTTTTGAAGACTCCAGTTCTCGGCAATTTAACCTTGTCAGCAGAACACTCGGAAAATACCTGGAAATAAGGGAGGTGAAGCAAGGAAAAATGGCTAAAGAGATGAAGGGCTCGTATATTACGCAGTTGCCCAATATGTCCAGCTGTTCCATCAACTTCCGCGAACTCTTTCATTAAATATGGCCCAGAGGCGCCAGTTTCCTTTCCGGGAAAAGGTTAACTGGAAAAGCCATAAGAAGACTTCATTGCGGGAAAAATTCTTTTATGGATCCCAGTCGGTGGCCGCGAAAGACAAAAAGGAATTTTCGCAATTCATCTTCTCTTAATCACGTAATTTCCCAAAAATTCATTGCCTCTCAGATTCTAGGAATTTTCCGTTCGGTGATGAAAGAAATTGAACGCTTTTTATTTTTTGGAAAAAATTCTACTTACGGTTTTTTTAGAGGGAAAAATCCAATAGGAAAAGTATGTCTGATTACTTTAAACATACTTAATTCTTTTTTGGTTGTTTTTCTTTAAACATTTCTATATAATAAAGTGTATTTCATTTTTGCCGTGGAAGTAGGATGTCATATTTGTAAAATTAAATTATTTTTAGGAAAACTATTGCTGTATAGATTTCCGCCCTGGGAAATTCTAAAAGAAAAATTTTCTGCGCTTATAAAAATAATACTTTATTTGGTTAGACGTTATCGGTAAGTAAAATAGCAATCAGATCTGACCTTATTCTAATACTTGGCGCTAATGTGTGCAATCTCCACTACTTTTCAAATACTAAGATATACTTAATTTTTTACTTTTCAAATGGAGGGGTGGGAGGTGGGGATAGGTGGAAGATGGCAGGTCGTTTACCAGGGAAAAGGGTTTTATTCTATCCTTTACGAGAAAACTTATTATATTCCGTCCTTTCATCGTATATCAAGAAGTCTTTCGGAACTGGAAAATGTCCAAGAAAGGGTACTTATTTCTTTATTATGCGACACTATATACAAATAATAAGAGTCCTTTTAAATTAAACCTACATATCGTTTCATCATTTTCCATGCCTACCCAAATGCCTGCGTTATGTATGTGTGTGTGTATGTATGTGTATATAAATATATATATATATATATATATATATATATATATATATATATATATTATATATATATATATATATATATATATATATATATATATAATATAAATATAAGTAATTTAATTAAACTGAGTGACTCCACCATGAATCTATGCTCATGGTGTGCCCACAACATGGCTGCCTCAGTAAGATCGAATAGTTGGTATTGTGCAAACCTAACACCAAGCTACAAGAACCAGTCAAAATACTACAAATGTTTTATATGGCTCTTCTTCTCTGCTTTTATCATTCTTTCAACTCTATTCAATTCACACACGACAGCACTAACAGATTATCTTAACAGCGTCCTCATGTTTTCGCACAGTGGAATTCAACATCCATACTTCTGCTCTATAAAGGAGAGGTTGGCTGAGCAATCTTTTCATGCTTCCCAACTTCCGCTTCAATACAGCCTTTTCTCCCCTTTCCAAATCTTTCGCAACATCCAGCATCTTTCGGTGCAGCATCTCCATAGTGAACTGCATCTTCTCTCACCAAACCACCATCGCTTATATTTCCTTCTAACTGATTCCTTTCCCGAGGATGAGGAATCCTAGAGAAGGTCTGAGAATCCCTAGATGTGACGGAATCCCCCATAACTTCCAGAGAAGACTCTTCACTGAGGTAAACTGCAATCCCATTTTTTACGCCTGTAGGATACCTATAAATAAACCAAAGGATTTTTGCCACTCTGAGAGGTGGGAAAGTCACCAAATGGCTGGGCAGAGGGTTTGCAGATTCACAGCCTATAGCACAGAGATCTGAGTAGGTTAAAGAAGAATCTTGTGTGGAAATCTTACCCACAGGCAATTCGTGATTCAGCAATAACGGTTGTATTTTTTTCTTCGGAGTTTTACCCTATTAAAGTATATGTATATACACATACATACATATATCTATATATATATGTATGTATGTATGTATGTATGTATGTTTATATATATACTATATATACATACAGGATAGTAGCGTTCGGTCATAAAAACTTATTTCACTCAGACCTTCTGCACCATACACCCTTGACACCTACAATGACAAACACTTGTCTATATATATATGGATATACATACATTCATATACATATATATATATATATATATATATATATATATATATATATATATATATATATATATATATATATATATATATATATATATATATGTATAATATATAATGTATATATATATATATATATATATATATATATATATATATATATATATATATATATATATATATATATATATATATATAAACTTTCAAAACTACTCCTCTTCCTGGAAAAAGAAGGGCGTCGCCTCTATACTTAATGAAGTAATTCGGAGAAAGCGATAATGGAACTGACAAGTAAAAACCTGTGTGACTAAGCGCCCCCCACCCCCCCCTTTCTCCTTTATTCACCCTTTCTGGTTCTATTTTTGGTTTCGCCTCCTTCAGCTCCCGTGGTTAAAAGCTTTTCAAGTTAAAGTTGAACAAGAGATTAATTGCCAAATCACTGCACCTTTATCTAGTTCTTTTAAAGACCACACAGAAAGAAATGTGACGAAGTACTGCGGACAGTGATTGAGAATAAATCGACAAAGTATTGTATTATAGATTTTTTTTTTAGTTACAACATAAATCTTCGCGAATCTGTGATTTGTTAAATTATAGGTCATCACTTATAAGTTACAGTAAAATCGTAATTTGTAAACGAAAGTATTGTACATGCAAAAAATCTCGAGGGGAAGTAAATGAATCACGCAAATTTTTGTAGTTTAATCATGAAATTTCGGATAAGGCACAAATGCATAAGTAGAAAATATATATAAAATACTATATATATATACAAATATACTTATGAATATAAATATACGTGTATACGAGGATATAATTATATGTGTATATATGTGTATATGTGCATTTGTATATATATATATACATATATATTTATATATATATATATATATATATATATATATATATATATATTATATAATATATACACATACATACACACACACATATATATGTATGTGTATATATACATATATACACATACAAACATACATACACACATATACATATACGTATACATATACTATATATCTATGAATATACATATGTATATATATTATATATACATACTGTATATATGTGAATGTATCTTTACTTCCCTGTTCTATTCTTCTCGCGAAGACAGATGACAGGCACGACCGTGCGAGGCGTAACTTTTGAAAAGGGACGGCGGCCAAGGCAGCCAAAACAATTACCCATCTTTCTCTCGCTAAGTAACTTTTCATTGGCGCCGCAAGATAATCCGAAAAAAGGGGACATGTTACAGCGAAGCTATAACTATAAAAATATAAGAACAATAACTATGATGACTATAAAAACTGAAATATTAAACAATTTTAATTTCATGAACGCGTACAAACTCTGTAAAACATTTACATTGGAATAGAAGAAAGATGCTCTTTAAATACATTTCTAAAAGGAACGTCTGTCTGAAGAGAGAGAGAGAGAGAGAGAGAGAGAGAGAGAGAGAGAGAGAGAGAGAGAGAGAGAATTCCTCAAGTGTAAATTGAGATAAATATATTTCTAAAAGGAATCAAGTGAAACTGGAGTTAAATATATTTCTAAAAGGAATCTCTGGCTAAAGAAGAAGGAGAGAGAGAGAGAGAGAGAGAGAGAGAGAGAGAGAGAGAGAGAGAGAGAATTCCTCAAGTGAAACTGGAGTTAAATATATTTCTAAAAGGAATCTCCGGCTGAAGAGAGAGAGAGAGAGAGAGAGAGAGAGAGAGAGAGAGAGAGAGAGAGAGAGAGTCCTACTAAAGTTCTGGAAGGTCAGAGAGCACAGGGACTAGAAAACATGGAAGGGAATTTTGATCCCGAATTTCATGGTGTCTGACTTCAGTTGGCAGATGACACTACTTTCTATCTCTTCTTCGTTTTACACATGGACCCTCCTCCCTCCCCCTCCCCCACCACTATTTCCCTCCCCTAGGCCCTTCCTCTCTCCTCTAGCGCCTTCTCTCTCTCTCTCTCTCTCTCTCTCTCTCTCTCTCTCTCTCTCTCCGATATCCTGCTCTCTTCTTTCCTCTCTTCTGGAACGTCAGCGCAGAGCTGACACTCCTTTTCTTGGCTTTTCTCGATTTTTCCCATCTATCTTTTCGTATATTTCTGTTTTTATCCTTCCTTAATTTTCCCTTTGCCATGCTGAATTACGAATCGGAGGCGCCTGACGGAGTTTTACTCTCTTAAGCTAAGAGATTTCAAGAGTGGAACGGAAAAAAAATGTTGACTTTAACTTTCTCATTACCTGCATAATCCCACCTGTCCGGGCGGGAGGAAAGAAGATAAGGCACCGGACTCTCTCTCTCTCTCTCTCTCTCTCTCTCTCTCTCTCTCTCTCTCTCTCTTTTCAATACCTGGTACCTTTGGCAGCCAGAAACATAGTGAATAATACTTTAGGCTTATAATAATGTTCTGAGCTAAATAGAAGAACGTTTCGCGAAATACCGATTGACTGCTGTAAATCAAATTTGCAAAACAACAACTGTAAGCAAGACACATTTATCTGTGCCGAAAATATCACATAGGAACCACATACATACCTATTAAACACATTCACTCACTCAAATATAGAACAAGTCGGCAAGAAAATTTATCATAAATATTAAAAAGGAAAAATTATATTTTAATTCATATTAAATTTATATTTAATGATTAAAGTTTCGTTTCCAAGCACTCACAAAGAAAACACGTCTTCTTCATAAGTCCCCTTAATTGAAACATTCGACAACTTACTGTCCCGCAATCAGGGAGGCCACACTTGCCCAATTTAATGATTGGTTAATTACCCATATGTAATAATCATAATATCCGTATGTCTAACTCCCAATCAGCAAAAGCAATCTTCCCAAACTCTTGAAATATCATTACATTTATCATTATACTTTCAACAGATTTGGTAACTTCTAGAATTTTCTGGTCAATAGCAGCCAGACTCAACTATGGAAACTGCCAAATCCTCTAGATGCTTCTCCGAATGTTGTGAGTGATCAATCGCTCTGAGCAATACAAAAGCTCTTTTTGGAGCTCAGTCTGGGCTCCAGAAACTTTCTGTTTTCTCTGATTCAAAAAATATGACCAATATAAATCATCTATAGATTCAATGGCAATTTAGGATTAAAACTCAAAGCATCAAAAGGACTTTATGAGTCGCGATAAAACCATTTCTGTATGTGCAGGTTAAATTCTAAATTTCTTTAATCAGTAACAAAAACCCACAGTCCTACGAATAAGTAAAAAAAAAAAATCATTCAAATTTCACGAAATGTAGTATTACTAGAAGAAGAGTATTAATTGAATGATCTCTAACCTTTACACCAAACTTCCTGTACGTGTGTGTGTGAGTGTGTGCGGTAATATGTATACAGCTATACTGCACAGTCAGAGCAGTAGATTCTGGTATGAAAAACTGATTAGCATATATTTTCTCGGAAGGCTTTTGAAAACCGGGAAAAATAGATTGAATCATTGACCGGTTAAAGAAACCAGGCTTCGCAATAGAAAGTGGGAAATATAGCTTGGATTTGGAGTTCAAGAAGAATGACCTGTTATCTCGTTTCGAGTTCTAAATATGCTGAACTTTTTGGACGAATATTTGGAAAATATCACTTGAATGTCCGGTTGCAAAATTACGATTTTTCATACTCGGCTCTTTGTTTCGGGGAAGAAGAATCAAGCAAAATTGCAAAAAACCGTAAATCACTGCTCACATTTTTTGAAAGGATAATTACTCTTATCTTCCCCCGACTTCGGTCTTTACAATTCTCATCTCCATTTTGAAGAGATGAGAATTTTCCGAAAGCATTCTCAGAGGATTGAGGGCTCCAACCCCTCCCCCACCCAAAGAGAGACTATAATTTTCTCTTCCCATCACCTTTCTTCTCAATACGTCATAAGTCCTCTCCGTTTCAACATAAGTTCCCATCACTTTATGGCCTCATCATTTCTCTTCCTTATCTCTTCCTCCCACGATTTCGGTTCCCTGTCGTTTCTCTTTCCCATCATGTTCCCACCATTACAACATCCCATGTTCCACCACGTTTCTATCATTACAACACCCCATGTTCCATCATGTTCTCATCATTACAGCATCCCATATTCCATCATGTTCCCATCATTACAATAATCCCATGTTCCATCATATTCCCACCATTACAACATCCCATGTTCCATCATGTTCCCATCATTACAATAATCCCATGTTCCATCATCTTCCCACCATTACAACATCCCATGTTCCAACATGTTCCCATCATTACAACATCCCATGTTCCATCATGTTCCCATCATTACAATAATCCCATGTTCCATCATGTGCCCATCATTACAACATCCCATGTTTCATCATGTTCCCATCATTACAATAATCCCATGCTCCATCATGTTCCCACCATTACAATAATCCCATGCTCCATCATGCTCCCATCATTACAATAATCCCATGTTCCATCATGTTCCCATCATTACAACATCCCATATTTCATCATGTTCCCATCATTACAATAATCCCATGTTCCATCATGTTCCCATCATTAAAACATCCCATGTTCCCATCATTACAACACCCCATGTTCCATCAGGCTCCCATCATTACAACATCCCATGTTCCATCATGTTCCCATCCCATGTTCCATCATGTTCCCATCATTACAATAATCCCATGTTCCATTATGTTCCCACCATTACAACAGCCCATGTTCCATCATGTTCCCATCATTACAACATCCCATGTTCCATCATCTTCCCATCATTACAACATCCCATGTTCCATCATGTTCCCATCATTGCAATAATCCGATGTTCCATCAAGTTCCCATCATTACAACACCCCATGCTCATAACATTTACATCCAACGTTCCCATCATTTTTTCTCCACATTATTTCAACATTCAATGGTCCCATCATTTCTTATCATCATTTCAACATCCCACTTTCCTATCTTTTCTTCTTCCCATTATTTCAGCATCCCATATTACCATCATTCCTTCTTCCCATCACTGCACATCCTATGTTCCCACCATTTATTATCGTCATTTCAACTTCCCATATTCCCATCATTTCAACATGCGATGTTCCCATCATTTCTTCTTCCCATTATTGCATCTTTGGAAAACAGGAAAAAAAAGCATCGCACTCATCCTTTACTACTGATGTTATCAACCGCGTCTCGGAATTAGCGCTGTTTGCATAGACAGGATAAAACTGGCATAAAATACCCTCCACAGATGGCAAAAATGAAACTCAAATATGAAATATTTCTGTCATAAAAATAAAGACAGAATGAATGATAAAAATTATACATTTCCCAGGTGGCAAAAGTGGAGCGAACTTTGATGAGTAAAAAAAGAGAAATTCAGTTTACCTATTGCCTAAGCATTAAAAGATTGGACTTCTATGGAATCTAAACGACGCTGAACGTCCAGTTGGCGAAGTTCAGCAAGATGACGAAGCCCTCTGGCCCTTAGGCTCCTTGAACATCAGTTTAAGCTCCTTGAACAACCGTTTAAGCTCTTTGAACAACAGCTCAAGCTCCTGAAGCAACAGTTTAAGCTACCTGATCCACAGCTGATGCTCCTTGAGTAATAGCTTAAGCTCCTTGAACCACAGCTTACGCTCCTTGGGCAATAGCTGACCCTCCTGAACAACAGCTTAAGCTCCTGGAATACAAGCTGAAGCACCTTGAACGACAGCTCAAGCTCCATGAGCAACAACTTATGCTCCTTGAGCAATAGCTGAAGCTCTTTGAACGACAACTTAAGCTCCTTGAACAAAAGCTTATGCTACTTGAGCGCTAGCTGAAGCTCCTTGAACGACAACTTGAGCTCCTTGAACAAAAGCTTATGCTACTTGAGCAACAGCTGAAGCTTCTTGAGCAACAGCTTAAAGTTTATGAGCAACAACTTGATCTCCTTGAGCAGCAATTTAAGCATCCAGTAACAACAGTTTAAGCTCCTTGAACTACATCTTATTTCCTTGAGCAATAGATTAAGCTTCTTGCACCACAGCTTATGCTCCATGAGCAACAGCTCAGTCTCCTGGAGCAACAGCTTAAGTTCTTAAAGCAACAGCTGAAGCTTCTTGAACCACAGCTTATGCTCCTTGAGCAATAGCTTAAGCTTCTTGAACATCATCTTATGCTCCTTGAGCGATAGCTGAAGTTCCTTGAACGAAAGCTTATGCTCCTTCACCAACAGCTTAATTTCCGTAAGCAACAGCTTAAGCTCCATAAGCAATAGCTTGTGCCCCTTGAGCAAAGGCTGGAGCTCTTTGAACAACAGCTTAAAGTCCATGAGCGAACAACTTAAGCCCCTGGAGCAACAGCTTAAACTCCTTGAACCAAACTTATGCTCCATAAGCAACAACTTATGCTCCTTGAGCAATAGCTTAAGCTCCTGGAGCAACAGCTTAAGCTCCTTGAACCACAGCTTATGCTCCATGAGCAAAAGCGGAAGCTCCTTGAACAACAGCTTCAGATTCCAGAGCAATAGCTTAAGCTCCTTGATCAGCAATGTAACAGGTCATATGGCTAATAAACTCATCCCAAAAACGCTGTATAAAAACCGGAAGTGTATAGCAGCTTCCGGAGCCACACCTTTCGGGGTGAAAAAGGTTGCGTATAATTACACTGAGTTCATGGTCATGTGGTCGTGATATTCTTCTTATCAGAACAAGGGGCAGGGTTCGACTCTCGGGCTAAGTGGAACGACTAAGGCACGTTAGGTTAAATCTGTTTGTGCATCTGGAAGCAAATATATATATATATATATATATATATAATATAATATATATATATATATATATATATATATATATATATATATATATATATATATATATATGTCACAGAATGTGAAATGAGGTGGATGTGTCATGTCTCCCCTCCCCTACCGATCCCCTACCTACACCGGCCCAAAGAAAGACCCACTCGAATTTTATTATTATAGAAATTGTATGATGCTTAAAACCTCATCAACTCCGATAGGAGTATAAAGAACAGAAGAACACACACGGCTACGAAAATCCCCAACTGTGATAAGAAACAAAGAAGAACAATAATAATGTCAATACGTTTCCTCGACCGAGGTCGCAGACGACGATATTTCTTTTTTGAATATCTGGCAGAGGGGGACAAAGGAACGGA
>NC_089791.1:20970887-20983387 GCF_040412425.1 Macrobrachium rosenbergii
TGTCCAAATAGTTAACTCTGGATTTTACAAGCATTGTTAGAATGTTGTTGTAGGTTAATCTATTCTACATACCGAGTTATAAAAAGAATGTTATTGTAGAGAGTCAAAGTCAAAGTCAAAGTCTTCTTTATTAAAAATGGTTATTAGAATGTTGTTGTAACACAGGTCTATACATAGTTTTATAAAGAGTTTTACATAATAAACAGTATTCATTATCACAGGACCTGCAACTAGTATACAGGTGACATATTGCAATATAATATCACTGATATCAATTAGAATGAAATGCAATAAAAATTTTGACTCTATGCAACAGAAATGCAGTAAGATAAACAACATACATTATAGCCATCACAACATACAATAATATAGAGCATAAAATGAATGAATGTCCTTTAAAAACAATCAAGTGAAAAGATATCAGTAAAATAATAAAAGCTAATGGTTAAGATAAAGTAAAAGAGTTTACAACCAAGATAAAAGAACAACTTTTATTCGGTATAGTCCAAATACTTTAAAGCTCCTAAACTTTGACAGTCTGGACTAAGGTTAAAATGTTTCCATTTTTGGAGTAAGTGTGCAATCAAATGAGATTTAAAAGAAGATATGGTTTCGCGCTGCTTGATATCAAAGGCAGACGGTTCCAGAACACGGGACCACACACACCTAGACGCCTCGCTCCGTAAGAGAGAGAGAGAGAGAGAGAGAGAGAGAGAGAGAGAGAGAGAGAGAGAGAGATTTTGGGTTTCATACAGCGAATTAGAAAATGCAATGTCCCAGAATTATTGTTGTTATTTTAATGTTACTATGTTACTTTTATATACACTTTTAAATCAACTGCCATATTTATACTTTACCGGTTGAATCGTAGATGAGCCACCTGTGCAGCAAAGCTTCCAAAATATCAGACACAGACAATGTATCGAACACCCTACACAAAAGGGTACCATTCACCCCTATATGCACTAAATGTGCCTCGCTGTTGAACTTCTCAGTGACAGAGGTCCTTTATTCCTCACACTGTTGGACTGTGGAACAATTCAAATTATATTTTAATATTTTACTTACATAATTATTCATTTCTTAATTTTCTAATTTATCTGTTTTTCTAATAACTGATCTCTTTCTGTATTTCCCATTACCTTCTGTTACTTCTGAATGAACACCATAATCTTTGGAAGCTTGAATTTCAGGTCAATGATCCCTGTGGACTTGTTTCATATGAATAGGGTTGAATGAACCCTATTCACTTCTAAATAATAATAATAATAATAATAATAATAATAATAATAATAATAATAATAATTCTTTGGAAACCACAAGCTTGAATTTTAGGTCAATATTCCCTGCTGGGCCTTGAACCAGCTTGTTTCATCTCTTGAATAGGGTTCAGTTAGGACCTGAGAGTACTCGAGATCAAAGTAAAGATGAACCCTTTCCATCTTCAGAAGAAAACTGCAAGAAGTTTTTGTTTGGTTTAATAATAATAATAATAATAATAATAATAATAATAATAATAATAATAATAATAATAATAATAATAATATCTCTAGGACCATCTCTCTGCCTTCCTCCTGATTCTTAGGAATTATACCCTTTTCACCAACATACCAGCGTTGATTCTTTCCACATGACCGAATCATATTAAGGATATTAATCAGTCTTTTCACGTTTGCTAACCTTCCTATCAATTCTTCTTAATGAGCATCTACTATGTAAAGGTTCATCTCAACATACTGAACCTTTTTCATCCATCTGCATTTAACATTCCCAGGCTCAACAATTCTTTCATACATTCACACTTTGTTTCCACATACTACTCTGATGTGGTTCTATATCTAAGTAAGCCACGGTGTCTGACTCAACATTAATCAGTTATTTGGCTGTGATATGACCTGACAACCAAAACTGCCTATTGTACATAAGTTTGAAGGTTTCTTTGGTACTATTTACACAAACTAATTTTAAGCATTATTAAAATAATCTGTCTTCCTTTCTGGTTTACTGCAATTAGCTCTGTCCCAAAAGACTAAAGATAAAGCTAAGTTCAAACGGTTTTACCTCCTCTACAACGCAAAACAGTGTGCAATACTTGGGGTACTGTAGGCAATCATAAAGGTTCTTCGCAGCAATCGTCAAGTCTTATGGCCTGTCCACACTAGCGGGCATGCCCGACGGGCACTTCCAGCTGTTTATATTTTCTCTTGCTTCTGAAGCAGTGTTACCAGACAATCGCATCGTTCTGGCTCCATACTCTGTCGGTCAGTATAGTGGAACGGGTTATGGGAACAGTGTTTGCCCGTCGGGCAGTGCCCGCTAGTGTGGACAGGGCTTAAGTCTCACAGCTCCCTACATTTTACTTTCGCCCATTCCATTTAATCTTCCAATTCAGATGTCCATCTTCTTGAACTTCGTCTTACTCCAGTTTTCAGCCTGAAGACCAAATCCTCCGAACCACGTATATGACAGCATTGAAACGAACATACTAAAGTATATAAGTTGCTGTATTTTCCGTTTTCAGATCACTAGTCACTCTTGCAAGCGTCATAAACGATAAACAAAATTTTTGCATATTCTTATCACGTACGGAACATGAGAATGAGCCAAATAATACTGACTGTAAAATCTTATATAAAAGGTCTAACATAGGGTAGGAGACTGTAAAAAGTGAACGTCAGGTTATGGTTAGAAAAATTCAAATCAGTGAAGACGCCTTGCCGAGGAAAATTATTATCATTGTAGCTGCTCCAGCTGGACCGTTCAAAGAAGTAATTCTACAGAGCCATCCGGTGGTCCTTATTCTTGAAGGAAAGTATATCACATCGGATGCAATATACTGTACAGTGTCTTTGAAGTGAATAATTCTCGTTGATATTTTATCCAAAATTTCATCATAACTGCAGCAATGCATCAAGGACTCTTAGCGTACCCTATCCTATGGGAAGGTCATTCGATCGAAGTACAAAGTCTATTTACTGTATCTCTCCCCCTCACACGCGAGCGCGCGCGCACACACACACACACACACGTTAGTATTTTCTCTCTCTCTCTATCTTTCTCTCACATACACACATACACGTTAGCATTCTCTCTCTCTCTCTCTCTCTCTCTCTCTCTCTCACACACACACATACACGTTAGTATTGTCTCTCTCTCTCTCACACACACATACACGTTAGTATTGTCTCTCTCTCTCTCTCTCTCTTTCTTTCTCTCTCTCTCACACACACACACACACATACACGTTAGTATTCTCTCTCTTTCTCTCTATCTCTCACACACACACACATACACGTTAGTATCCTATCTCTCACTCTCTCTCTCTCTCTCTCTCTCTCTCACACACACAGACACACACACTCACGTTCCGCTTTCTCTCTCTCTCTCTCTCTCTCTCTCTCTCTCATACACACACACACACACACACACAACGCAAGCAAAAACTGAAAAAAAATCGTGAAAAGACATATACTAAAACTAACGCGTGAACACGAGCAAGAAGGTGGAAATAATTTGGTATCCAACGCGAATCTCAGAAAAAACATTCAGAATTTTCGAATGCGCATCGCAAAAGCGACCAAAGTCTCTCTGGACGCGTTTGCATCTTCCTAAGAGACAAAACGTCTGTCCATCTGGCACCACTGCGATGTCGCCATCCATTGTGGCGGCATTTTCTAGGGCCGATACTTTTCAATCTCTTTGACGAAGGTGTTCTTATTTTTCTTTTCTTTTTTTTTCCTTTCTATTTTTTTCGGCTCGAAGGCGAGGTCCCTTTTCCGTTCGAGAAAATGCCAAGATGCTTCCGTCTGCGACATATGGTAGCTAAATTCGCGGAAGGGGGAATCGGCTGTTATTTCTGTTAAGTAAAAATATAATCAGTCTTTCATTTATTTCTATCATAATTGATATAATAAATTTTTTTGTTTGCCTTCCGGTATGAGAGGTAAACATGTTTCGTAAGACTTACCAATGCGTTCGTGATAAGATAATATGATATTCTTTACTTGCATTACGGAGGATCAATTAACTGACTCCGAACTATAAACTGACTGCACCAAGTGGTACCACTCAACTAATCGTCGCTATTTTTCTTTATGCAAAGTATAAATACAGACAGACAACAACTGGGTGAATAACTACTTGAGAGGGCAAGAAAAAGTTACTTTGATCATAATACTACCATAAATAATTATGAAAACCTTTAACACTGCTGCCTAGTCTTTTAAGTTTTCTGTAAAAGAAAACTATTGTGCCGACTTTGTCTGTCCGTCTGCACCTTTTCTGTCCGCCCTCAGCTCTTAAAAACTGCTGAGGCTAGAGGGCTGCAAATTGCTATGTTGACCATCCACCCTCCAATCAACAAACATCAAATTGCAGCCCTCAAACCTCAGTAGTTTTTATTTTATTTAAGGTTAAAGTTAGCCATAACCGTACGTCTGGCAACGATATAGGACAGGCCACCACCACGCCGTGATTAAAGTTCCATGGACCGCGGCTCATACAGCATTATACCGAGACCACCGAGAGATAGATCTATTTTTGGCGGCCTTGATTATACGCTGTACAGAAAACTCGAATGCGCCGAAGAAACTTTGGCGCATTTTTTTTTTTTTTTTTTTGCAACTATTATAGGTTTGTTTTAGAAGATATGATTGCGAATCTTAAAACTGTTTCGAGACGTCAAGTTCGCGCTGGTGACATGCCAAGTCTTCAGTCTTTCACCAGCCTTATGTTGCTAAGTCTGACAAGTTTTTCAGTAATCTTTCGCTTTTCCTATCCCTCTAAAAACTGTTAAACAGTAAAGGTGTATCTGGTAAACGCTCTGAAAAAACTCTCTGTTTTTACTACTTTGAGAACGTTCCTACGTCTTCCCTAATTTTTTCCTAATCCAGCAACCAAAACATTTACATGGCCGTCCTCATTTCTACCTCCTCCTCCTCCTCCCATCTCCTCCTCCTCCTCCTCCTCCTCTTCTTCCTCCTCCCCAGCGCCATCACCCCTTCTTCCTGTATCTTGTTGCCACTTAGTTTTTAATCTATTCTTTGCCGGCAACGAAAACTCGGACTCTTCCTTATCTTTGTGGCGCAGAAGCTCTTTAGGTACCGACTAATAACGACGGCCTTCTCGCGAGGCCCCCTTTTTTTTATAATTATTTTTTACTTTCCTGCAGTCTCTGCGAAACAGTTCTCAAAGGCATCAAAGCTCGTCTTCAAACACGACAGTTTCTCTCTCTCTCTCTCTCTCTCTCTCTCTCTCTCCGTGTCTCCCGTCACTTCGCTTCCTCTTTGACTGGCCTGAATTCCATGTTTTATTGAATTGCAGAGATTTCCAGGAGACAATCATCCGTCAAAAGTACATCTTTAAAGGGAGAAGCAGGAATTTTCACGCCAGTGTCGGACGTACTTTTACCAGTCAGGTTAAGTAGCGTTTCGAAACAAAAAAAAAAAAAAATTATGAAATGACTCTCCTTCGTTTAGACTTCACCTTCATCAAAAGTCGTCGGTTAAAAGATTTAGTCAATTTACATTTTCCTTGAGTTTAATCTCTTGCTTATATCAAGTTAATAATGCTGTTTTAGATCTCAAGCTCAGGTTTTGCTTCATGAATTCTATAAGACAGAATAGCCACATATTTGCCACTGAGCTAAATTCTAGAAAAAGGACTTTTTATTATTCATACTCCAACAGTAACCCTGATGTGGGCTTCGCTCAGTTTTACTTCCTTGTTTGCACAGTCCATTTTTCATCGCCTTTTTCCCAAATCTCTTCAGCATTTCAGCAGGATTGCATTTATAACGGAGGGCGCCAAATTCGTTCCTACTCTATATTAACCTAACCTGTTTGGAATGGAATGGAATGGAATATAAAATTTAGGCCAAAGGCCAAGCACTGGGACCTATTAAGTCATTCAGCACTGAGAGGAAAATTCATCTCAAAAGAGTTTTAAAGGTGTAAGGGGAGGAGACGCAGTTGCACTATGAAACAATTGGTAGGTGAGAGTGGAAAGTAAGATAAAAAAAAAAAGAACAGGAACGGAGGTACAGTAAAATGAATGAAAAGGGTTGCAGCCAGGGGTCGAAGGGACGCTACAAAGAACCTTAAGGCAGCAATGCCTAAAGTGCACCGCATGAGGTGCACTGACGCCACTACCCCCTATCGTAATTTGGAGGCAGCCGTCTTGACCGAGAATTGCGCATGAGCACCAAGGTCATCGGAACGCAACTGCGTGAGCTGATTTCCAACGACAAAGGGTCCTTCAGGATCATCGAGTTCAAGGGCATCCCTCGTCCCTGCATCCCTACTATTTTTCCTTCCCACGGCTGATCATTTGCACCCTCCTCTAAGAGCCCTGAGTGGTCAAATACACTTCATTCATTTTTCTGACTGATGGGTTTCCCGATTTCTTTTTCCAATCGTTCATTTTTTGAACTGCAGCGTCTTTGGGATATTTCTCGTTTTGATATATGGTCAGGAATCTTTTGATCTCTTGATTTTTTGGTTTTGTCAAGTCAGTAAGTCCTCAGAGACCAAAATTATTTGTTTGTTTTGCCCACAGTCTTCATTCATGTTTACTGCTTCTCTATTGCGATTTACTTTCCTATTCTGGGTACGACTGCTTCTCAGAGTTATATCGTGCTCCGTTACTAGCCCGGATTCGACGAGGTGGGTTGAGCGTAGGATCAACGACACAACTTTATAAAAATAAAGTTCGTGAAACTCGACTCAGGATAAATACAGATGAATCTTTTATGCGTCCAGTCTGGCGAGAGCGGCGGTCATAAAGTCAAAAGAGAGGAGGGTTAATACCCCTTCCACATAAAAAAAAACTTCAAATATGAAAAAAATGCCAAATCTGAATAAATATAAGCGGTGTTTAGTTTCCTGTAAAAGAAACTTATTGTGCCGGCTTTGTCTGTCCGTCCGCATTTTTGTCTGTCCGCCCTCAGATCTTAAAAACTACTGAGGCTAGAGGGCTGTAAATTGTTATGTTGATCATCCACCCTCCAATCATCAAACATATCAAATTGCAGTCATCTAGCCTCAGTAGTTTTTATTTTATTTAAGGTTAAAGTTAGCCATAATCGTGCTTCTCCCAACGATACAGGATAGGCCACCACTGGGACCGTTGTTAAAGTTTCATGGGCCGCGGCTCATACAGCATTACACCGAGACCACCGAAAGACAGATCCATTTTCGGTGGCCTTGATTATAAGTTGTAGCGGTTGTACAGAAAACTCGATGCGCCGAAGAAACTTCGGCGCATTTTTTAAATTTTTTTTAATCTAACGGAAAGGGTCCAGTGCGAGCGGTAATGGGTCACAATGAGACCAAGCCCCAAGGCTATGAATGAACACTATTCTGCGTATCCTTTATCCTGGCTTGCGCGCAGCTAAGAGACGGCTGGGTTTGTTGATCTCGTATAGTAAGGTGTCAAAGAATATAAGAGGCCTGGTGTGGACCTCTGCATTCACCGCACAAACCGAGACAAGAAGCTTACACGCCACTACTTCTTCGTGTCTGTCACTGTTCAGGATTTGTTTTCATCTAAAAACAGTTTTTGCTCCAACGGTGGTAATGTTCATTTACTTGTAACTGTATAACTTCCAGTCGTTTAAATGGATTCAAAACGCTTGCGAGAGCCCAGTATTTACTTTATATAATTTTGTACTCCTAAAAAACATATATACATATATGTATATATACAGTATAGCGCAACGTCTCCTCGCTCCTGGGAGAAAGGGCGCTGGTGACTGGTACAATACATGCACATAACCTACCGGGGTCTAAGCGATGACAGGCAGGGCAGCCGATCGAGACTACAGCGTCTACCCCAAAGCCAAATCAAAGTCCTTCAAAAAGGAGGCATCGTGCTTACCCCATACAAATGGGAAAAAGCACGTTAAAAGAAGAAGAAGACTTTAAAATCTTAAAATCAAGAGGACAAAATATACGAACTTCGACTGACAGTCTCTCAATCCTGATCTCGGGTGATCCGGAGTGATGTACCGTCAATCGAAATATATGATTTTGTCGTGTTAACTGTGTTTTTAGGGGCCTTTTCAGTTTTACAGACACTGTTAAATTACAGTAAAAAGAACATTCATATATGTATATATGAAGAGTGCGTGTGTGTGTGTCTTCTTAAAAAACGAATTTAGTATCAACTATGTCATTTCTTAAATGATTTGGAAAATATTCTGACTGAAATGCATACATAACTTCTCTTTACAGTCTATTCGACTAGAGAATCCCTGAACCACTTTGATTCACATGCGCTCCAGTCACGGGAAAACTATTAACTTAAAACATTAACAAGTAAGAAACACCACTCGGGAAAGCTTAGGCAGCCTCAAGTTAGACTGTAAATATAAGAACACCTTAAGGTAAACAAGATTATTCGAGGTTTACACGTCTAGCTGTGAAATAGCTACGAATACCGAGAGCTTGAAAGAACATCCCTCTCTCCAGGAAACTCTTTTCATGTGTATACCGAGGCAGATCCTCCATTTATTCACCATTAATCGACTTTTATATTTAGACAGAGTTCTTCCTTACTATGACTCTTCTTATTTGAGAGATCTGACAAATCCATCATGAAAAAAATTGTATAAACCAATATCGCAACAAATAAAAGAGGGCACGTGTTGCTCTTTCACTGCCAGTCCTTGTTGATTAAGAGGATCAGAGATCCAACCCAATATTCCTGAACAACCTGCAAGTCCTCCCACTTGAGTGACAGCTCAGACGGTATTCTGAATTAAGAAGCTTAGTGTGCAATCCCTTCCAACACTGAAAGCATATACCGCTCTGAAGACACCAGCAATTGCGAGGCGGCGGCGGCGGCTGTTCAAGTACAAATCGATACACGCACATCGTCACATCGTCGAAACGAGACCGGATCTGCTAATTCGAAACGATCTTGATGGAGCTCTTGATCATTCTTCATACAACGAGATCGCCTGAGTTTTTTCTTTTTTCATCTATCCAGAGGGAGTGTCAATCAACGGATTAATTTTTAAATCACGTGTGTGTGTTACGAAATGGCTTTCACATTTGGTTATACATGCCGGAAGTAATATACTATTTTGCATACGCTAACTCAAGGTGATACTTCCGTATCAATAAAAGTTTAGCTAGACTGTTTATGATCCTGTATGGATTCATATCATTTCATTCTACGTTGGATGAGGAGTATTACCAGATAAATACGAAACAAGTAAAATATGCTCCGAAGTTTCTTCGGCGCAATAGAGTTTTCTGTACAGCGGCCCACGAAACTCTTAGCCGGCCGTGGTGGCCTGTGTTGTTGCGTTGCCAGACGCACGATCATGGCTAGCTTTAGCCTTAAATACAATAAAAACTACTGACGCTAGAGGGCTGCAATTTGGTATGTTTGATGATTAGAGGGTGGATGATAAACATAGTAACTTTTAGCCCTCTAGCCTCAGTAGTTTTTAAGATCTGAGGGCGGACGGAAACAGTGCGGACGGACAGACAAGGTCATCTCAATAGTTTGGCGCTGTGCACCGCCACCTTCAGCGAAGCGGTTCAACGGAAACCTCGAGAAAGGCAGGGTGATCACCTTGTTTTGGAAGGTTACCTGTTTCTTCCATCTTTATATAACGGTTCTCAATACTTCCAATTGCCAAGATGTCAAGCGAAACGTTGTCAGTGGGATCGAGGTCCCCATCAACATTTGTAAACAATGTAAGTCATTTAGACCTACCACAGGCAATTGCTAGGTCATCATTTCAAATTTAGCACTTCAGTCGCCATGCGCCCAGCGGACATGCCTTTGAAGGGGACTATAGACCATATGCCGACAGTTTAATTGATTATTATGTACTCTTTCTATTGACTTTTTCATCTACTTTTACACTTTCCTTATATTCCACTGGTACCTGGGTCGTCAGCTGTCCTATTCCTGGAATATTTTCTTTACAACTCTCATCTTTTTTGCTTCCCTCCATAATGGAATTCTAACAGTAAGTTAAATATAGAAAGAATACAATGGTTAAGGCAGTGAAGATTTATGGAAAGAAATTTCCTGCAAGAAAATGTAGAATCAAATATTGTTTATGTCAATTTTCCAAAGAAAGAAGCAAACAGGATACATGAAGCTACAGCATGGGAATACCAGTATTTCAATAAAATTAGGTCACAGTTCTATTCTTAATGAGAGTCGAAAAGGAAATTAACTTTAAAAGTTAATGGTACACAGTAATGCGTATACATGCCTCAGCAAAGGCCACTTAGCTATGTAGCCGACAGCAGTTAAGTGCCTCTGTGTGTGTGTGTGTCGAGGATATCTCCAGAACGGGATAGCAGAATTCGACGAATCCTATAATATACATTAATCTACTTAGTTTTGCAGGAAACAATGGCAAACGGATCTTTTTTAATGGGAAGATAAGTAGCTAATTGATCTTTTTAAATAGGAAGATATGTAGCTAACCTAATAGAGACAAACTAAGAATGAAAGTCTATAACCAAGTCAGCTGATTTTGATGAGTTAGTATGCACAAGCATTAAACGAGAAGCGTTGCATTATTTACAACAGACAACAAATGTTTGTATACTCTATTTCCCTTGAAAAACGGGACTTACATATATTCTATAACCAAGTTTACCTATCAGCCCACCAAAAAGCGGTAGAGGTCGGGAGAACAAAGCCAAAGGCCTTGGCTAAATGTCACCCTGTCTGCATCTGTCAGTCTATACATCTACACTCTGTCAGTACAAAGATCTACACTCTGCAGTCTATACATCTATATTTTATTAGTCTATATATCTACACTCTGTCAGTCTATACATCTACACTCTGTCAGCACATACATCTACACTCTATACGTCTATATTTTATTAGTCTTTATAAATACATTCTGTCAGTCTACACATCTACACTCTGCACTCTATACGTCTATATTTTATTAGTCTATATAAATACATTCTGTCAGTCTATACATCTACACTCTGTCAGTCTACACATCTACACTCTGTCAGTCCACACATCTATACTGTGTCAGTCTATACATCTACACTCTGTCAGTCCATACATCTACACTATGTCAGTATATACTCGTCAGTCTATACAATTACACTGTCAGTTTATACTCTGTCAGTCTATATATCTACACTCTGTCAGTCAATACATAAAAACAATATTTTGTTTACTTTGATAACTATTGTTAAAAAAGTTTTCTTGAATCATTTAATTCACTAACTTATTTCCAGCCATATTTTCCACCCCAAAATCTTTCCTCAGGCCAACGAGCATTTCAGGTTTTCAGGTTAGCAACGACCTTGGTAAATCAACGATTATTTTTGGAGGTCGCCCCTCTCTCTCTCTCTTCCGCACTCCCCTATTTTCCCCTCATAGAGAGGCATCGTCCAATTGCTTTTAGGCTGAGGGTCAAATAGCGCCGCGGGGGAGTCGATGAGACATTCGGCGGGCGCGCGCGCCTTTCTTTCACCTCCTCCTGAAAGGGTTCTCGGCGACGCCTCGTGCACGGGAGGTCCCGTGTGCTCAGCAGGCTGGAAAAAGAGGTGCTAAAAGGGACACCAGGAATAATGTGGAAAAGGGATGGAAATGAATGTGATGAAAGTGAGAGTTAGGCACAAGGGTAGAAAGATTATGGGGGAACAGGTATGGGTTCAGAATGTAAAATGGAATGAAAGGACGCAGATACACATTATATATATATATATATATATATATATATATATAGATGCACATTATATATATATAATAATATATATATATATATCGTGAATAAACAACACATGGGAGCGCTTGGTACTGAATTTCTGCCTGTCATTTTCCCGTGGTATTCGCTTATCCACTCAAGTTACGTAGATCTATTGTGAATTTTTAAGCATATATATATATATATATATATATATATATATATATATATATATATATATATATATATATATATATATATATATATATGACTAAAAATCACAGTGATTCATATATATACAAACGTCCTTTAATATATATATATATATATTTTATATATATGTTATAAATTTTTAGTTGATATAAAGTGTCCAGTGGGGTCGAACCACCGACGGACGAGGACAGGACTTCAGGGACGTACTGCCGGCCACAAGAGAAGTATAAGTGGATATCGTTACATTTCATCGAACTCAGGTGTTTTGAGATTCATTTAAAAGTTCAAATAGATTCATTTAAAGTTCAAATAGAGAATAAAAAATGAAAGTAAATATTCTTCTTTATAAAAGCGTTTGCTTATAATGAAACACTGAAGATACATGACTGCCATTTTAAGGTCATTTTCATAGCTTTTATAGAAAACTTGATTGTCGGCCTAGTTTTTTCTACCAGCAAAATAACAATAGGAAAAGGACGAAATGACAAGATGAAGTTAGATGAATTAAAAAAAAAATTATTTACATCAGTGCAATAAAATATTCGGCAAAGCAAAGTTTTATATATATATATATATATAAGATATATATATATTTTATTAT
>NC_089791.1:20985887-20993387 GCF_040412425.1 Macrobrachium rosenbergii
AAGGTACAAGCTTTCTTCTGCAGGTAACGATGCATCGGTACCTTAAGAAGAAGAAGAAGGTTGCACGTCTTCGAAAGCTTGTACTTCGTGAATTAAAGAATCTAGAATCTAAACCATCCTGTCTCATTGAAGCCTAATACGAGTAATATGAATATATATATATACACAGTGAAGTTGTGCTATATAATATATATATATATATATTATATATATATATATATATATATATATATATATATATATATATATATATATATACACACATATACAGAAGCATCCATAGACCACGCTTACATTCTTCCGTTACCCTGTTCTTTTGCCCTTGTCTCTGTGCCTTCTAAATATGTAATGTGATACTCCTGTAAAATAACTGGTTTTATAAAACTGAGACATTACTGCCCGAAAATGGAAAACTGCAGTATCTGCAAAATTTTCGAAATTGAGATATGCCACCTACTGGGCTCGTGAAACAGTAATACACAAATTACTACAATTTCAGAATGATTCTTCAATGCTTTCCACGAGTATTTAGGGGGTCCCATTTGCAGTATCTGCAAAATCAGTAGTAAGGCAAGGGAGTATATATCACTTTTCTCAGTTTTGCCGTTTTGCAGATACTGCAGTCTTCCGTTTTATCAAATTGGGCAGTGATAGAGATAAAAGTCTTCTGTTATGTAGAAAGTGCCAAGACTTTTGGTTTCAAGGCTGGTAAAAATACGTAAATGGATGATGACTGCAGAAAAGCAACACAATAAGAAAAATTATGAACTTTTGCATTTGAAGTGCAAGATTTACTTCTGCACAAATGAGTCACTGTCCCGAATTCACCAAATTTTCATAGCAACAAGAGTTTCCACCGCACCAAATTAAGATTTAGTGCATGATAAAATCATATGAATAAGCTTTTATCTAGCTTTCATCTGAATAAGCTTTTATCTAGCTTTCATCTAACATAAAAATTTCTAACTTCAACAATAACAAAATTGTCGCTGTTCGAAGTTTGCATAATTTCTGATGCATTTTTTGAAATGGCTTTTTACTTTTACAGTGCTTTTTTTTATTATATATTACTTCTTTTAACAAGTTATATCATTTGAAAAAAAACAAGAGAAATTAGTTTCCTCGCATAAATAATAACAATGTTCTTATTTAAAATTGGCAAAACTTTAGACGTTTTTTCCAAAAATGTCTATTACCTTCCCTAGAATTTTTTCTTTAATTTATTTCTGTTTTATGCATTAAAAACGTCATTTAATAAGCTATCATTTGCAAATAAATTTAGCTTTGTAATACAAATAACAAAGCGATTACTTTTCAAAGGTGCAAACTCTGTTCTCCAAAATATTTCATTTAATCAAAATAAAAAAGTTTTCATGCCATCCACGTTGTTTAGTTAACGTGATTTCTCAACATCAAACATACCAAATTATCGCTTTTCAAAGTTTGCAAGACTTTTTATGCTTTTTTTAAACAACTTTCAACTTCCACGGATGTTATCTTTTTTTCGGAAAAGTTTTCTGTTTATTGTATTTTCAGCGTCTCCTGATAACCTTTCATTTACGAATAAATTAACTTCATAACATAAATAACAAGAAAGTTATGACGCTCCCTGCTTTCCAGTAATTTACAAAACATTCTTTGAATGCCTCAAAAAAAAAAAAAAAAGTTTCTTTTAATGCTATAAAGGTACTGCCCTGCATCATACTAACATTTGGATAAGTGCCCGATCAGGGCCTACTGATAAGCTTCCATTAAAAAAAAGTAGATTTCTGACGTAAAAAGGAAAGTTAGTGCGGTTTAAAGTTTGCAAAACTTTGAATGCATATTTCTCTATTTTTAGTTTTCTGTAAAAGAAAACTATTGTGACGGTTTTGTGGGTCCGTCAGCACTTTTTCTGTCCGCTCTCAGATCTTAAAAACTACTGAGGCTAGAGGGCTACACATTGGTATGCTGATCATCCATCCTCCAGTCATCAAATATACCAAAATGCAACCCTCTAGCCTCAGTAGTTTTCATTTTATTTAAGGTTAAGGGAAGCCGTGGATCGTGCGTCTGGCAGGGCTTTCCGGAAGCGTACGACGAATCTTCACTTGACCGTATCTCGGGCACAACTGAACATTGTCCGGTGGACCGGTGGTAGCTGATAGCTTTGTGCAGCATTATGCGCTGTACAGAAAACTCGATAGCGCCGAAGAAACTTCGACGCATTTTTTACTTGTTTTTTTTTTTTAATGGCGCTTTTTCCTGTTATGGCCCTGGCCGCCTCAAATAATAAAAGCGAATACGTATCACCAAAACGTAACAAACTAGTATGACTAATAGCAACAGAAATAATAAAATTCTACTATAAATTCTAGTTCTATAGCAGAGTTAAACATGAAGCATTACCTTTTTATATCAATATTTATTTATCAATTACTAAGTTAAAAATAGTTCCTGTCTTCGAGACAAACAATAGCAAATCTACAGAACAGTGACCAGATCTCTCCAAACGTCACAGCAGTTAGTTTGTTAACAGAAAAATGCGCAAAGTTCTGGGATGTACACAATAAAACCTCATCTCGTGTCACATATTTTAGATAAGCATTTCACACAATGAACTTCAATACCAATGTCTAAATAAGAAACTACTTTATGTAGTTCCATTTTATTTGTAGAGATTTTAAGAATTCTAGGTATTATTATCAAATGATGCCAATAGCTATACATTAACATGCTATCAACATGGCTCATCTAGAAATTCATTTCCATTAAAATGTAATTACAAAATACACATACTCGGATTATTATCAGCACCCAGGAGGGATACCTAATCTCTGTCAATATATTATGATTGAATTTAATAAAGTTGTCAAGATCATTCATTAATTTCCATGATGAAAGCAAAGTCTGGGTTAGAACTTGTACGTAGGAGGACAAATAATGGGTCTTTGGAAGAGTATCATGTCTCTCCTTTTGTTTTTTGTTTCCATAATCAAGTCGCTAGGTTGCCTTTCCCATCGGTCTCTACAGAAAATTAATAACAAGTAAAAAATGCAACGAAGTTTCTTCGGAGCAACTGAGTTTTCTGTACAGCGTATAATGCTATATGAAACTCTCAGCCGCGGCCAATGACTTTTCAGCCACGACCAGGTGGTGGGCTGTGTTGTTGGCACCTATGGCGGTGCCAGACGCACGATCATGGCTAACTTTAACCCTAAACAAAATAAAAACTACTAATGCTAGAGGGCTGCAATTTGCTGTTTGATGATTAGAGGGTGGATGATCAACATACCAATTTGCAACCGTCTAGCCTCAGTAGTCTTTAACATTTGAGGGCGGACAGAAAGACTGCGAACAAACAGACAAAGCCATCTCAATAGTTTTCTTTTACAGAAAACTGAAAATCAGCTAAGAGTGTGTAACCTTCAGCTTGGCAGTGATATTCTTTGAGAAGATTTATTCTTACACTTGTCATCGTGCATAATGAAGACACAGGTGTTTTCCTGTACAACGCCAACGCAATTTTGCTCTTCACAGAGCAAAATGATGATTGTTATGCTCCGTGCCAAGGTATAAAGAAAGTTTCTGTGCGTGGGGTGTTGGTATTCAAGCCAGATGACAATGTGTCTGGCACAATACACCATTCTATACACATATGCACCTTTAGTGTCACTGGGAAGTAGGAAGTGTTGACAGTATGACGTCGTGACTTCGCACCCTGTAGGAATTTTTCTCCAGTAAAATGTATCCCAAACCAATTACAAAGGGAAATTACTGTCTCAGCTGCAGTACACTGCAGTTTCTATTCATCTCACAGTAACTAGAATTCTATTTCCTGTAAGGGAACAGAGAAAATGTATAATTATGATACCCGTATGGTCTGCTGAACAGAGAATCAAGAAAATATGATGTGTTATTTTTCTTTACTTGGCTGATAAGCCAGACGCCGCTGTAATTTGGTTTTCCTTACGGTTCTATAATATTTCCGATCTCTGACTGAGGGACTCTAATATATTCATATATATTTATATGTATAAAAACACACAAACGCGAGCCCACACACACACACACACACACGCACATTTATATATATATATATATATATATATATATATATATATATATATATATATATATATATATATATATGACTATTTATCACATCACCGTGATATATATATATATACAAATATATATATATATATCAAAATATATGAAAATATATTATATATATATATATATATATAGATATATATATATATATATATATATATATATATATATATATATTAATATATATATGTGTAGAGAGAGAGAGAGAGAGAGAGAGAGAGAGAGAGAGAGTCTGAGAGCGGGAGAGCCGACTGATCAGAGGCAGACAGCTATCCGTGTAGACATCCCAATAAGATATCACAAGATGTTTTAAAAAGCAAATGGGTGTTACAGAAGACTGAAAACAGCCATTACAACATTCTAAACGAGCATCAATACCAGCGTCTGCCGGGAAACATGAAATAATTATATAAAATTCCCTGGAGAACGGTTTCCTATATTATGTAATCTTTTTAATTCCAGGAAAAATCAGGTCCCGCAAACGCAAAGTTCTCGCACTTCCGACACGATTTTGAATAAATTTCCATAATTCATTGAAAACCAAGGCCTCCATTTTAATTACACAACTCCTCCCGCGTCCCCGAGAGCAGCGTCTAAGAGGGAATTCACAGCAACATTCAAAAGTTTTCGGTTAATTTTCCTTTTTCTTTTTTTTCTAAAGAATCATGGGTTTCTTTGCGAAACGAGGATCAATACCAGCGTCTGCCGGGAAACATGATAATAATTTTATAAAATATCCTGTAAATGGAACCATATTTGTAATCTTTAATTCCAGGAAAAATCTGATTCTGAACGCAAAGTTCACCGCTCGAGGTCCTGGTTTTGAATAAACCATAATTCAGAAAAACCAAGGCCTCCATTTTAATGGTACACAAATGTTTTCGAGAGCAGCGTCTAAAGCCAAATCGTGTCTTCAATATTGTTTTAGTTATCGGTTAATTTTCCTTCCCATTTTTTTCTAAAGAATCATGGGTTTCTTTGTGAATAATTTAAGTCAAAAGCCATGAAAGGCTAATAATAATAATAATAATAATTTTAATAATTTAATAATTATAATGGAATAATTTTATTGTCCCGTCTCTACAGGACACTGATTCTTCTTTCATCGAGTAAACCTTCAAGGTCCTGGTCTTAACAAACCTCTCAGAAAAAGCAAGGTAATGGTACAAAATGTTTTCGACAGCCCAGTGTGGCCAACATCGTGTCTTCCTTTGTTTTATTATCCCCTTCTCTTTCCTTCCCCATTCTTCTTTCATCGAGTAAACCTTGTCGAATAATAATAATAATAATAATAATAATAATAATAATAATAATAATAATAATAATAATTTTTTATTATCCCTTCTCTTTCCTTCCCCATTCTTCTTTCATCGAGTAAACCTTGGCGAGTAATAATAATAATAATAATAATATACAGAGATAAAATGGATACATCGCCCCGACATGAAGAAGCATAAATTTCTGAATAATAATAAATAATAATAATAATAATAATAATAATAATAATAATAATAATAATAATAATAATAATAATGAAGAAATCCACAGTGGTGCAAGTGTAAATATACATTAAAAATATATACAAAACATTTTGTATGTATTTTTAATATATGTTTATACTTACACTACTGCGAATTTCTTCACCATTTTAGTGACTCACTCCACTATGAGATTTTTATGAATAATAATAATAATAATAATAATAATAATAATAATAATAATAATAATAATAATAATAAAGAATCCACATTATATAGTAAATTGTATTAATACGTAAAACAACACGTAACCAATTATGTAGTAATACAATTTATTATATAATTGTTGATTTTTTATTACACCACTGTTTTTCACGAGATTGTCAATTTCTAGCAAGCAATAATAATAATAATAATAATAATAATAATAATAATAATAATAATAATAATAATAGTGTTAAAGAGAGAGAAACAATTTATTGTGCAAAAAATACAAAGTTAAGTATACCTTAGTTTATCCAGACCACGAGCTGATTAACAGTTCTCCTGGGGCTGGCCCGAAGGATTAGATTTATTTAACGTGGCTAAGAACCAATTGGTTACCTAGCAACGGGACCTACAGCTTATTGTGGAATCCGAACCACATTATAGCGAGAAATGAGTTTCTATCACCAGAAATAAATTCCTCTTATTCTTCATTGTCCGGTCGGAGACTCGAACTCGGGCCTAGCAAAGCGCTAGCGGACAACTCTACCGACTCACCCAACGAGGAACTCACAAATGAATGGCATTGGCTGTGGTGTTATACATAACTTTTCCACCCTACTGATTACTAGACAAACGTCATTCAACAGGGCTGATATGGTACTCAGGTACTATTACAAAATATAAATGCCTACAGATAACTATATAGAGGAAGTATAACATATTGAGTGGGAATTACTCATTAAAAGATTGCACTGCAAAATTTGTCTTAAACATCACAAAGTATGCAAATTTTATATATACTGGACATTAAGAAAATAATCTGAATTACTGCTATAAAAGATACACATTTTATCTGGTTTTTGTCGAGGAACACAATTGCTACGGAGCAGCATGTGGTATAATCTACAGTAATTAATGTGCAATTTGTTACTTTATATCACATTAAAACTTCAAATAATTACTTAGCAAAATGAATTACATTTAGATGAGGTCAACACATCAAATTTTATATAAATGTCATATAAAAAAAATTTAGAAATACAACAGTTTTAATGCTGCTAGCAGGCAGCTGCAGAACAGGACGTACTACAATTTAGTAAGAAAAATATTTATGCACAGAGTTGAAAATGATAAGGAAAGACTTTCAGATACTACTCCGTAGCCCTCATCAGTCTGAGTAGGACTGATGTGGGATACGGACGGAGTAGCGTCTGAAAGTCTCTCCTTATCATTTCTAACTCTGTGCATAAGTATTTTTAACACCACTGTGGCTTTTAAATCTCGATAATATAACATCGTTATAGGGGTTCCTTAGTTCAACAATAGCTCTTCCTTGGGCGAGTCGGTAGAGTTGTGGCCTTGCACTCGTTAGGCCCGAGTTCGACTCTCCGGCCGGCTAATGAAGAGTTAGACTGTTAGAGGAATTTATTTCTGGTGATAGAAATTCATTTCTCGCTATAATGTGGTTCAGATTCCACAATAAGCTGTAGGTCCCGTTGCTAAGTAACCAATTGGTTATTAGCCACGTTAAATAAGTCTAATCCTTCGGGCCAGCCCTAGGAGAGCTGTTAATCAGCTCAGTGGTCTGGTAAAACTAAGGTATACTTAACTTTTTTAGTTCAACAACAATAATAATAATAATAATAATAATAATAATACTCTCCACAGTGTACCGAATAAGATCTTCGTATGGACAAACGGATTATGAAGGTCTTTTTAA
>NC_089791.1:20998387-21003387 GCF_040412425.1 Macrobrachium rosenbergii
CCACCAGTAAGCACAGTTTCTCTGAAGTATTCGCCATTCCATGACTGTCCTTTTTCTTTGATGATCCACATTAATCGTTTGGCTGTGAAACAGAGAAAAATTCCCAAACATTCAGGAAATTTCACAACTTGGCAATAGCGCATATCATCGCTGATATCATCCAACTTTACAGGCCAAATGATGTCATTTTTATGATTTGGCTTCCTGACTGTGTAAATGAAGGATTCATCTGATGCGGCAACATGGGGAAAGTCAGCTCTCTGTTGCCGAGTGATGTTGGGCTTGCTGATAACATGAAATGGCTTGATACCAGATTTTTTCAACTCAAGATATACAGCACTATAACTTCTCTTCTTTCCCCTTTTTGTTTCTAGTTCAAGCGCCAATTTACGTAAAAACTTTCTTGGTCTACCCACTGCCTCAGTCTTTTGACTCCTGAGAAAGGACTTCATGCTTTCCAAGATTCTCACTCTTTTCGCGATGACAGTCATATGGATTTTTTGTTCCAGTTTCTTTTAACAAAGGATTCATCTCTTATAATGTATTTAGCTATCCAGGAACGTGAAATGAAGGATGCGCCAGCATCCCTGGCCTCTCTGAAGGTTATAGCCCGGATTCGGTCAATCCAACTGATTTCCTCCGAGTCGTTAGCCATGGCTGTATCTAACTCCGCCGCTCAGTCTGAAAATACAAGAAATGTAAAATGAAAAATAGCTTAATATAAACTTAAAATAATGTACTTGGAGATAGACTATAGCAGAAAACTTCATAACTTTCCATTTGTTCTGTGGAGGGGGCCTCTAATTTGAAACACCTAGTGTATATATATATATATATATATATATATATATATATATATATATATATATATATATATATATATATATATATATATATATACAGTATATATATTCCATTTCTCATACCTGAGAGTTCTTTAGAGTAAGACGAATTTCTCTCATGACATAACAAGGAGAACACTGTTGTCCATTTTAACGTTTTTGTGGAAAATTTTGCCATTGCTGTACCGATTACTTAGGAGCAATAAATAGCAGTGTGGTTTCAACAATAAGTGTTGTAGGCTGAGTAAAAAAAGCGTACCTGTGGGCAACATGAATATTTAAAAAAAAATGTAATCATTTTAACCTAAGCTGTAATTTTGTTAAAATTCACTGTTAAAAAAAAGAAAAAAGAAAATCAGTAATCCTGAGGCAGACGATACACACTTAGGATAGTGAAGGGAATTATTTCAAAACTGTAATACATTTCAGTGATTTTCCGTTTATAATTAGCTAATGTGCCACTTTTGACATTTATGTAAACATTGCAAAGATTACGTATCCCGACATCAACTGCCGAGGTACATCACAGTTTACATTCAATGATTATTCGCCATAACAGGGTTAAAACTGAAAAATTCTCTTTCTAAACAACCAGTACGGACAGTTTCTTTGATATCTGATACAGTGGACTAGTTTTCTTTCTTACTTAATCATAGGCGCTTTGATTTCGTAGACCTTAAACACACAGGTAGTAATCTTATTTTTAGCCACCAAGGGTCGCTTTTGTTAAAACTGAGGCTGCCACGACATTCCTCTGGCCAAATTACTCCTACAGAGAGACTTTTCTTGTCCGAAAACTGCTCTACAAGGGGTCCAATAACAACAAACTGGTGTGCAATAGCTTCATACTCGGCTACCATGCAGCGGCTCCACATTCATCAAAGCTGAAGCTTTCAAGAAATCCTCAAGTAAAAATGAGCCTTGCAATGGTGTGTTTCTCCTTCAAAAGTTATGTGCAAAACTTCATTACACACCCCATATAAACATAGTGCACATATTTATACAGCATACGCATGGCACCATTAAATCCTTCTTTCCTTTTATTCCTCCCTTCCACCCCCGCTCTTCCCTCTTTCGCTTCTTCCGGTGGTCCTTTCCTCTCCGTCCTCTTATTCCCCGCACCAGCCCCGTCATCATTTTGCCTTACCTTTCCCTTCGTTATATGCGAGGACACCCCAAAGCGTCTCATTTCCCGCTGCCCATCAACCCTATTGAGGCTGGACGCAGATACGGGCTTCAGCATCCCACCGGTAAGTGACAGAAGAAGAGAGAGGATGACCAAAACAAACTTAACTTGAGGTAACATCTCTCGAATGATTTCTTAAAGTTCACCTGTGATCTCGGCTCCACGGGGAGGTGCATCACACCTTTAGCGGTTCTATTTTCAGTTGTTTTGCGTCTTCACTTCCAGAGGGGATATTAAACGATTGACTACCATTCATTTCTTAGAATTTGCGCAATAAAATTTTCCGTTTACTTCTGTTTACATTTTTCAGGCAAATAACAGATAAGTGACATTCGATTATTTGTTGCTCAAAACGGGCCTCAATATGACCTATTGCTGCTCAAAAGACTCGAGTATTTTGAGTTTCTACGTGCCGATTTTTGGGATGAAGTAGCTGGTCCCATGTCACTCCTTTAACAAAAAATTCTCCAGCGGCATCTACCATCGTTAGGAGTCACCCTCCAGTTACTGACCAGATGCACAGCTCTATTACTGACACAGCTCCCACTTCTCTTGGCGGAAAATCAATGGTGAGAACGCGTTACAGTCGACAAAAAATTTAAACACAAAATATATTTCATATTTGATGCAACATCCACATGCTCAACAACATATTTCACATCACCTTCAAAACTCTGAGCACAACATCCAAATACCCACCACATAAGATGCTTTAAACGTCGAACGTTTACTAAGACCGTGGGCTGAAGTTTTGGAACAAATGAAGTCATCTGCTTCCGACAAGCCGAGAGCCTGTCTTAAAATCTTCGTCTCCGTGTTAGAAATAGAGTTTGCTTATCAAACATATAACTATGGTAGCGTCCTTCCGGCTCCCTCCTCCCATAAGCTCATTGCAACTTCGAGTGGTTCAGTCTCTCTGACTCATATTTTATTTAAAGTTTTGGCAAATACTTCATCTTCCTAGTTCTCTCTCTCTCTCTCTCTCTCTCTCTCTCTCTCTCTCTCTCTCTCTCTCTGGAATTAAAAAAAAAAGATAAAATTTTCTTTTACATCTAACAGCTACAGCCTTAAACTATTTATGAGAGTTTAAAGATTCTTACTTCGTACTTTGCAGTTTAAAACTAAAGCTTCTGTGTTCCCATGGCTCTAATGCACATTCATTTGCTTCTTGTAGTAACGAGTTATTTTGTAGGGAATTCACTGTGAGCATAATTTTATGGCGAGGACAGAAATAAACCAAGGTAGGAAAAGTAATATTGATTATTTTATTAGTCAAGTCTGTCTCACGTATGGTAGCGTGTTTTATGGATCAATTTCCTCTGGTAACATTTTTCTTCATACCAGAAATGTTTATCTCACTTTCTTACATGTAGATAACTACATTCCACTTAGACTTTCTTAATTTATTATGGCGATTTCCTTTTATGCTGTTTTCTCGCTGACCACTGGTTTTGCCAGATGCAGTTATATTGAAAATGAACGAACGGACAGATGGATAAATGTCACTCAAGGCTGAAACACAAATGATATTGCCTAACAGTCCATTAGTGCCGGATTCAGAGCATCAACGACGAACGGAATCCACAAGCCAAGTTTCCAAGAATTCGAGTGACTCGGTAGGAATTTAAAAAAAAATAAATAAAAAATAAAAGTAAAAAATGCGCCGAGGTTTCTTCAGCGCAATCGAGTTTTCTGTACAGCGTATAATCAAGGCCACCGACAATAGATCTATCTTTCGGTGGTCTCGGTATAATGCTGCATGAGCCGCGGCCCATGAAACTTTAACCACGGCCCGTTAGTGGACTGGCCTATATCGTTGCCAGCCGCACGATTATGGCTAACTTTAACCTTAAATCAAACAAAACTACTGAGGCTATAGGGCTGCAATTTGTTATGTTTGATGATTGAAGGGTGGATGATCAACATACCAATTTGCAGCCCTATAAAGATCTGAGGGCGGACAGAAAACGGGCGGAGAGAAAAAAGTGCGGACGGACAGACAAAGCCGGCATATTAGTTTTCTTTTACAGAAAACTAAAAAGTAATATCCAGATACGGATACACAAACTGCAAGAAAAAAAAGAAAAAAAAAGCCAAAAAATTACTCCAGGCAAGTCTGCATCCGAGTCCTTGCAGATTAGATGATTATTAGTCCATTCTTAATTAAAAAATCTTGTTGATTATCTGCCAACACGCATTTGGCTGATTAGGCGAATGTTATTTATCTAAAAATGCTGTAGTCATGTTATTTCACCTTGTACCCAAATACGACAACAGGAGAGAGAGAGAGAGAGAGAGAGAGAGAGAGAGAGAGAGAGAGAGAGAGAGAGAGAGAGAGAGAGAGTACCTCGGATAAAAAATGTGCTGAAAGAAAGAGAGAGAGTGTCCCTCAGATAAAAAAAGGTGCAGGAAGCGAGAGAGAGAAATCATATTAGAAATGTGTGAGAGAGAGAGAGAGAGAGAGAGAGAGAGAGAGAGAGAGAGAGAGAGAGAGAGAGAGAAACTGGTAATGAAGAACTGTGCAGGAGAAGCGAGAAAATAAACAAAATACCACAGAAAAACTCTTCAGGGCTTCATAGAATCGATCTTCCCCGTACAGCAACAGGAGAGGGTCTGCTCTCGATGTTTTTATATTTCTTTTTATTAACCCTCCCACGAGAGTTTAAGCAACAATATCTTCCCAGGGAGCAGAACAGATTAATGAGGTTAATAAAACGTTAATAAAACTTGGAACAAACCCTCATCTTGAAGTCCTAAACCAACACATTAGTTAGAAGTACTTCTAGTGTATGCATAGATTCTCGAAAGTTCAAATAGATGATCTTTGTTACCGTTATGCTGAAATATATTTAAAAAAAAAAAAAGAGCAAGTCTTCCCGTTAGGCTTTCTGTAATAATAATAACAACAATAAGTAAAAAATGAGCTGAAGTTTCTTCGGCGCAATCGAATTTTCTATACAGCCGCTACAGCG
>NC_089791.1:21005887-21020887 GCF_040412425.1 Macrobrachium rosenbergii
TTTACTTTGTCAAGAAATTAAATTAATCAAGCAAAATTTAAACTATCAAGAATTACTCAAGATTTGAAAAGAAAATCTTAATAAATGAAAATTAAATAAAGTATGCAATGTCAAATTATCAAGAAATATTCAAAATGCTAAGTAAATAAATGTTAAACCACCAATATATAAAATGTGAAAAATCAAGAGATTGTAAACACAAGAACACAAAAAATTACACAAAAGATTTATCAATAATAATTTCACTAAGGCAAAACTTCTCTTATACCTTATTATACCATGGTAATAATAAGTAAATTTAACTTTATTACAGAAGCTTGTGAAAACCTTTGTAGAATCACTTGCAGCTGCTTTAGATTCACAAAACACACTTTTTTGTTGGGCACCGTTACTTTTCCTATGATCAGATCTCAAAAGCTAAGATTAACACCAGTGACCACAAAAATTCTATGTTAATAACTTCTCTCTTTTGAAGAAAGAGAGAGAGAGAGAAAGAGAGAACTAATATGAATAGTCTCTGAAATTAGAGTCAATAAATCTGAGGACTCCAGTATGAAATTAAACAATCATAAGACGTCATTAAGGCATTTTGGGAACGTGATATGAGAGAAGGTTCTAGAAAAAGGAAGGTGATGTCACTTCCAGCAAAATGTTTTGAATGCAATCGGGACAATACATGATCAGAGCAATGCAATCTTATACATGACGCACCTGCCATGAGCTTCAGTGCAAGACTTGTTGCATTTCTCAAAAGTACACGTCTATACAAGAAAATCGTACGGAACACATGTAACATTGCAAAATCCTTCGTCTTCTTCTCGTACGGGACAAAGATTTTACAGAAATCTTAACACGACTCGATTGCTATTCCCGACCCGTCATCACGTAACCCAAAACAAAGCGCTCTCTTATCTTTAACTGATGACAGATGGCACATCTGGTCTAAAACTTGAATTTCTCTCTCCTGCTACTATGCTATTATCAAGAAAGATATTATTAATTTTAAATTACCCTGTTAGGTTATCTAAATCACTAACTCCTTTGAGATCTGAAACTACACTATATACGATACATCAATAATTATTATTATTACGCATGACACATGATAAATAGAAGAGTAAATATATCAAAATTATGGGATGATATACATATTACAAGGCAACATCATGAAAATATATGTATATATATATATATATATATATATATATATATATATATATATATATATATATATATATATATATATATATATATATGTTATTCTCATCACTCAGCAATCACAATAATAAGTTTGAAAATCTCGTCAGTCAGTTATTCTTTTTATAATATCCCGTTACACATGCACACACACACACATATATATATATATGTGTGTGTGTGTGTGTGTGTGTGTGTTGTATCGGTGTGTTTGTGTGTGTGTGCGCTCGCGTGTTGATACAACATTCACTGAAACTGCAATTTGATGAAACTACGGTATTTATCAAAATGATTGTTTTGAATAAGAGAGCGATGAGAGCGTTGATGTACTATTTATGGTGTTTACTTTTGACTGTGATGAATTGATATCAACTAACATTACGTCATGGTGTTAGTCCTGTTACGATTTATGTCAAATTCTCGTATCGGGCTAAAATATGACGAACAAGAAATTCAGTGTGTGATAGAAACGATACTGGCATGACCACATAATTTCTAACTAAAAATGACAACACTAGTTTAATTTGATGAAAATTTTTCCATTTTTAGTTTTCTGTAAAAGAAAACTATTGTGATGGCTATTTGTCTGTCCGTCCACACTTTTTCTGTCCGCCGTCAGATCTTAAAAACTACTAAGGGTAGAGGGCTGCAAACTGGTACTTTGATCTTCCACCCTCCAATTATCAAACATAGCAAATTGCAGCCCTCTAGCCTCAGTAGTTTTTGTTTCATTTAAGGTTAAAGTTAGACATGATCGTGCATCTGGCACAGCTATAGGTGACAACACACGCCACCATCTGGTTGTGGGTGATAGTTTCATGGGCCGCGGCTGAGTTTCATGGGCCGTGGCTGAGAGTTTCATTCAGCATAATACGCTGTACAGAAAACTCGAATGCGCCGAAGAAACCTCCGCGCATTTTTCACTTACTAAGCTTTGTTAATCCTGCCCAACAATTGATTACGAATGCTGACAGTGAAAAATTTACAGCGATCTTATTGGAAATTGCATTTTCTTTCCTTTAACTGACATGTAATTACAATCTAAGCAAGCTGAGTTACAATTAAGTGCCATTCATTTCCATCGGCTATAATTATTTAGTCAACTGCCTCTACATATTAACGTACTTCCTTCACTCGAACAGCATTGCGAGATGTGAATTTCAAAAAATATATCGCAGAACTACAGTGAACTTTGTTTCTGTAATTACTAACCGAATAAAGTTAATACAGTAGTTCGATAAGTGCAGTCAACAACCTGAATTTTGATTGTATAATTAAAATTTAATTCTTTGCATACGCCGATGAACAAGGTTTGATGGATTCATCAAGCCTTTGCCGGACAAGAGAGAGAGAGAGAGAGAGAGAGAGAGAGAGAGAGAGAGAGAGAGAGAGAGAGAGAGAGAGAGACTTATACGACCTACAAGAAAGCAATGAGATACATCCAACTGGGGGTGGGGGGAGAAGGGGGAGGGGTTTTACAACAACCAAAAAATTAAATGGAAACAAGAAGAGAGGGATCCTTATATCTGAACACTCAAACAGCAATAAACAGGAAACATAGAAACGGAAACATTCACCCGAAATAGAAATAAACATTTGATGGGCTGATGATCTTCTGAGTAAACGTAAGATATAGTGGTCTAGTGGAAACAATTTTTTTCATTAATGTCAAAATCATACAGTCTTTTCCGCTTCACTAGATCAGGAAAAACCGTAGATTTTCGGAAATCGTCCAACGCACAACAGGATAAATGGATTGCACTTATAAAACAAGTAAAAACTGCGCAGAAGTTTCTTCGGCGCAATCGAGTGTTCTGTACATCTTATAATAAAGGCTACCGAAAGTAGATCTATCTTTCGGTGGTCTCAGTATAATGCTGTGTGAGCGGCCCACGAAAATTTCTGCCACGGCCCGGTGGTGGCCTATCATATAGCGTTGCTAGACTCACGATCATGGCTAAATTTAACCTTAAACTGAAGCTAGAGGGCTGTAATTTGGTATGTCTGATGTTGAAGGGTGGATTATCAACATACCAATTTGCAGCCCTCTAGCCTCAGCTGTTTTTAAGATCTCAGGGCGGACAGAAAAGTGCGGACGGACAGACAAAGCCATCTCAACAGTTTCCTTTTACAGAAAACTAAAAATAAGCCGGATCTTTCCTAAATAGTGACCCCAAGCAAAGTTAGGGGATCGTTATCTGGGACTAATATTTCTTGGGGATCATTATCTTTATGATATTTACCGTCTTTTGTTTATGTTTTTAAGGCAATCCTCAGCGGACTTGCACTAAGCACGCCGCAAAGGTGGGATATATACCAGGTTAAAACCCTTGGGGGTCACTATCTAGGAAAGATCCAATAAGCCTAAGCATATATTTCATGTCCTTTCAAACAGCATAATAACTTTTTCTACTCTCACTATAACCGTTCACAATTTATTAATATTTTTCTTGTAACGCTATATTCATTTTTTAGGTGACATGGGCCATTACCAGTGTTCAACTGAAACCTAAAGTTAAGGGACAATTTTGTAATAGTATCCCAGGCTGGAGAGTCGTTTTCTTCAAGTCCATAAATGAATATATAGAAAATGTGCTGTAATTCGTTTGCTGGTATACGACCTGAAGTAAAATTCACATGAAATGCACGACCATCAATCTTATAACAGCCTCTGAGTAGCCACATTGTCTTAAAAGTTAAGCCACCCTTCTGGTAAAATGTCAAAAATGTCTTCAATTATCTTTCCTGAAACCCAAACGGACAATCTTGCGTGTATATTCTGACCTATATGAGCTTTTATGCGAGCCATAGTGTTTTTTAGCATTTAATCATGCTGAAGAGAATAATGAAAAAATCTCAGGGGAAACGAGAAGTGGTTTAGTGTTAAAATCAAAAGCGAAACCAAACGGCCCTTATAAAAAAATCTGGCGCAAAAAGGTGACCTAAATATTGAAGACTAATGACTGGTTTGTTTTAAAAACTGGCAGCGCGACTACGAGGTCATCATCTCTCACTGCAAAGTGAAAAGGTCCTGAATATGTGGCACAAGGCTGGAAAAACAGTTCACACGGTTGGAAAAACAGTGCACACGGCCGGAAAAACAGTGCACAAGGCTGAAAAAACAGTGCACATGGCTGGAAAAAGTGCACAAGACTGGAAAAACAGTGCACAAAACTGGAAAAACAGTGCACAAGACTGGAAAAACAGTGCACAAGAATGGAAAAACAGTGTGAAACAACAAGCAAAATATCAGCTAACAGGTTATAAAAAATTTAGCCTTCACTGGAAACACCTTCGACACATCCTACCGACAAGGATTATTTTACTATTCCATAACGGAGGTGGGTCTTTGTGCTTCTAAATCTTGTAACATCGTTCCCGACCCACAAAAGGGAGTCGTTACGGGCAACATGAATCTCATGCGCTCAAACGGGCTGCGTTACACGAGGCTATCGCGCATAAAGAGAGAGAGAGAGAGAGAGAGAGAGAGAGAGAGAGAGAGAGAGAGAGAGAGAGAGAGAGAGAGAGAGAGACAATGAAAGGGTGACGTTAACTCCCTAACGAAGGTGGCTCATGATTCAAGGAAGATATTAGGAAATTCTAAAGACAAGTTCCTGCCTAAATCTCTGCCAGAGATTGACGTCATGCATTGCAGCGGCTGAAATCCCTTTTCCCCCCCTCTCTCTTTCTACTTATATATACATACATATATGCATACATTTTACTTTAGTCGTCTGTAAAAGAAAACTATTGAGATGGCTTTGTCTGCTTTTTTTCTGTCCGCCCTCAGATCTTAAAAACTACTGAGGCTAGAGGGCTAAAAATTATGTTGATCATCCACCCTCCAATCATCACACATACCAACTTGCAACCCTCTAGCCTAAGTAGTTTTTATTTTATTTAAGGTTAAAGTTAGCCATAATCGTGCGTCTGGCAACGCTATAGGACAGGCCACCACCGGGCCGTGGATGAAAGTTTTATGGGCCGCGGCTCATGCATCATTATACGCTGTACCGGAAACTCGATTGCTTCAAAGAAACTTCGGCGCAATTTTTACTTGTTTTCCTTTTGGAATGAGGTAACGCCACAAGGGTTGAACCCTCCAGCTCAAAGCGAGTTTTTAAGGATGAGGTTGCTAGCTCAAGCTCTTTTTCTTGACCCCACCTACCTCTAGTAAACATTCACAACTGGGTCGACTGGTGGGCAGCAGCTGAGAATCGAAATACTGGCCTTGGCAATGTAAGCCCATTACTAAATCAGTGGTCTCTGGTGTTGCCGGGGACACTCAGATGCTTCCCAGAGAAGGCCAAAGAAGCCTGGAAGAGGCAGGGTGTCCCTTTTACCCAATGGCTATGACACGTGGCCAGTATGTCGCTAGGCTCAGTGTTTAACTCCCCTTTTATATATATATATATATATATATATATATATATATATATATATATATATATATATATATATACTGTATATATATAAGGAATGTTCCATTCAAAACCAGTACCCCTGCTGAAAAGATGTTAAAATCTCATCAATATGAATAATAACATCCTCTTATTTTAATCACACACACACACAAAGAGAGAGAGAGAGAGAGAGAGAGAGAGAGAGAGAGAGAGAGAGAGAGAAAGGACAAGCAGATCCCTTTGGTTGACCAGGGTCCATTGATTATTCCCAAAACAGTACAGTTATGAACCAGCCATGGAGGTTGAGAATAGGAAGTTACCGCTTTATTTTCGCCTAAAAGCGTCGATAGTTAACAAAATACCCAAACTTAAAAGTAATATCTGGTGAATTAATGTCAAAGTTGGAGATGAAACTTATGCATTTTTCAATGAAAGAGAGATGCTAAATTTGCACGAACAAGGAAATTAAAACGGGATATTTTTTTCATTTGCAAATGAATATCATCTAGATGAGGTTTTTAAAATAAAAATGAGGCACTTTAAAATTATATGAGAAGTTTCATATGACTCTAATCATAATCCGGTAGTTGCCAAGATAAACAATGTGAACAGAAATGGCAGGGACTACAGAAAGTTAAAACTGATATTGATGAATTAAAGAAAACTTGACAAACAAAATTATGTTACAAACTGTAAGGAAGGAACAGAAAATTAACAATACAGACAGCTGGGGGCCATAGACCAAACCTTTAATAATACAACAGATAACAAGAGAGGAATAACTAATATTAGTTCAAGAAAACTAAAGGAAAGCAGCAGACTACATCAATAAATAAATAAATAAATAAAGCACAGATACAATACCTACCACGACTATAACATGAGAAAATAATGGAGCTCTTGGAGACGCAACTGTGTAGTTCTGAATACAAAAGGCCAACCAGTCTAATACAAATAAAGGGAATGAAAATGTAGAGGAGACAAACGGAATATATACAATAGAACCCATAAAGTGTCTGGTAAACAACAAATCCCTCAGTTACCAGCGGATCTACTGAAAAAAAAAAAATTGAAGAAAGGTATTATACAGCAACTTCAGAGTCACACTACTGATATGGATGCACAGAGAGAGAGAGAGAGAGAGAGATGCTAGGTTCATAAGACTAAGGTAACAATAATAAAAGCAATGAAACAATCGAAATTATCGCGGACACATTAAACCACACAGAAAATGGTAAGAGACTACCAAAATGGTTTTCAGAGAATAGACCAGCAGTAGACCAGATATACTCACAATCATACAGCGATGGAAGAAATACTGGCAGCATAACATGGGAGTGTAGCAGGCCTTTGTAGACTTTAGATAGGCCTATAACACTACCCATAGGACCTGAATGAAACAATGCTTCGATGTGAACAGTAGGCGAAAAAGAGACTTGCAATGAAGGGAAAACGGGTCTAGGACAAGTGGCCGCGGCCAACTGGCAGCAGACTAACTGGCCGCAGAGTCATATAGAAAAGGACAACTGGCCGGGCCACTTCGCCGCCATCATATTGAAAGTATCAAAACATATTCTTATTGAGTTAAAAAATATAAAGAATAATTTTATGATAGTCACTATTTGACAATATATCTAGTTTGATTTCTCAAGTAAAAGAAAAATACGTAAAAAGCTAAATTAAAACACCATACTTATTGAAATACACATAAAAAACATATATATAACAGCATAAGTCTAAGAAAAGTTATGAGCAATTCCTCTTAGATATTTTTGAATTTGTTTTTCTTTCTCTACTTGAGGTGGGTCAGTCAGCGTTATGCGAATGCTCATTTATTTGTTTTATATTTCACCATTCTTTACATGAATTCGCGCCTTGCATAACCTCATTCTTTCGCATCTCTAAAACTGCGTGACATTATCAGGACAAAGTCTGTCGAAAACGTATCTATATCCATCGCTCACATATTTCTCTTTTCCTCGTTGTGAGAGTGTCTCTGTTGCCATTGAAAAAGGGGTTTTGTTACTGAACATTCTACAATGTAAACTTAAACTTTATTATTTCCCAAACAGGTAATTTTTTTATGACTATTAGGCATTGTTGTACATAAAATAGTTTACATCCATGTAAAATAATTACAACCATTCAAAAACGTATTTGTTGAAAGGAAACACTAACTGGCGAAGTGCCCAGCCCTTATAGACAAAATAGGAACTGACAAATAAACAGAGAGAGAGAGAGAGAGAGAGAGAGAGAGAGAGAGAGAGAGAGAGAGAGAATTTTTCATTTTTTCCCTCTTCTCATAGATGTTTCAGCGGCGGCCAGTTAGGCTGGGGCTAGTTACTGGCCGCGGCCAGTTGTCCCATTCCCAGGGAAAACGGAGGATGGGAGTACACAACAATGTTCACTTACAAGAAAGCAACGTCAAATGAAAACAATGGAAGGTCAGCACCGACCACTTATGTTGGTGGTTTCCAGAGTGGAAATTACAGGGAATACAAGAAAATGACAAAGGCAATGATGCGAGGAAATATCTGATGAAGAAGGAAAAAATACACAACGGAATGCTGGAAATCCTGAACGCTCAAATGAATCTATTAAAGAAGATGGCAAAGGAGACCAGTGCAAGAACTGATGCCAGATATAGGTGCTACCACAATTTGCTTTTAGTCCTCAACAGCATCTAAATACCAAGAATACTGAATGGATGTAAGGCTTTATCACCCACTTAAATCTTACGACAAAAGCTGGTGGCATCTGAGAACAAACCATGAAGAATAGAATTTGCAAAGCATAAGTAAGTCTAATGTGGAAAAAAGTATATCTTAGTTTAACCAGACCACTGAGCTGATTAACAGCTCTCCTAGGGCTGGCCCGAAGGATTAGATTTATTTTACGTGGCTAAGAACCACCTGGTTACCTAGCAACGGGACCTACAGCTTATTGTGGAATCCGAACCACATTATGACGAGAAATGAATCTCTATCACCAGAAATAAATTCCTCTAATTCTTCACTGGCCGGTCGGAGAGTCGAACGCTGGGCCAACAGCGTGCTACCCGAGAGCTCTACCCACCCCTCCAAGGAAGAACTATCTAATGTAGAGTAATGGTCAGAGGGACGACGTCATAATTTCGAACTTGAGAGACAAAACAAAACAACCTTTGACCTCAAATGTTATTCATTCACAGGGGCTTGTATAAGCAAGATATGAAACGAGAGGTATAAGATGCAACAGCTGGTTGAATAAAAACAAGACCAGCAGTCGCTGGTAGACAGACTCTAGACGGAAAGACATCCTCCTGGAGTGAGTGATGTTAATACTAGCCTCATCTCACCACTGCTATCCCCGGTGGGAGGTGAGCAATATAAGCATGTTTCCTAAAAAAAAATCACTGTACCTCTGTTGACTTAAGCTGTGAATTATGTACCAGGACATAAGTCGATTGTGGTGGGTCGTACCAAACATGCAGAAGGGCATAGAAGATAGCAATTTTATCCGCAAATAATTGCTGAAAACCAGAAGGCTAACCTCTTCTTTGAACAAACCTTTTGAAGGGTTTTAATGGCAGTTAGGGATAAATCTTCACTCTGGCTACAACCCAAAATACTCAACGGCCTACCAGTAGCATAAATCACTAATAAACTGTGTGTTTCTGTGTGTGCACGTGTCTGTGTGTATGTCGGTCTGTTTCTTGGTTTGCTTTGGTAAGACTAAGAAATCTTGGTTTGCTTTGGTGAGGCTAAGAAATCTTGGTTTGCTTTGGTGAGGCTAAGAAATCTTGGTTTGCTTTGGTGAGGCTAAGAAACTGTATGGAAAACGTGGTTCAACTCTCTCTCTCTCTCTCTCTCTCTCATATGCTTTGGTATGATTTACCGTTTCCGACCATAAGCAAAGAAAAGAAGGTTCACATTTCTCTTAGATCTGTCGTTGCGTGTGTGTGTGTTTTTTTTTTTTTTTTTGTTCATAAGTTAAGCCTCGCTCTAAGTTTTTTATATTTCTTTTGTATATCCCCCGAATGGCTTTGACTTTAATGTCTTCTACCTATCACTGTATATTGAGATGTCCCACTACCCAGCCATTGTTCGTAAAATCGGGAATTTACTAGGGGTGGAATTGCCAAAAACTGGCTCATCTTTTGGATATTAGGAACAACTGACAAAACCAGATACAGAAACGGCGGTAGGAAGTATCTAAGGGCCACAGCAGTTGCATGCCAAATGAATAATGGAAGCCCAAATACTTCTTATAATTGTTCCTCTGGAACTGGAACGGGAATATAAACTTTGGGTCAAAAGCCACGCGCTGGGACTTAGCAGGTCATTCAGCACTAAGATAACGTTGAAACAATTATTAGGAGAGAGGGGGGAAAGTAAGATGGAAGAAAGGGAATATGAATGGAGTTATAGTAAATGGACTGAAAGGGGTTGCAGCTAGTGGCCGAAGGGACGCTGCAAATAACCTTAAGTATCCCCCTACGGGATAACTGTTCCTCTAAAAACCAAATGTATTGATTACAACATCTAGATACGATTACAGTTACTTCTCTGAACTGATCTCTTTAAGTGTTATCTAATTCATGTATAGTTCATGACGCAATTCCCTGTCATGTAAAATCGTTTTGACTAGGTTTGTCAAACTACATTTCATCTTTAAAACGGCGATTTCGGTATTTCACATTCACAGCAGTCTTTATAATAAACAAACTTGATTGCTGATGATTCGTATTTATTTTTGGATTTCGTCGATACAGTCCATCTTTTCTTCCCCTTCAGGCCTTCATTTCGTTTTGATTTTTGCTTTGATTTCCCTTTCATTAATTCAAGAACGTTATTTGATATTATCCTCAATGGTATCATCGATCTTGACATTAAATATCGTTACACAGCACACTCAACGTTTACTGACAGTATCCGCCACCTTCGCTGTACTCAAATACCTACTTCGGCTTTAGAATATATATATATATATATATATATATATATATATATATATATATATATATATATATATATATATATATATATATATATATATATATATATATATAATTACTAACAGGACCTCATTCAAACTGGACGGTATCTAGCGGATATATTTATTTTAAAAAAGTTTGAATGAGGTCCTGTTAGTAATTATATTAATGCACAGAATAAATAAATATATATATATATAAATATATATATATATATATATATATATATATATATATATATATATATATATATATGATTATTATCACTTTTGTACGTGATTCATTTATCACACATTACCACAGGTGAAAAATAAGAGACAGGGTATAGATCGTGACCGGTTTCGACTTTATTTCCAAGCCGTTGACGAAGGAAATAAAGTCGAAACCGGTCAGACCTACAACCTGTCTCTTATTTTTCACCTGTAATAATAAGATATGATATATATATATATATATATATATATATATATATATATATATATATATATATATATATATATATATATATATAGAGAGAGAGAGAGAGAGAGAGAGCGTGCATAAGTGTCCACGATTACCCATCCTTCAATATGCATGTACAGTATACTACTATGAGATTCAGAGCCTTTGTCCCGGTGTTTTCCCAGAATAACTTTTTTTCTGTGCATTTGACAAAGATATTATTTAGCCATAGTATACTTTACATCCCTGCCTAATTTTCGGCAGCATTCTTTATTGCTTACATTAGAGAAAAAGTATATTCGTAAGAGTAAAATAAAACACCAGAAGCCAGTGGCGGAGCACTAATGAATGGGTTCAGAGTTATACGTGACGTAAACATATGACGTCCCGACTCCTCCCACAAGGTGATGACGACAAACAGCTGTCTCTGAAATTCTGAATGCTTATTCGTACCTTGTCAAGGCTTCAAGAAGGGCGGCTATGATAAGCCATTGTCCCCGTGGTTGCAGGACAGCTTTTGTGATTCGACTTGCACATTTGTTTAGAAGTGAGGAGGCCCGTGGCAAACCCTATGTCAGCTTGCACAGGTAAATGAATAATAGGGCGATTCACCAGGGCGGACCTTCAGGCCAAGTTACAGGAGGCCAGGCTTTGCGCTAACCCGGAGGTGTGGACAGGAGCTATTCGTCAGTCTCAGAGCTTTGAGGAGGAATACTGGGCGTTGGATAATATCCATGAGAGCGTGGAACCTGTCATCATAAACATAGCCACTGATGATGAAGATGAAGACCTCTTCCTGGACAGCGATGGAGAATAAATTGTTTTTCTGTGTTGGATGTTTCATTTCTGTACTTGCAAAATATGTTTTTGAAATATATAAGCCTAACAATAGTTGTTTCATGATAAAAATGTATTACACATATTGATACTTATCAATAAATTGAAGAATATCGATTTAATGATCTACTTTAAAAACCAACTCCTCAAACAGCGACAAAACTTACAGAAAATACACCTTTACGGTGTTCGAGCCACTTTATGAATAAATGGCAGTCTCCATTTTAATCTCCCCATCACCTTATGCTTGACAGGTTCTATTTTAAACTGGCCACTCTTCACAGTGGATTGGATTGATTTGGATCATGAAATTTAGGGCATAGCCAAAGGGTGGAACCTTTTAATGTCATTCAGGCCTGAGAAATAGTTGGAGGTGTTGGAAAGCAAGCAAGGAAAAAGCAATGTACAAAAAAATTACAGAATATTAGCAAGAAAAAGAGATAGAGGGTTGTTGGTCATTTTGTGTTAAGATTACTTACCAATCTAATCCTATGCAATTGTCTATTCAACGCAATGATCGTCACTGTCATATTAGGAAAAATATCAAAGGAGTTACGACGAATGCCAAAGTTTTCTTCACTTTATCAATTGATTTTTAATTATATAATTTTTCAATGGAGAAATAGTGATAGAAAGTAATTTCTCGGATTACTTGTGGAAACCCTTTTCTTCAAGGATTCTAGCACTCGACCTCATGACATAAATCCTAGAGATACTACTACTACTACTACTACTACTACTACTACTACTACTACTACTACTACCAAGTGTAAACAAGGAGTATTGGTTGTATTCCATTGTTGCCAGAGGTTGAGACTTTTTCACGAATAGCCAATTATCCATCGAGAAGGAGGCAAGTTAATGGCGTCATAGGTTACGTCATTATATTATCTTCGAAAGACATTCCTCTGAGTTTGCTGGCGATGTCTATAAGAAGTCGGCGTTACTCTTATAATTACCAGAACTGTGCAACTTTCGTAATACAGAATACAGTAAAAAATAAGGTAGGGATGCAAGATACCCTGTGACAAAGTGTCATCTGTCAGGTACGTTGATAAAATTTTATTCCGGAAAAACACCGGGACACCGGCTGTGAATCTCATAGTAATTACAGATATCTTAAATCAGTCTGAGTCACAAGTTACTAATTAATTAAGCAGAATTCTGAATGTCTGATAGATATTCCTTGACTACACTAAATATCCTATTGTCTGAACTTCCCGTGACATCCTGCTTTGTACAAAAGGTCAATGAAACGATAGGTCTTTATGTAAATGGTACTCAGCAAAAGGACACTTTAACGAGCTATATACTATACAGTATGCAAGCAAAAGCACGCAAGGCTAGAGAAAATGAGTTCGACAAACAAGCCGTTTAAAATTGGTAAGATTTATGAATTGGCCTAAATCCAAAAGTCCAAACCAAACACCTTTATTCATATGAACCCCTTGCCATGACTTTCAGGCTGCCTTTGTGTAAGGTCAGTGTTTGCCTTTATGACGACTAAGCACTTTCTATATATGGCTATGATTCAGAGGCAGAATCTTGTCTTGGCGGCTTATACTGGAGAAAATAAACGCTTGAATGTCTCATTACGCACCGAGAAGGAATGCAAACTTCTGGGAGATGCGACGACGAGGGGATGCTGTAACAGACACTTGTAGGGTAAACGTCCCATCATGCGGGTTCGTGCCTGAATAAAAGAGTGGGGTTGAGCGTAGGATAAACGTCTCTACCTTGCAGAGAGAGAGAGAGAGAGAGAGAGAGAGAGAGTTCTAGAATGGTTCAGCAAAACTTAGAGTTAGGTACAAGATAAAGGACCAAAAGCAGATCGTCTTCTGGTCAGTGAGGCAGCATCGGCCATAGTCAAGCTCTTCGACAGGCAGCAGACGATGCAGACCTGACATCGTTGGTCCATTTAACAGCTCCCTCGTCCAGTTCTCTAACTTGTGACGGACGTTTAGGAGACTCGTGAGCAGCGACAGGTCGTGACGAGGCTCGAAAAGCCAGCAAGGGTGAGTAAGTGTAATGGTAACCACCACAGCTAAAGTAAACATGGCTTTTAGACTGTGGCGCTGATTAATACATAAGGCAACGTATTTCTGGAACTGCTGTACCGGTTACAAACGCAAACAAGGAAAAATGCGCCGAAGTTTCTTCGGCGCAATAGAATTTTCTGTACATCCGCTACAACTCATAATCAAGCCCACCGAAAATACTGTAGATCTATCTTTCGGTGGTCTCGGTAAAATGCTGTATGAGCCTCGGCCCATGAAACTTTAACCTGTCCGGTGGTGGCCTATCCTATATCGTTGCCAGAAGCACGATTATAGCTAACTTTAACCTTAAATAAAATAAAAACTATTGAGGCTAAAGGGTTGCAATTTGGTATGTTTGATGAATGGAGGGTGGATGATCAACATACCAATTTGCAGCCCTCTAGCCTCCGTAGTTTTTAAGATCTGTGGGCGGACAGAAAAAGTGCGGAGAGAAAAAAGTGCGGACGGACAAACATATACTGTACTTCTGGATCTGAGTTGTATTTACAAGCATTAAAAGTGACACAGTATTTGGATTTCAGTAGGGGTTATAAATTGGAAAAACCGACAAAACTGTGGCTTCCAGCGACAGCTACAAAACACGCAGAGACAGACACGCTCAAAAGCACCCATACTTCCGGGTTAAAGCCTTGAGATCACTTGGGCTTCATACCAGGTAATCAATGTCATAGGTCTTGGAGATGAGAAAGCGATAAATAGTCGGGCCCCCCGGCCCCCCCCCCCCGACCCCACAAGTCCTTTCAATTCCGCTTCCTGTTCCTGTTTGATGACACAGGTGTTTACCGTCTCATTTTGGTTGGAGACGGAAAGAATGTGTGAGTTACTAACATTTCGTAGAAATGAAAATGGAATGCGCCATCCTTATGACGATCGTATCGACGTTGCTGTCACTTCTGTTTGTCACATGGAAATATACTTCCAAAATGCAGATCATATGTCTTTGTGATATATGGCGACATAACTGACGATTTTAATGGCCAATACTGAGTTATAGAACATTTACCTAAAGGTGGAAGCACGTAGAGACTTAGACTCTTAGAGATACAATTTAAATACGGGGCAGAAACAAAATAAAAAAAAAATACTA
>NC_089791.1:21025887-21053387 GCF_040412425.1 Macrobrachium rosenbergii
GGGAGGTCTATTGCAACCATCACGGTGGAGCCATGCTCTTTTTCCTTGACATTACGTTTTCTTACTTTCTTTGGAGATGAGACATAACAATAATGGAACCTAGTTCGCCTTACGAGTAAAGAATGCAGTTCGAATCCAGGTCGAGAACAGAGCGATGTGGGCACATTCTACTAAAACTCCCGGTGCCTTGGCTGGCCTACACCAGTCGGTTACTAGTGGGTCACAGGCGGGGTGGAGAAGGACAAGGGACTGCAAACCTCATCCGGAAATGATAGCGGAGCTTAGAAAGGTCATCACCTCATGGAACCACTAGCTCTAAGGTGAAAAGTGGTCTAGGTTCAATTATGAATGTTGCGGTGGTTGTGTATTGTTTTTTTCTCTGAAGCCAGTAATCACTCGAACTGACGAACGCACAAAAACCTACCTACGCCCTTTCAGAAGGGAACGAAATGATTCTTTTCCAGGTTTTTCCTTTCCGTTTGCGTACTTTTGACAAACTGAAGGATGAAAATAAGGAGCCAGTAAATAATGCCTTAATGAGCTCCAATATGACATCCACAGGGAGACAGATAGAATATAGAATTTAGGCAAAAGGCCAAGCGGTGGGACCTATTCGGTCATTCAGCACTGGAAACGGAAACTGAGAGTAAAAATGTCTGAAAGATGTAACAGGAGTAAACCTCGCAGTTGATCTATGAATCAATTGTTAGAGAAGGCGGAAAGTAAGATGGAAGAAAGAGAATATGAGCGGAGGTACAGTTAAAGGAATGAAAGGGTTTGTAGTTAGGAGGCCGATGGGACGCTGCAAAGAACCTTAAGGAAATGAGGGTGTACTGTTGGCCCTACCCCCCTACATGGAACATCCACGGGGAGAAACTGTAAATTGAAAAGTCTCAGATTTGTCTAGAGAGAGGAGTTGTAAATAGTAAATGTAAAACTTACTTGTAGCCATTCGTTCGAAAACAGCATCCAAGAGCGAAATTCTAACTAGTCTTAAAATTAATAAAATCAATGCCAAACCACACAAGGAACCTTCCATGCCTTTAGATTAACATTCAATGATGATAATTATAACAATAACACTAAACTGGGTTTAACTACGCTGACCAAACAAGAGAGCCAATATTTTTTTGTTGTTAAGTCACTTTTCTATAAAAGATTATTCTCTTTAATCTTACTACTTTAGATACAGTGACGCCAGAAGGCGTATCTGGGTGATCACCTACTGAAGAAAATCGAAAGGGGGAGTAAAAACAAAATATCCATCGGTTTCTGTACAATAAAAAAGGAAATTGAACAATGGTACCATTAATTTAAAAGAAAAATGGCACCATAAATAAGTGCTAACTGAACGTGAAATGCTGGCTTGTGAGAAAAATGGCGACATAAAAAGTTCAAGTTCATGAGAAAATATGAATTGTGAGAAAGATGGTGCAATAAAGAAACTAAAATCAAGGAGAAAATGTGAATAGTGAGAACCATAGCACCATATAAAAGTTCAAATTAAAGAGAAAATGTGAACTGTTGGAATGATGGCACCATACAAAAGTTTAAATTAAGGAGAAAATGTGAATAATGAGAACGATGACACCATATATAAGTTCCAATGAAAGAGAAAAGGTGAATAGTGAGAACGATGGGAATATGTATAAACCCAAATTAAAGAGAAAATGTGAATTGTGAGAACGATGGGACCATAACGATGCGATGGGACCAAATATAAACCCAAATTAAAGAGAAAATGTGAATTGTGAGAACGATGGGACCAAGTATAAACCCAAAGTAAAGAGAAAATATGAATTGTGAGAACGATGGGACCATGTATAAATCCAAATTAAAGAGAAAATGTGAATTGTGAGAATGGTGGGACCATGTATAAACCCAAATTAAAGAGAAAATGTGAATCGTGAGAGCGATGGCATCATGTATAAACCCAAATCAAAGATAAAATGAGAATAAAGAGAATGATGACACCATATATAAGTTCCAATGAAAGAGAAAATGTGAATAGGGAGAACGATGGGACCATATAAAAGTTCAAATTAAAGAGAAAATGTGAATTGTGAGAACGATGGGACAATAACGATGGGACCAAATATAAACCCAAATTAAAGAGAAAATGTGAATTGTGAGAACGATGGGACCAAGTATAAACCCAAATTAAAGAGAAAATGTGAATTGTGAGAACGATGGGATCATGTATAAACCCAAATTAAAGAGAAAATGTGAATTGTGAGAACGATGGGACCAAAACGATGGGACCAAATATAAACCCAAATTAAGAGAAAATGTGAATTGTGAGAACGATGGGACTATAACGATGGGACCAAGTATAAACCCAAAGTAAAGAGAAAATGTGAATTGTGAGAACGATGGGACCACGTGTAAACCCAAATTAAAGAGAAAATGTGAATTGTGAAAACGGTGGGACCATGTATAACCCCAAATTAAAGAGAAAATGTGAATCGTGAGAGAGATGGCATCATGTATAAACCCAAATCAAAGATAAAATGAGAATAAAGAGAATGATGACACCATATATAAGTTCCAATGAAAGAGAAAATGTGAATAGTGAGAACGATGGGACCATATAAAAGTTCAAATTAAAGAGAAAATGTGAATTGTGGGAACGATGGGACCATAACGATGGGACCTAATATAAACCCAAATTAAAGAGAAAATGTGAATTGTGAGAACGATGGGACCATAACGATGGGACCAAGTATAAACCCAAATTAAAGAGAAAATGTGAATTGTGAGAACGATGGGACCATGTATAAACCCAAATTAAAGAGAAAATGTGAATTGTGAGAACGATGGGACCATAACGATGGGACCTAATATAAACACAAATTAAAGAGAAAATGTGAATTGTGAGAACGATGGGACCATAACGATGGGACCAAGTATAAACCCAAATTAAAGAGAAAATGTGAATTGTGAGAACCATGGGACCATAGCGATGGGACTAAGTATAAACCCAAATTAAAGAGAAAATGTGAATTGTGAGAACGATGGGACCATGTGTAAACCCAAATTAAAGAAAAAATGTGAATTGTGAGAACGGTGGGACCATGTATAACCCCAAATTAAAGAGAAAATGTGAATCGTGAGAGCAATGGCATCATGTATAAACCCAAATCAAAGATAAAATGAGAATAATGAGACCGATGGCACCATATATAAGTTCCAATGAAAGAGAAAATGTGAATAGTGAGAACGATGGGACCATGTATAAACCCAAATTAAAGAGAAAATGTGAATTGTGAGAACGATGGGACCATAACGATGGGACCAAGTATAAACCCAAATTAAAGAGAAAATGTGAATTGTGAGAACGATGGGCCCATGTATAAACCCAAATTAAAGAGAAAATGTGAGTCGTGAGAACGATGGCACCATGTATAAACCCAAATCAAAGAGAAAATGTGAATCGTGAGAACGTTGGCACCATAAATAAGTTAAAATTAAAAAGAAAATGTGAATTGTGGGAACAGTGGCACCATAAAGAAGTGCAAATTTCAAGCCTTCTGTTTAAATACATGAACACTGAGGAAGTGCTTGTTTACTCTATGGTGAAATTATCATTGACAAGCTAAAGATCAGTTCCGAATCAAGATAAAACGCAAACCATCCATTGCAGCATGAACATACACGGTTTAAAGGAAGTATATGAAAACATATGCACCTACAAATTAATATTTACGAGAGAGAGAGAGAGAGAGAGAGAGAGAGAGAGAGAGAGAGAGAGAGAGAGAGAGAGACCTATAAACTTACATTTATGAGAGAGGAAGAAAGAAACTGACTGTGATTTGTACACACACACACACACACACACACACACACACACAGAGAGAGAGAGAGAGAGAGAGAGAGAGAGAGAGAGAGAGAGAGAGAGGCCCATAAGCTTACATTTATGACATTTAGAGGAAGAAAGAGATAGAATAGATTTATACATAGCTGAGCTGAGAGAGAGAGAGAGAGAGAGAGAGAGAGAGAGAGAGAGAGAGAGAGGCCCATAAACTCACATTTATGAGAGAGAAAGAAAGAGATAGAATAGATTTATACATAGCTGAGAGAGAGAGAGAGAGAGAGAGAGAGAGAGAGAGAGAGAGAGAGAGAGAGAGAGAGAATGGCATACCCATAAACTTGGAAAAAGAGAAAGAGTATGATTTATACACAGCTGAGAGAGAGAGAGAGAGAGAGAGAGAGAGAGAGAGAGAGAGAGAGAGAGAGAGAGAAATGTTATACCCATATACTTGAAAAGAGAGAGAGAGAGTATGAATTATGCAAAGTTGAGAGAGAGAGAGAGAGAGAGAGAGAGAGAGAGAGAGAGAGAGAGAGAGAAATACACATAAACTTGCAGAAAGAGAAAAAGTACGATTTATACACAGTTGCATACCCATATACTTGAAAAGAGAGAGAGAGTATGATTTATGCAATGTTGAGAGAGAGAGAGAAAGAGAGAGAGAGAGAGAGAGAGAGAGAGAGAGAGAGAGAGAGAGAGAGAGAGAGAGAGAGAAATCACGCGCACGCCAAGGCAAAAAATGCAAGCTCAGTCATCCTACCTTTAGCATAAGTCGCCTGGAATAAATAATGATGAAAACGAAAAAAAAAACAAAAATCGTTTTCCAATAAAATGTCTTGACGTAATCCCCCAGTTTACCTGTGGGGAGCGATTACTGATTCATCGACCCACTGACTCTTCTCTGTCCCGGGGCTGAGTAATCCAGTAATTAGGGGGTTACTTGTTCCTAAATCTCAGGCGAATTTCGTGAATAAGACATGACTCAGTGGTTTCCACCATTTGCAGGATTACGTCATCCATTCAGTTTGCGTATGGGATTATAATCAATGAGCTGGACCCTCCTTCTACATAACGGCAATTGCCAGTTTGTGTACATTGCGCATTCCACTGTGTTTTATTATTTTCTTTTTTTTAAGCACTTCTTAAGAGTCAACATAATGATTTATTTATGTGAGGGAAATGGTTCAGCTTTAGAAATTAATACACACACACACACACACACACACACACACACATATATATATATATATATATATATATATATATATATATATATATATATATATATATATATATATACATACATACATACATACATGAAGATAAATACATAAACATATTTACAACGTTGCAACATACATACATACACTTTACATTTTATGAAGATAAACAGAAGAAGTTCAACTATTTGACCTTTGCAATTATAGTGGTATTTCAGTAAAAGCACTTTATATTTGTATATATATATACATATATAGATATATATATATATATATATATATATATATATATATATATATAACATATATATACAATATACATACATATACATACATATATATATATATATATATATTATCTTCATATACATATTATAGTATATATTTCAGTAAATATATTATATATATATATATATATATATATATATATATATATATATATATATATATATATATATATATATATATATCTTTAAAATTAGAACACCACAAGGTGTTTCCTTCTTGTTCAGAAAAAGTATTAGGGATCTTCTCGCCCTATTGAAGCGCGTGTCCCAACCACTTGAATACGAGGCCCAAATATACATACATACATACACATACATACACACACATATATATATATGTGTGTGTATATAAAGGACATTCCATTAGCGTCACTACCAACGTTGCTCTTCATTTGCCCTAATTTTATAACATTTTTTTTTTCCTTCCCTTTTATCCTCCCCTTCAGGATTCCCTCAGCCATCTGATTCCTTCTCCCGTTACCCAAAGCGCACCCCGCCTCCCGCCCCCCAGCTTATTTTATTTCCATCCGTCCTCTATCTTCGCCAACTAAGTCTTCCTTTCACACATTTCTCGGTCCATTCGAATCCCGTTGGTGAGGAAGTCCATATATACCACTCGTTTGACTGGACTTATTATCTTGCGATTTCTCCTTCTATGAACCACAGGCTATTAAAAAATGTAAAAAGAATGAGAGGAAACAAGAATGGCTTCTGACCCTTGACAATCCGAAGGGGAAAAACCATCCTGCTTCTTAATCATGAAAATTACAAGACTCGGGAAAGGTGCAGGGGAGAGGGGTGGAAGGCTGCAAGAGGGGAGCCGGGGATGGTTGGGGAGGTGGGGTGGGATTGCTGTCCAGTCTTGAGGAAAATGGATTGGAAAAATGACTGTACCACTAATTTAGATTTTTAACGTCAAAAGTCAATTGGAGAGAGGGTGGCTTAACAGGCGTTAATTAGCCAGTTGGGAGTAGGATGATGTCAGAGTAAAATCCCAAAACCGCTACAACACGAAAGCAACGAAACCGAAACCTAGAATAGAAATGACCGCAGGCGATTGGCGATGCAAATTGCTCTGACTTCCATCAAATAGGGGAAGGAACAAGGATACACTCTTCAAACGACAGCGGTACTCCAGAAAGTGAGAGACGAAGGCAATTTGAATGTCACATAAGATGATATGAAAAAAGGGAATATTCCACTTATTCAGCATAGATATTCATAGCAAATATAGCTGATCGATGACACTCGGAAGGAAGGACGTGACTTTAAATAAGGTGAAACCAAGAATTCATTATTAGATGTCTTACTGAAGGTCGCATTTCAGAAAGGGAGTCTGCAGTACATGCCCCCCAGTAAAGCGTCTGAGTAAGTAGGGCGTGACTGTCATGGGCACAATGTGCACTGGACTGAATTAGAATATAAAATTTAGGCCAAAGGCTAAGCGCTGAATGACCTCATAGGTCTTTAAAGAGGCGGCGAGCAAGAGGCTGAGTCAAGGTGTATTCTGATTTATTGATACTTGTTTGTTGTTTCAGATTTAGCTGGCCTTGTGCCAGCACGGGCTCTTGCTCCTAGAGCAGCCCGTGGAGTTTACTGATACAAACTCTCTGGCAAGGCAAGAACTCTTGCGAGCGAAAAAGTAGAATTTGACATTAGAAGAAAACGGAGGGACGTCTATACAGTATACAGTCAGAAGTGTTTTCTCACACCTGAAGAATGGTTAACAATTCTGTATACAAATTAGAAAGAGGTTTCAAATACATATAGTTAGAAAGCTTGCAATGCCTTACATACATTAGTAATTACAGTTCTGACAAAACATAAAGTATCCTCTGAAAAATGCATAAAAGATCGTTTGAATCAGGAGCGCTGGACCTGTGTTTCCTGAGTCTCGGGTGCGTCATGTAGACTTTTGTTTTGACGCGAGGATGTCCTGAGCATGGTCTAAGAAAGAGAAAGTCTGTTCATGTGCAGGCAGGCTGAGCTACACCTACGTCACGCGGTGAGGTGGGTAGAGAAAGACTCAGATGGCTGACAGGTAAATAGCCCATCCGCTCGCCCCATGACGTCATGCGCAAAGTTGGTCGAATTTTGGGTCAGTTGTGAACAGACCTCCTCTTTCTTAGACCATGGTCCTGATGGTCCCAGCGACAGCCCTGGACCTCACAGGTTATTCAGCGCTGCAAATAATGTTGAAAAAATTGTTAGGCGAGGGTGGAAAGTAAGATGGAAAAAGGACTGAAAGGGGTTGCAGCTAGGGGTCCAAGGGACGCTGCAAAGAACCTTATGCAATGACACGGTGCACTGACAGCACTGCCCTCCTCCAAGGGTGTAACATGGAGAGTTCAGATGATGGGTAAGGTGGAAAGTGGTGTTTTAAAAGCAATTCCCGAGTTTTATCATAATGGCAGTTACAAATATTACAGCGCACAGAAAAGCAATCAAAGGAATTTTGCATGAAAGTGCCTCTGAATTAAACCTTTTGCCTCGGCGTGGGACAATCCTTTCAAGTCTTATTTGACTAATAACCTTAGAGCTTTCAAGCACAACAAGTTAATTTCAGGAATCACTTTCCTTTTATGGGCTGTTTCTTGAAAATGCAAGCATGCGATGTTAATTGAACCTACACAGTCATGGTGCTCCTTTAAAACGCAAACAAGATGTGTTCCTTTAGTGACCAACCATTTCGTAAGTGTTCCTTGAAAACCAGAAAATGTGATTTTTCTCGAGAACCTAACTGCTTTAGCGTCCCTTGGAAACCCAAAATTACATTATTACGCAACTTTATTACGTAACTTAAAAGAGACTGTTCCGTAAGTCTTAAACAAATTTCGTTCCTTGAAAACCCAAGCAGTGTTCTATTGAAAGTAACTACTACCGTTTCAAAATCTATACGCTAGTGCTTGTATAAAGCCACTTTTTTTATACTCTAAGCAAGCTGCCTATATCTACAAAGCTAAGTAGAGTATTACTGTTTGGGTACTCATTTGGTACCTATGAGAGAACGACTGAGCAGTAGTTCTAAGAGTGAATCTCCCATTCCAGATTCAGTTGTAATATCAGTTGGAATAACTAACTCATACTTCCTAGACCACGATGACCACTCTTCTCCTTCTTTCTTGGTGGATTCCTTATTCATTCTCATCCCTGTAACCATAAATCCCACCCTATAAAAATCCACAAACATATAAATAAATCGTATAAATGTGCAAAAGTTAAAACAAAGACTTTCGAACACCTGAACGGTGTTCCTCTTCAGTGTTTATGCTAAAACGTAAACACCGAGGAGGACATCGTTTATGTGTATGAGTCTTTATTTTTGTCTTTTACAAATAATACAATTGGATCTTTCCTAGACAGTGACCCCCAAGGGTTTTCTGGGGCCGTTATCTAGGAATAATTTTTTTTGGGGGTCAATATCTTTATGATATTTACAGTCTTTTGTTTATGTTTTACGGTATTCCCCAACAGGCTTGTACTAAACACACCGCAAAGGTGGATACATGCCGGGTTAAAACCCTTGGGGGTCATTATGTAGGAAAGATGCATACAATTTATTGAAAGAACTGGGGATATTTATTAGGCAACAATTTGATCACGACACTATGAATTTCTTTCAATAAATCTCATGTTGACCACTTTCGAAAAGACGTCATGAAATCCCTGTGCTTATCAAGTAACTGGGAAGCAACTTCGTCATAATCCCGCTACGTAGTTTATATGACACGAAAATTAAAACCAGGAAATAACCTGAGTTTTCACCGGATTCTGTTTTCGTAGTAGATTACATACTGCAAGGGAAAATGTCAGTTTCATATATATTCCAAATCCGTGCCTCGTTATTCAATATAAACATTACCAAGCCTTATAAAGTCTTTGTGACGCGTTCGTTAATCCGCCGGTCTCCTAACCAATCAAGCTGATCAACGACGGGTTTGCTCAATTCGTGGATGGGTGACTCCAAAGGAAACCCAGTCATTGTCGGCGCATGAGCTCCCCCAAGTAACCATCTGTGAGGTCATGGATAGACGCAGAGGGTTAGCAGCGAGGACACAGAAGACACCAGAAAGACTAATTGCAATATATTTGAGTCCAAACCAAACCACCAGAGGAATCTCCACGTCCTAATTGTTTTAGGGAGAGATAAAAAAAACTTTTTTTTATTATGTGAAGAGTCAGTTGGCAGTTTGTTCACCTCCCGAGAGCAGCTCTGGCTGGAACTTTAAATCAATATCTCGAATCGTGAAAAAAGGAAAGCGGAAAAAGACGAAATAGTGGTCCCAATTCGGGCACAGGAGCACCGTTAGGCAATCGATAATGACCTTGATATGCGTAGAGAGAGAGAGAGAGAGAGAGAGAGAGAGAGAGAGAGAGAGAGAGAGAGAGAGAGAGAGACTCACTAAAGCTGCAGCTTCCACCCTTTCTCTCTTCCTGTGGATCCCCAAACTGAGTAATCTGCACCAATCATTGCACAAAAACACGTACACGCGCTTGGTTGCGTCATAAACTACCAATGGCAGTGCGTACAACTACTTACGTCATGAATCTTTGGTGCCGTGATTGGCTGTGAGGTCCCTCTTCTCCCTCCACCAATCACGGGTAGCGTGACTGACGTCATTTTCCCCTAGTTCACGATTGGTTAAGGCACTGCCGTCCACAGCCAATAGAGGCACGATTTCTTATTTGCGTCATCAAGTACGCGATGGAATATGATTGCCAGGAATAATTAGCGCGTCGAATATTTAGCGTTCTTCAAAATTAATTTCGGCTAAACAGAGGGCCATCGTTCGCTAAATCCATCTCGGATGTGATGTCAATACTCGAGTGGTTTTCGTTGTGGTTTCGTTCCGGGTCATGGGGTATTTGTATGCGTCGCTGGATTGGGAGTCTGCGAGATGAAAGCGTTATTATTCCTCCTTCCCTTTCTCCGTCTTTATTAACAATCATGCAGCTGGGGGTCGGCGTTTCTAGGGTCATTTGCGTTGTTTACAAATTGCGCCAGCAGGATTGTACAGAGGCGACCTGAGAGCGGTCAGCCATTATATCTGCTACGTTAGACAGGAAATGCTCACCTGGAATGACTTTTATTCCGCAGTAGTTTTGTAACTTACCATTCCTGAAAAAATGTACTGATTAAACCGTTAATCCCTTGCCAATTATAATTTCCGCATGAAAGAAAACAAAATTAGCACTAAATTTACCTAAATAAGAGAAATGGATAAATACTATCCCTACATGTTTCTCATTTGAGAAAAAATCAGCAGACAAATGCGTTAGCGTCTAAAGACTGCAAAAAGTGTAAAGTTTTATTCAATAAACGAAACAACCAAAGCAAACAAATGACAAACAATGCATTCCTTCCTTATTCGAGAGCCACGCCGATCGATCGGTATTCATGAAACTGGATAAAATGTATAAGGGCATAAATATCATCTCATAAAAATGAAAACTGAAGTTCAGAGCGATACTAGATTTCAGGAATTAGATAACTTTATTAAGATGAAACGGAATTACACGTCTGATCCTACAGCTAAATCGGGAGGGAAATGGAATAGTTTTGTAATAACTAGCAACCATGTGCTTCTTCATAAATGAGCACTATACACATCGATATAAACGCATGAATATAGGCACTTAAGTTGGTATCTGTTCGAACGCAATCAGTTTGCGTTTGTGGGATTATTGATTTTACTGCAACCTTCCCGTACGAGTACGAAACCCGACGGGATACCCCTCTCTCTCTCTCTCTCTCTCTCTCTCTCTCTCTCTCTCTCTCTCTCTCTTTCTCTCTCTCAGTTTTAAGACCGGAAGATAGTTGTAATATCAGTGATACTCAGACAGCCCCACCCCCTTCTCTCTCTCTCTCCGTTTAAAGACCAAGAGATAGTCGTAATATCAATAATATTCAGACCTCTCTCTCTCTCTCTCTCTCTCTCTCTCTCTCTCAGTTTTAAGACCGGAAGATAGTCGTAATATCAGTGATATTCAGACCCTCTCCTCCTCTCTCTCTCTCTCTCTCTCTCTCTCTCTCTCTCTCTCTCTCTCTCCGTTTAAAGACCATGGGACAGTCGTAACATCAATAATATTCTCTCTCTCTCTCTCTCTCTCTCTCTCTCTCTCTCTCTCTCAATTTTAAGACCGGAAGATAGTCGTAATATCAGTAATATTCAGACCGGGCCCCCCTCCCCGCTCTCTCTTTCTCTCTCCGTTTAAAGACTATGAGATAGTCGTAATATCAATAATATTCAGACCTCTCTCTCTCTCTCTCTCTCTCTCTCTCTCTCTCTCTCTCTCTCTCTCTCTCTCTCTCTCTCTCTCAGTTTTAAGACCGGAAAATTGTCGTAATATCAGTGATATTCAGACACCGGCCCCCCCCCTCTCTCTCTCTCAGTTTTGAGACCGGAAGACAGTCGTAATATCAATAGTATTCAGTTCCCCCTCCCTCTCTCTCTCTTTCTATCTCTTTCAGGGCATAAACTAAACTTCTAAAATTTAAAATACTTAGTTTCCCTCGCATACACTCCCCTCTCTTTCTCTCTCTCTCTCTCTCTCTCCGTTTTAAGAGATCAGAAGATAGTCGCAATACCAATATTATTCAAGGCGCCCCCTCCTTCTCCCTCTCTCTGTTTCAAGGCATAAACCAAAATTTTAAAACCTAAAATATTTAGCTTCTTTTACATAGACCCTCTCTCTCTCTCTCTCTCTCTCTCTGTCTCTCTGTCTCTCTCTCTGTTTGAAGACTGGAAGATGCTCATAATATCAATAATATTCAGGTACTCCCCCACCTCTCTCTCTCTCTCTCTCTCTCTCTCTCTCTCTCTCTCTCTCTCTCTCTCTCTCTCTCTCTCTGTTTCAAGACATAAACCAAAATTCTGAAATTAAAATATCTAGTTTCGCATATACTCCTCTCTCTCTCTCTCTCTCTCTCTCTCTCTCTCTCTCTCTCTCTCTCTCTCTCTCTCTCTCTGTTTCAAGACATAAACCAAAATTTTGAAATTAAAATATCTAGTTTCGCATCTCTCCTCTCTCTTTCTCTCTCTCTCTCTCTCTCTCTCTCTCTCTCTCTTATTCATCTGAAACGTTTCTTGGACACCTTGTGTTGCACATCTCTCGGAGGGTCTGGATGCCATCGGAGTGATGACGAACCCGCACGGACTTTGACCCAATTACCATCAACGAATCAATACGTCTCCGGTGTCAAGTTCCGTCCGTAGGGACACACAAGTCATCCTAAACCGCTCATCCGACCGTCACTCAAATGTCGCTCTTATTTGCCGCGCGCCGTGGCTATTCCCGCTGCACTCCCTCTTTTGGAAGCGAGAAGAAGAAGAAGAAGAAGAAGAAGAAGATGAAGAAGAAGGTGATGAAGGTGAAGATGGAAGAGGGGACAATATGAACTAAAAATCCAACGTTTAATTTTTTTTTTCCAGTCTCGAAGTGGAAAATTGCAAATTCTGATACAGTTGGTTGGTTTACATTAAACAAGCCATAAACCAGATTTATTATTATTATTATTATTATTATTATTATTATTATTATTATTATTATTCAGAAGATAAACCCTCCATCATATGCAACAAGCCTACTGGGGCCACTGACTTAAAATTTAAGCTTCCAAATACAGAATCTAGAGAGCAGTTATTAGAAGAAAAACAGATAAATTAAGAAACTGATAAATAAATAGATATAAATGTAAATAAATTATTGAAGGCGAATTGTTTTACAGCAAGGCGAGACAGGGAATAAGAAGCCTGGTGTGGACCTTTGTACTCCTTTCAGTCAGCAGACACTACTCTATAACATGTATTCAGGAAGAAGAACAAGACATAAAAGAAGAAAAGATAAACAAGAAATTATTAACAACAATGAACTTCCTCCTAATTCAAGTCTAACATTTAAGGACCACAGCAATTGGGCCTAACCAAAAAATAACAAAAACTCATCAAATCACCTGTTCAGGTGAAACAAGAAACAGCAACAATTAACTCAAAATCGAAGCTTTCATTTTATTGGCTGCCAGAACCTTAAGTACCGATGGAGCCTATAACCGAATATTAAAAATCTAATCAAATTATGCATAAGTAGTTTATCCGCTTCTCACCCCTCCCCCCATTTTTTTTTTCAATGTACCTGCCATTTACCTGAGCCGACAGCCTTCCATCCAACCTACCTGATCCTTGAATCAATCTATCCCTATCTCTTGGGGCTCCCCCACCCCCGTCCCCCCAAAAAAAACCCTCTCCCTTCATTTCGTGGCTGAGAGTTGGCATAAAGCCATTAATGGCTCGTGAAGTTTACCGGACTAACTGAGAAAAAAAAAAAAAAAGGATATTTGCAAAGGCACTGGAATGGCAAAGAAATCCCAAGTTGTTGAATGCAAGACGCTAAAGGGAGGAGGATCCCGACGTGAATTTTCTTTCATATTAGCATATAAAAAAAGGAGGAGGAGGAGGAGGAGGAGGAGGAGGAGGAGGAGGAGGAGGAGGAGGAGGAGGAGGAGGAGGAGGAGGAGGAGGAGGAGGGACGAAAGGCCAAAACAAACTTTTAAAGAGATAGCAGTGCATGGATGCAGCGAAGTTTTTCCTCCGTTCCTTTTTAATGATTTCGGCGGATCTGCCCGGAACAGAACCGGAGAAACGTGGGGTGACGTAGTGGTTCCGTATCAGGGCACCAGGAAGAAAGAGAGATGCCTTTCGCGGACGATTATTAGTACCCGTCCTCGCTGTCTAAAGCTTCGCGTTTGTTAATTAAATGAAAAAAAAAAAGAGGAAATTTACCGGTGTTGTAGTCTTAGGCTTCAAAAACAAGAATGTCCGGTTTTCTCTTGAATCCTGATGACTGGTAATTACTTCAGACTTATCAACTTGTTATCTTTGGCATATGATTTTTTTTTCCCTTTTGCATATTTTATATATGATGCTCCTTCAAGATTTTGTAGATGCAGATCATAAAAGGAGTAAAAGAAAAAACAAAATTACCCCTTTTTCGTAAGTTTAAAGTAGCTAGTTACTTATCGCTGTACAGAAAACTTATATACTGTATGTGTGTGTATATATATATATATATATATATATATATATATATATATATATATATATATATATATATATATGTGTGTGTGTGTGTGTGTGTGTGTGTGTGTGTGTGTTTCTCTGTTTTTGTTTTTATTTCCGTTAGTAATCGTTTGCACTCCAAGTACCAAATTTCTTCTTGTTACTCTATATTATATAATTCGATTGTACCTGTTAAGCATTATTCGAAGGTTTTCGGAATTCAACAGTGATCTATATCTTCTTGGGTTTGTCTGTGACTGTACATAAATACATACATACATGCATACACACATACATACATTCGCGCATACATATACTGAAGCATGTCATATTTGCACACAATTATGAAAAACTTTCCCGCTTTCACCATGCACGTCTCTCTCTCCGTTCCAGCCTTTCTCCCTTCACCAGTATAAGTTTGTGCCTTAATCGCTCTCTCTCTCTCTCCTTAGTAGCTGGTGGAAAGAGAGAGAGAGAGAGAGAGAGAGAGAGAGAGAGAGAGAGAGAGAGAGAGTTTAGTAGAAAGAGAGAGAGAGAGAGAGAGAGAGAGAGATAGAATAGAGAGAGAGAGAAGAGAGGAATAATAGACATGAACAAGTAGAGCCATCAAAATATTTATAATATATATATACAGTATATATACATATTATATATATATATATATATATATATATATATATATATATATATATATATATATACACCAAGTGTCCATAACCCTAAACCTGGTTGGTGGGGGTGACGGGTGGGGATGGGGGTGGGGGGAGGTTTGGGGTTGGCCCAACGAGGTAATCCTTACACCCACCTGGCGGTACAATCTATCAGAGGCATCCTTACTCTCTCTCATAATCGTAACTGTGCTCTGACGTCATGTCGTTCCTGATTGGTGGGTGATGTCATGTGAAAGAGGGTCCTCAAAAACCGAATGATTGGCATGAAATCGCTCAGGAATTCAGAGAGAAGAATAAGAGAGGGAGATGATTACAAACAAAAGTGAGGAGACGTTGATACCATCGACTAAATTTGCATACAAGAAAATAAACAAAGAACATCATTACGAAAGAATGGCAACTTAATTTCATTCTAGATGTAAAAAGAGAAGAACTAAATGAGAAATTAACATAAAAATGTGATTTCTAGAGAGAAAAAAAATTGACATCTCAGTAAAAATTTGGATAAAAAAAAAAGAGTACAAAAACTGAAAAAAATGACATCACAATAAAAATCAAACGAAAATATGAAAAAAAAATGAAACATGAATAAACGACTTCCATCAGCAACCGCTTTCGAAATCAAACTGACCGGTATATAAAAAAAAAAAGCTTAAAAAAGAAAGGCAAACCCAGAGAGTAATGACATCATGATTAGATTTTAGAGAGGAACGAGGTAAAAAGTCCTCAAGTGACATCACCCCCCAAAACTGACTTCCTGAAGGAGAAGTCCCTTCATAACGCTTCTCTCATCGGTTCCGGGTCATGTTCCGTCACCGGTCTCGGTCTCAGACCTCGGGATTATAGCGCGGGCGGGCTGGCTTTGCGCGAGATGGGAAAGTTACAGATATTTAAGGGTTTACCGGGGATTACCGCTATGGGGAGAGAGAGAGAGAGAGAGAGAGAGAGAGAGAGAGAGAGAGAGAGAGAGAGAGAGAGACATTCTAAGGTAATCGTTTTAATAACTTTTTCAGAGGGAGAGAGAGAGAGAGCAGAGAGTTCTGATAAGAGAGAGAGAGAGAGAGAGAGAGAGAGAGAGAGAGCCATTCTAAGGTAATCGTTTTGATAACTTTCAGAGAGAGAGAGAGAGAGAGAGAGAGAGAGAGAGAGAGAGAGAGAGAGAGAGAGAGAGAGAGATTCTAGGGTAAGGTAATCGTTTTAATAACTTTATTCAGAGAGAGAGAGAGAGAGAGAGAGAGAGAGAGAGAGAGAGAGAGAGAGAGAGAGAGAGCTATTCTAAGGTAATCGTTTTGATAAATTTTTGAGAGAGAGAGAGAGAGAATCAAAAATCAAAATCAAATAATCGTTTTATTTCCATTTTACAATGGTTATTCTACATTTCTCTCAAAGGATACATCAGTACAACATACAATAGTAAAAGTACAGAATCATTTAATCATCGACAAATTGTCAGATCTAAAAGTTTTGATAAATTTTTGAGAGAGAGAGAGAGAGAGAGAGAGAGAGAGAGAGAGAGAGAGAGAGAGAGAGAGAGAAATCTTGGTGTAATCGTTTTAACAGACTTCTCCTCTGTATATATTAAGAGAATGTGAGTGAGAAATAGGTTCCGTGGTATCCATTGTAACAGCCTTTTTCCTTTCACTTATAAGAGAGAGAGAGAGAGAGAGAGAGAGAGAGAGAGAGAGAAAGAGTAGGAGATTTGAAGTCATCTTGTAATATTTTTCTCTCCTGTCAGAGAGAGAGAGAGAGAGAGAGAGAGAGAGAAACACAAACTTTGCAAAGCGAGGAAAACGAAAATAAACAGACCGAATGGAATGACGAAGATTATTTACGTAACAAAATCTTTGGAAAACTTTACTGAGGCATTTTAATCACATGCAAATGCGTCACGTCAGATTAAGAGTAATTTTATTTTCATTTTGCTGTTTCCATTTCATTAAAGTGACTAATATCCATAACGATGATAATTCTCTTCTTCAGAAAACCGAAATCTAGTGGGATTTAGATAGCCTGATGGAAATGGCTCAGCTCAAATCGGATAAAATAATTTTATGGATTCTTGTAAATGCCGAAACAGATGTAATATAAGAATTTTTTAAAACAAAACTCAGGTAAATTTAACAAAGCCTACGTGCGTAATAAAATATGGTGTACAACAGTTTTGTAACCCACTGAATTCTGAAGCTACGTTGCCTAGATTTTAATGTAGTTAAAAAAAAAAAAATAATGTTTATTCATGTATGTATTTAATGATTATTTATGTATGTTTATTCATGTATGCTTTTGGACGCACTTTTGACTGGTTGTTTGCCGGAGTATAATTATGAAACCATTATACTCGTTGGCATACACTTAAGCAGAGAAAAATAGCACGCCAGTTAAAACATCTATATATATATATATATATATATATATATATATATATATATATATATATATATATATATATATAATATACCATATATATACATATACATACATACATACATACAGTACATACATATATATACATGTATGTATGTGCAATATATATTATTTAACTCAAAATCATAACTAATCTTACACCGAATATAAAAATTAAGATCCTAAGCAAACTCCTGGCCCTTATATTATACCTACAGTGGGTTCTACTTATCCAATAATAATAATAATAATAATAATAATAATAATAATAATAATAATAATAATAATGAAAGTTACTATGAATGGATGGCTTATTGCAGACAAAGGAGGAGAGAAGAGAAATCCCAGGAATATGGGAATGGGAACGGAGTAGCAGCGGGTCGATCAAGGCCGCCATATAAAAGACAATAACTCCATATGAAGATGAGGAAGAGGAGAGAACCGCGAATAAAAGCAGAGGGTATAAGGGGAGATGCGGAGACGAATGGCCGGTGGAGATAACGACAGAAAGGGGAGATGAAGGAAATCGGAATTAGCAGCAGAAACGGAAAAAAAAAATGAACGCATTAAAAAGGGAGAATCGTGATAAAGACGAATCCATTAGCAATTGCGTACGATTAAAAAGTTTAAGAATATCAGGTTATCATATGAATTGATAAAGAATAAACGAACGAATAAACAAACAAATGCGTAAATAAACAAAAATACATTAAAGAAGCGACGGAGTAAAAAGTAAATAGGATAGAGGCTTTAACATTGGGAAATAGATGCGAAAATAAATTATTACAAAGTAAATGGAGTTAGCTGAAGGTTTAACTGAGCAAATTTCATAAACAATTTGTTTTCAATGTCGATACGTAATAGTTGATCATCAAATAACTATTTCAACAATAAAACAATTACAAGAATAAATAATAATGTAATGAATAGTCTAATAGAAAATACTATTCCAAAACACTTAATACTTATATAATTAAACTACAAAAAATATATTTAAGCAAGATTAAAGAATACAGGGGTAAAGAAACTATATTTCTTACGGAAATACGAAATGTCCTGCAGAAACAAACAGAAGTAAACACACTGGGAGGCAAAACAACTGACGTAAGAACCCTAAAAATAGGTAAAGGAGGACACAGTAAAATCGATCGTAACAATAAAACTCTGGTGAACCGTGACGGGCGGTAAATATGAGGACAACACCCACCGCGTCCTCACGCCCATAGTGGGAAACCGCATTACATGACAAAACTGCGAAAACAGGATCTCGCTCGTCCGCCAATAACATCATCGTTATTGCGCAAGCAGACGCCGGTGTGTGTGTGTGTGTGTATATAAATATATACAGTATATATATGTATATTATATATGTATGTATACACACATAAAAATATACATGCGTATATATATTCATATATACATATATATATATATATATTTATGTATATATACATATATATATATATATATATATATATATATATATATATATATATATAAATATATTATATATACATATATAGTTTCATTTTATGGTAGAGTTCGAATATAAATAATCAAATCCCGTGTCAGTTTGTTTATAATCATATATAGTTATATATATATATATATATATATGTTTATATATATATATATATACATATACATATATATATATACATATATATATATATATATATATATATATATATATATATATATATATATATATATATATATATATATATGTGTGTGTGTGTGTGTGTGGGTGTGTGGGTGTATACACCGGAGTTTAATTTTCCTACAGGTAAATTATGAAACAAATCACGTGACAGTGTTTACAATCACACATACACATGCGCGCACGCGCAAACATATATGTACATATATATAGTGAGAACCCCATTACCTAGAGTTCCTAGATAAATTATCTTAAAGTGCAAATGGAGCCTTATAAAATTTACCCTTCCTAAAATCGAGAGAGAGAGAGAGAGAGAGAGAGAGAGAGAGAGAGAGAGAGAGAGAGAGCAGCCTTTCGCAATTCCGTCAGTGTGTTCCAGAAGGAAGAGATGTGAGGTCCGTAAAGTGTTTTGTTGTTGTATCATTTCTATCTGCACTAAATATAGATTTCTCAGCTCTAGTTCTTACAGAATAATAATAATAATTATAATAATAATAATAATAATAATAATAATAATAATAATAATAATAATAATAATAGTGGTGGTAGTAGTACTAGCAGTAGTAAAAAAATATTTATTTATTATTATTATTATTATTCATAATGTACACATTCCAGTGAAATAAGCACAGAAGCCATTAACTTGTTACCCATTAAATGAGAAAAGTCTAAAGCTGAACGAAACAGTACTAGTGAAAATGCTGATTCAAATGAAAAATATTAAACAAAAAATATCAACGATCAAGGAAGAGATTTCTAAACCCCTACCTGTGGTGTCTCTCTTTGTTCTTCTTTCGGTCCCATGTTTGGGTACTAACTTTTATCTTATACTCATACAGTTTTTTCCACTTATATTACGCTAAAAGAGAAGATCTGTTCGACCCCACTTTTGGTGAGCTGATAACAACGCTATGTTGGTCGTTAAAAATAAAATATAGCAAGCTCTTAACTATTTTACTTTACTGGGCTAACTGCAACTCTGTTCAGCTGAGCTAACCGCAGCTCTGTACAGCTGGGCTAACTGCAGCTCTGTTCAGCTGAGCTAACTGCAGCTCTGTTCAGCTGAGCTAACTGTAGCTCTATTCAGATGAGTTAACTGCAGCTCTGTACAGCTGAGGCAACTGTAGCTCTATTCAGATGAGTTAACTGCTGCTCTGTACAGCTGAGCTAACTGTAGCTCTGTTCAGATGAGCTAACTGCAGCTCTGTTCAGCTGAGCTAACTGTAGCTCCGTTCAGATGAGCTAACTACAGCTCTTTTCAGCTGAGCTAACTGTAGCTCTGTTCAGCTGAGCTAACTGCAGCTCTGTTCAGCTGAGCTAGCAGCTCTGTACAGCTGAGCTAATTGCAGCTCTGTACGGCTGAGCTAAATGTAGCTCTGTTCAGATGAGCTAAATGCAGCTCTGTTCAGCTGAGCTAACTGCAGCTCTATTCAGCTGAGCTAACTGCAGCTCTGTTAAACTGAACTAACTGCAGCTCTGTACAGCTGAGCTAACTGTAGCTCCATTCAGATGAGCTAACTGCAGCTCTGTTCAGTTGAGCTAACTGAAGCTCTGTTCAGCTGACCTAACTGCAATGCTGTTCAGCTGAGCTAACTGAAGCTCTGTTCTGCCGAGCAACTGCAACTCTGTTCAGCTGAGCTAATTGAAGCTCTGTTCAGCTGAGCTAACTGCAGCTCTATTCAGATGAGCTAACTGCAGCTCTGTTTAGCTGAGCCAACTGTAGCTCTGTACAGCTGAGCTAACTGCAGTTCTATTCAGATTAGCTAACTCCAACTCTGTTCAGCTGAGCTAACTGCAACTGTCTTCTTCTCCATTTGATCTGAGTTACTACTGGATCGCTCTAACATATTTAAGCTGAACGAACACAAACTCTCTTTACTGTTTGCTGGAACAACTCCAGCTTTATTTTAAACTAAGCTGAGATCATTTCTATTCTACTCCACATAAACTGAGCCAACGCTAGATCTATTCTGTTCTACATAAGTTGAGCTGGAGGTTTATTAAAATCTATATTTGTAATCATTAAGGAGATAATGTAATATCACTACAAATATACTATATAATATATGAAGAATAATGTTTTCTATAGTGGTTCTACATAAGGGATGCTAAGGGTATCAGTATACTGAAGTGACGCTGATATGAATTTGGTTTTAAATACGAAATATTACCAGAGCTTTTATTCACAAATATTCTAACGCATGATATGTTGTGGTTAACACAATCAAGTACATTTGATGTAATTGATTCTCTTCACGCTCTACTAACAATAGCTCTATTATGCTCTACCTTAGCTTAACTAGCACCTTGGTATCACTCTGATTAAGCTGGTCTATACCGGATCTAGTAAACACGTTTTAAGCGGAGCCAACGCCACCTCTGTTCCACTCCACTTAAAGTGAGCTAACGCTCAGACCACACATTCAATTTCCCGCTTTTTACAGACTGTATCATAAATTGTATTATAAATTCCTTTTCTCTATATCAATGCCCGTTGTCAGCCGTTTTCAGTCATAATTACTTTTTTTATTGCCTTTAAGTTTCCTCTTGACATTCAATTTTTCATTGTGACTCTGGTGTCTTTAGACAGACTGGTAAGAAAACTGGCGTAACAAAGACTGAAAAAGCATAATTAAAACAGGCAGGGAACTATGTTATTGTGTGTTATTCAGCTCATATTTTAGATACCTTTTACAACAGTTCGTGCAAATAAATCATGTACTAAAGTATTCTGAATATGAATTTTGGTAATATTTCTTATTCATTTGGTTATCACAAGTTCGTATAAGCGATACTTCAAAATAAGATATCCTTAGCATTCTCTCTGTAAAAGCATTAAAACATTTTGTTCAAAATCATACTTCATAAAATATTCGCTGCAACTGCAAGAATTTAGCATTTTCTTCTTAATGCTTAAAAAGATAATTCAATAAACTTCAGGCTGACACCAGCGCATTCAAAACAGCGAGTTATTTTCAGGCTTCTGTCTGTAAAATCAGACAGGAAAAAATGGTAAAATAAAAGCAGATTCTCCACAAACCAACCAACATTAGTTACGGAACGCATGCAAATCAAACTGGCAACGATGCAAATTACTGTTTATCAAAAGGCTATGACCTAAATATGGTCCAAAGTTTATGCACGATATATCACTGATAGATGTGTCTGACGTAAATAGCTGTACAGTTCCGCTCGGGACCAACTGGTAAACCTCGTTTTCTATAAATCTCTTTTTCTATTATCAGGTTACGCTCGGAAAGGGCTAAGGAGGAAATAAGCTGAGTTAAATAGTTTTTACTCAGCAATACAATAATGAAAACAAAATCGCGCTTACATACATACACGGTTATAAATATAGTCATGTCTTATTTTAGAAATAAGGTTACCAGTCACGTTGTGGCACATCCTATGTAAAAATGAAAACAATCATTCTGTTCTTTCTATCCTGTGGCAGAGTATACATTATAAGTAATGTTTTGTTTGTCAACATCAGCGTTTGCCTTGAGCATAACTAAATATATCTTTGAAAGTATCTTACCTAGGTAATTTTTTTAATTAGCAGACTACTACTAATCAGATTTCATCTGATAATGACAAACCATACTATGGATGCAAACAGTTTGACGTTTTCTAGCATCACGTTTAATACTACTCAGTTTGGAAGAAAAACTCTCTACCACGAGTTCATAAATGTTCTAAAGGGTCCACAATAATATAATTGGTAAAGACTCGTGTAAAATTTATAGAAGCTTTCGAACCCTTCTCTGGGTCCATCTTCAGTAAAGATGAACCCAGATTAGGGTTTGAAAGCTTTTATAAATTTTACACGAGCCTTAAACAGTTATATTATTGTGGACCCTTTAAAAATACTCAGTTTGCTAGGAGTTTTATCTTGGCTATTACTAAAATGTGGAATAGCTTGACTATCGCAGTCGTGGAATCCTCTGATCTCTTAATTTAAGCCAGGAGCAAATTAATTCCTGCTCTCTGTTGACATCTGGATCTCACGTGTTCCGGTTTTATTTTCTGTTCCCTCACATTCATTTATTTGTGACATTTTCCTGTAACTTGCCTCTCTCAGCAGGTAGATTTCCCTTCGGAACCCTCTTGGGTTTATAGGTTGCCGACTGTCCATAACATGTTTCTGCTGCAGATTTAAAGAAAGAAAGAAATACCAACTTTAACCTAACCTAACCTAACCTAAACTAACCTACCTAACCTAACCTATAGCCTAACCTACCTACCTAACCTAACCTAACCTAACCACCGATCACTATGATATTTGTCCCAGAAAAACTATTCTGCTCCTTATAAACAGCGACTGATGTATTTGATTTTACTAACGCAGAGAGGAACAATAACGAAGCAATTTGGGGAAACTAGGTTGAACCAATCACAAGCAATTTCGCCAAAAAAAAACAAAAATGCAAAATAACTGTTGAAAGAAAGGTAGCTGATTGGATGTTACTACACTATTCCAATGCGTCTCACTGCATCATGTTTGGTTATGTTATTAAATTCAGAATCTGATAAAAAAGGAAAATCAATTAGAACAGAAAGTTATTTTGAAACTCAATGAAGATGTATAGTTTTCAGTAGTTATTTTTACGTCAGCAACTCCAACTACACAACTACACGACAGGTGACTCTAATCACGGCACTTGCGTATCTGTTGTTGACAATCAATTACCTTGATTTGATTGTACTAGTCTTTTTCACGCTTTCTTTTAAGTTATCTTTATAGTTATGGATTATCTGTCATATGAAAGTTTGCCTATTCATATTTATTCTAGCATAGCTCATTCATAAGAATGAACGTGTATTACGTATAACGCTATTCAGCCATATACGCCATTCTCATCAAAATTCTTCACCATCTTCATCATATCTGTCATCATCCGCATCAGCTTTCCTCATCATCTCCAACAACACTTGTCACCATCTCTTTCATAATTAATCGCTATCCTATCAACCATCCCAGTGTTGGTTGGTTGATATCGATTAAGCTGGCATACGACAGCACGGACCCTTCACTTGATTTGTGACCCTTAAGTGAGGTACGGAGGGAAGGTGAGTAGGAGGCCTGGTGTGACCCTCCTTATGTATACAGCACAACTGTCACTGTCAGCTGTCATGGAATCGCCGGCCTCTCGTTGAGACACAATCTCTCCGATCACTAGGCCTATAAAGGGGATAAGCACAGAGAAAGTGGAAAACATTCTGCCCCTCCCCAAAAAAAACAACCAAGCTTCGCCACTTCCTTCATATACGTAGTTATAGGAAAATGAATAAACAGTAAACAATGAAAACAAACGAACACCGTTCTCCTTGTAAACCGAAGACAATAAAAATTATCGATTGCAGCTAATCACCTAGCGAAAGCAGACGCTCCAACTATGACTTCATTTTTCCAGTATCGTCTAATGACCAATTACCGGATGAAACAAAGGCTCTCGAGAGGAGAGCCAACGACTGAAGAAATATACTAAAAAATATATATATTTTGGAATGAAAACCTCAGGGCACGAGTAGTTGATGAATGTTGAGGATCAACCTCTAAGCTGTTTTAATTATCTATATTGTTTTCCTAATAAACGTACTCGTTACATTCTTCCTCTGACCTGGCGCTAAATTGATTGCGTCCCCTTCACAAATCTTCCAAAACTAGATTCAAGCTAATATTCTGAGTTTGTTTAAAGAATCCATATTATTATTATAATTATTATTATTATTATTATTGTAAAAACAGTAAAAGGTCGAGTGTTGCAAATGCTTAAGTGAAAAATGCTAAAACCTTAAGCTTTTCCAAAATTCCTGTTTCCTTCTCAAGAGAGAATGTTTCAATACAAAGTGCAATATTATCAAGTAGAGACATTCTCACAGTACGTGTGGTAGCGAAATGGCTGGGGAAGGGCATGTGTGCCAGTTACTTATCAGGAGTTGGGGAAGAATTGTAAGGGAGGGGGGTGGTTACCTATACACTGAAGAATCAGGGAAGTGTCAAGGTTGTTTGTTGGTTGGGGGGAGTCTGCTCAATAATCCTCAGGAATTAGGGAATTGCCCTTGAAGCATGTTGGTTTGTTGGGTAGGGTAGAGAAGGGGGTTGGGTACTCGATATAGTTCTCAGGTACTAGGGTAGAACTGTATGGGATGTTAAGGGGACTTTAAGGGGATGTTAGGAGGGCGTTAAGGGAATGTTAGGGGACGTTAAGGAAGTAAATGTTAGGGGATGTTAGGGGACGTTAAGGGAATGTAGGGGGACGTTACGGGAATGTTAGGGGGACGATAATGGAATGTTAGAGGGACGTTAAGGGAATGTTAGGGAGACGATAAGGGAATGTTAGGGGACGTTAAGGGGAATGTTAGGGGACGTTAAGGGGTTGTAGGGGACGTTACGGGAATGTTAGGGGACGGTAAGGGGATGTTAGGGGACGTTAAGGGGATGTTAGGGGACGTTAAGGGAATGTTAAGGGGACGTTAAGGGGTTGTAAAGGGGACGTTAAGGGGAATGTTAGGGGCATTAAGGGAATGTTAAGGGGCGTTAAGGGAATGTTGGGGACGTTAAGGGGATATTTGGAGGATGTTTGGGTTTGGAATGGGGTGAGCTGCATGACCATCACTACTTCAATCGAATCAAAATAATCAGGAAAACAAAGGAAGACCCACAAATACAGTTACTAATAAAGACATCTACCAAAATTCTCAAACCTTGGCAGAGACTGAATGTAACGCCAATCCCCAAAAATGAGGCGCAACGACACGGGAATGCTGATATAAATCTACGCGACATACCTTCCATATTTCAATTACTGCACCTGGTCGAATACTCTCTTGGTTCACTACTGGAGCGCAATTCTGTAGCAAATTTAACGGGAGATATCTTCAGGAAAGTTCTTAGTGGACAAAAACAGTAACAGATGTGTAATAAAAAAAAAGTAAATTAGTTGTCAGTGAATGATACTGTAATGGCAGCTTAAAGAAAAAATGTGTGTATATACATATACATAAAGATTTATATGTATATATATATTCACATACATACAGTATGCACACGCACATATATATATATATATATATATATATATGTATGTATGTATGTATGTATATATATATATATATATATATATATATATATATATAAAGAGAGAGAGAGAGAGAGAGAGAGAGAGAGAGAGAGAGAGAGAGAGAGAGAGAGAGAGAATCCACCCCAGTTCTAATGATCTGAATTATACGAAATATCAAAGGTTTGAAAGAAAATCCGTTAGAGATGTCTCGAAAGACATACAACTGAAGGATTTTCTCTGAAAAGAAATAATTGTGACCACCTAATCCCTTCAACGAGCTTTTGAAAAGCAAACTGTAACCTTTCGAAGGTGAATAGCGGGTTCCCTTTAAGGCATTTTTGTGTGCCTTGCTATATTATGAAAGTTGTCAATAAATTCATCTAATAAATCTAACGGTTACAAGGCATAAACTAATTTGAACACAAGTTAAAGTAAAACTGACCACGAGGAGTGAAAATGATTACAAATATGCGAGTGAATGGTTCTAATATTCATATAAGGATTGATTTTTTTGATCTTCCTCGGCTGCCCTACACAGAGACAAGAAACCTGTAGTTTTTCGAACAGCGGGAACTGTGAGGACACTTGAGAGAGAAAAAAGAAGAACAAGTAAAAAATGCGGCGAAGTTTCTTGAGCGCAATCGAGTTTTCTGCACAGCGTATAATGATGTATGAAACTCTCAACCGCGGCCCATGAAACTTTCAGCCACCGCCCGGTGATGGCCAGTGTTGTTGGCAACTGTAGAGGTGCCAGACGCACGATCATGGCTAACTTTAACCTTAAATAAAATAAAAACTTCTAGGGCTAGAGGGCTGCAATTTGGTATGCTTGATGATTGGAGAGTGGATGATCAACATACCAATTTCAAGCGCTCTAGCCTCAGTAGTTTTTAAGATCTGGGGGCGGACAGAAAAAGTGCGGACAGAAAACAGTATGGACGGAAATAGTGCGGACAGACAGACAAAGTCGGCACAATAGTTTTCTTTTACAGAAAACTAAAAACAGCAGCCATCATTATCTCGTTCTGCTGGTAACTGACAGGATAATAACCCTTTCCTATAATCTTAAAATGTAATTTGCATGGTCAGCAACAAATATTGGTCAGCAAACTTTCAGACTTCGATATAGAAATCAGTCCATGAAATATTCTGACCACGAAGAAATATATGACAATACATTTTAATTACTACTACTACTGTTATTCTCATTAATAACATAATGGAAATACGTAAAACGAACGTGGTGAGGAGACTTCATAGATGAAAAAGAATAAAGTAAGTGGAAAATTTGATTATAAAAATTTTCAAAAGGAACTATATAGTTGGTATCC